>NC_037688.1:29077721-29377721 GCF_003255815.1 Theropithecus gelada
TTTTTTTTTTTTTTTTCCCGCCGCCGCCGCCGCCGCCGTCGCCTGCTCCTCCTCCTCCTCCCGCCGCCACCGCCCGGACGCGGGGCTCCTCGGGGCGCCCGGGCTGCTTTGCATGGGGCTCGTCCTGCCCCCTCCCGGCTCCCGCGCCCGGCCGCCGCCGCCCGCGCTCCCCGCGCCCGCGCCCTGCTCGCTCGCTGCGTCCCGCTCGCCTTCCCCCTGCGCCAAACTTTCTCTTTCTCTTCTTCTTCCTCCTCCTCCCGCCGCTGCCGCCGCCGCCGCCGCCGAGCCCGGGCCGCCCCCTCCTCCCCGGCCCCCGCGCCGCCGCCGCCGCCGGCCGCCGGCGACCCCCGGGAGGGTGGAGGCGCCCGGGGCGAGGCCCGCGCGGCGAGTTTGGCGGCGCCGCCAGGCAGGGCCGGCCGGGGCGCGGGCCGAGGGCGGGAGGGCGGCCGGGGTCCCAGCTCAGAGACAAAGGCGGCGGCCGGCGGTGGGGGGAGTGTGGGGGGGTCCGCGGTGCCGAGCGCCCCCGCCCCCGCCGCTCCCGGCCCCCAACTTTGCCCCACCCCGAGAGGCGCCGTGGCCCCGGGCTGAGCCGCCGCGCGGGGCGCGCACCCGGACCGGAGCAGTCGCCGCGGTCGCAGCCGCTGCTGCTGCCGCGGCCGCCACCGCTGGCCGGGCGGCCGGGCGAGCGCCTTCCTCGCCGGGGCTCGACTTGCCGGGGACGCGGGAGCCCGTTCGGAGCCCCGGGGTCCTGGAGGGGGCGAGGCGGCCGCGCGATCCTCTACCTGCGCGCTCTCCGCCCTGCCCCACTGGCAGCGCCGCGAGCGCCCAGAGGGGACTCTGCCCTGGACACTAGGGGCTCCCGGGGGCTCCGGGCTGCGCCGCTGGCCAGGGCCAGACCTCGCCTGGCCGGCCTTCCTCCGCCAGCTGAGCTCGGAGACATCCGAGGATGCCTTTTTTCTTTTTCTTTTCTTTCTTCTTTTTTTTTGCTCTCGCGAATCTGGGATTGTTTACGTTCGGTTCCCCACTCTCACCCCTCGCCCGGCTCCACTCGATGCAAAAACCGTGTTCCTGAATTTTACATTATGCATTTTAATGTACACATTTTTGCATATCTATTGGAGAGTAGATCTAAGTGTATTTCATGCAGTGTATATAATTGTGTATGGACTCAGTACTCGGAGGGTTCTTGTATAACTTGAATTAAAATATGTATATATATCACTTTACGAATGAAGCTGTTGCTTAGAATCTGACTTTTGTCCAATGTTGTGCTATTCTTTCGACTGTGGCAAATTCTTTGATTACAAGCGCTTTCAAGAGGCACCCAGTCTTAACTTTTCCCCCTTGTTGCTTTCAAGTAGGGTAAATATGACAATTTTTATTGGTCTCAATTATTGAAACTTGATCTAAGCACTGTATGGACGGAGCATGCTGATTACCTTTTTCTGGCCTCCAGTTCTAGTGACTTTTAAAAGGCAGTTTGTTAAGTACCTTTGAAGAATATGACAGACGGTGATCGCTTGGCTGTAATGCAAATTACAGAACATAAATTCACTTTTGAATTTAAAAAAGACTCGAGCTCTTTCAGTGGGGACAATTGAGGATTTATTATGTTTTTTAAAAAATTACTTTTTTTCTCCCTACTTTGGGAGAATAGCTAGTTGCAGACCAACTTATTTGGAGGTCCTCCGAAAGAGGCTTGGGCAATGGGCGAGGGGAGAAGATTGATCACAATCTGCATAATCAATAGGGCAGCGTGCTGCAATCGTGTACCTACATTTACTGTAAATTTCTACCCTATCTGCAGCGTGGGTGCTCCAGCGTCTTGCGTGGTTTCTTAGGGAGGATTTAGAGGCAGAACAACCAGAATTTACTGCCCGGCCCTCCGGAACAGTATAGGGAAGTCCACTCCACAGTGGCTCATTCTAAAACTCCCATTTTGCTGAAGTTTTTTTTTTTTTAAATCTGTTTACTTGTGGGGGTTTCAGGAACTGAACCCCCAAAGGGTAGACATCCTGTGGGTTCAGGGAAGTGGGGGGTATTCAGGAGACCTAGGGGGTGGGAGTTTGCTTATTGAATGAGCACTTTGGGGGCCCTCTTCTCATCTTACAATGTTAGGTTTTTGTTTTTTGTTTTTTTTTTAATTGGAGCAGGTAAATTAGAGATAGGAAAATAAAAGAATATACTAGAGATTGAAGCAGTGTCAAAATATGAGTTGCTGTGTGTATATGAGAAGAGAAAGAATACAGACACAGTCTTGAAAGCTTGGTGGTAGGTGAATCCATATTTGGAGATGATTTTGAAATAGTCTAGCAAATGGTGCACGAAGAGGATTTCGTAAAAAGTGTACACGGAGTCAGTTTTGAAAGGATTGTGGTTTGGGAAGATGAGGTGTGGGCAGGAAAACCCACTCTAGGCCAGCAGCCTTCCTCTGTCTGTGTGTCTCCCTTCCCCCTCCTTGGATTTTAGTTTTTAATTACTTAATGCTGAAACGCACAGGGCTTATATAAATATTTGCAAATGCTCTTTCCTATTGATTTCTCTGAATAAACTGCCCTGCTCCGGTCCAGAGAGGAGGCGATTCAGATCTGTGGACTTTTTAAACATATAAAGCCTCTGGAGGAGTGGTGTTCTCTGCGTGTGTGTGTGTGTGTGTGTGTGTGTGTGTGTGTGTGTGTGTAGAGTTGTAGGTATGAGGATTTTGGGGGCCCGCAAGGAGAGTTCAGGCTCTCCAGTGGTGTGACCCAAGGAACTGGGGTGGAGCTGGCCCCTTGGCCTGGCAGTCCTGATGTGTGTGTGTGTGTGTGTGTGTGTGTGTGTTTGTGCGTGTGCGTGCGTGTGTACGCCTGCACCGTGTGCCTTCACTGGGGGAGTCTGGATGCATATGCACGTACTTCCCCCACCCCTGTTAAATATGGAGCAGCTTTCCAGGGCTCTGTGACTGCCTTCTCCTCAGGGTCACATTGAGTTTGAATCTGACCCAAGGTGCAGGAATCCTGCAATGGGGAAATAAAAGAATATACAGAACGGGGTCAGGTCAGCTGCTCAGAGGCCAAAACCCCTACAGCTGCTTTGATTTTATTTTTTGGTGTATATTTTAGGCTCCTCCTGCCATTCTACAAATTGTGCCTCCCCTTTCAGGTGTTTGGTCTGTGGCTTAAAGGCAGCAGAGCCTCTGCCTGCATAGACATAGGCTCCCAGCAACAACAGAAAACCCACAATACCGAATCCAAAACAAAACTTGGGAGGAGGGGGAGAAAAAACCCCTATTGAGTTCAGGCAAATAAGGTTGGGTCTCTAGATCCGGTTACAAAGCAGCTTTGAATATGCAAGACAGTGCACAAGACCAGTTATTCCAGTTACAACAAACTATTAAAAAAAAGAGAGAGAGAGAGAAAAGAAAAGGCATGTTTAGGTCGTAATTTGTTAGTACAAGGAAAAGAATCCCACATGAAGCTGCCTTTTTTTTTTTTTCTCCCTTTGCTGGCTTCACACAGAATTCACTCACCCCTTTCCAATTCATCTGCTGTATAGGTTCTTTTATTAAAATCTTTTGGGGTTTAGGAAGATGGCTGCAAGCAACACATTTTCTGTATTTTTTTCCCCTTTATCTTAGAGAGAGAGTTGGCAGGGTTTCTGTGGTTTGCAGTTACACAATATGTTATCATGTTTTTAATCACTAAATCATTGCAGTGGTTATAGATTTACAGTGTTGGGGTATTACAGAGAGGAGCAACGGCGGCTATATATATGCTTTTAAATTACACCAATGTAAACTGAGTGCGGCAGCTGTGAATATGGTCGGCAGACGTCTATCCCCTCCCCACCCCCCCCCAAGATCTTTCTCTCTCTGTGATTTTTCTCTCAAATTTCTTGGTTTGCTTAAAATAAGCTACCCCTCTGCTCCCCTGTATTGTCTCTTTGCCCCCTCTTCCAAAAAAATTAATTTTCATTTTAGACCTCTAACCCCAGAGAAGCTAGAATTCAAACTCTTGAGCTATAACTTCGGATGAGAGTATAATAACAATAATAATGAAAAGTGTGGATTTCCTAAGAAAAATCCTCCTCGTCTCCACACCGACCTCCTGTATCGGGATGGAGGGTTGATTGCACGTCAGAAAGTAGGGGGGCGGGTGTGGGGGAGGGGAGCCGGGCTGGTGGCGCTCGCCTGCCTGGAACCTCGAATGTCCCGTCCCCTGCGAGCCCACTTTCAGCTTCTGTTTTTCATATTATTATGTAACAGAATCCTTGGCAGCATTAAAAATTCAGTATTACAAGCTGATTGTAATGCTGCCTCATTAGACAACACTGTCTGGCCTTGTATTAAGTGAAACGTGGAGCATGGCTTTTAGATTATAAACACCAATAAATATTAAGGATCAGCAGAGGGGGCAGTAGCAACTGGGTTTTTGGCTCCTTCTGGCTTTATCCCTCCTCTCCCCAGCCCCCCAGATCATCTTCCCTTCAGTCCCTTTCCTCCCCCCTCCCCCCATGGTAACTGTCATGCGTTTTCTTGTGAGGATGCCGATGTGTCGACCCTGGTGACATTTTAGGAAGGCTTTTTATAGAGTTCTCTTGTGTACACAAAAGGTTTGGAAGTTTGTTTTGTTTTGATCTGCAGTAAACAGGTCCTTCACTTTGCTGACGTCATTTCCGTTCATATTTGAGTTGTTGATTGTGCTTCTTCTTTGCAGGGCCCTCTCATCCCTACCCCCACCTTGCCTTTCAGCTCAGAGCCTGTGGCTGCCTGGGGAAGAGGGAGTGTGCTCCTAAGCTGCCAGGTCTGGGTTCAAAGGCTGAGGGTCGCGTGGCTGTGCCTCGTCCTAGGGTTTGCCCGCTGGGGAAGATGCTTCCAGCTTCAAATCTGGTTAAACACTCCGACATCCACTCGCCCTGGTATTTTCATGGCACGCGGTGATTCATCTCAGCTTCCTTTCTTTGTAACACCTCCCCCCACTTTGCCCCTGCCACACCTTGTCTGTGTCTTTAATACATCCTTATTGTCCACTTCTCCATGCCCCCACCCACCGAAAAACCTTGTAATGACGACTCAGAGACTTTGATTCAGTTGCAAATCTGAGGCTGGCATTAGTGGACTTCATGCTGTGAAAAAAAGAAAGTGTTTCAAGGCCTTGCCCCCGCAGCCTCCCCACCACTGCCTTCTATCCCTGTTGGGTTTTTTGTACATGTGTGTTTTCTCCCCGTTTCCTGCCTTTTCGTAGATATAAAGGCCGTTCTGGTGTTACTAAAAATGACTATAATGTCTAGTGTCTCTTATTTCCATGTGATCTACAGTTGGAAACCCCTCCAAAAAGGAAAAAAAAAAGTAGGATGAGGAAAGGAAAGAGGAAAATCTGACTGCATAGGCCCCAAAGTCTTTCCTCTAATAGAATGATGGGTTTTAGGTTAAAAAAAATATTATTGTTTTGTTCTTTTAGGTTTAGAAATAATAGGGAGAGAGGGAAAAGCAGTCATTAGGAAGTTCCCTGAGCTGCTTTCCAACTAAGACGGGTGAAAAATGAACCAGCATTGACACTTGGCTCCATGTGAAAGCCCCTGTCACCTCTCCCCCTTTCCGTGGCCCTGGCCTTTTGTTTCTGGAGAACGGAGCTAAGGTACTTTTTCTCCCAGACCAAAGGCAGCAGGCAAGGAGTCCCCTTGTGTGCGCATCGCCTTTAGATGGCCTTCTCATGGTTATTGTCAATGCAGACTTCCCCAAACAATTGCTCCGGGGAGACAGAAAAGCAAAAACATTTGTCCTATTTTTTTAACCTCTTTGTTTTAGACTTCTTTTTTTCATCCATTCTTTAAATTTCACAGTTTCTATTTGTCTGCAGAGAGACAAACGAAACAGCATGAAGCACGTTTTTACCGTAGGCCTCACTGGCGATTGGAACAGCCTCAATAGAAATCCAAATTCTAAAACACTGGCTGACTTGGAGGATATGTGAATTTTTCAGCTCGGGGGCTCTGAAGTCAGATTAGCACAGATTTTTGAACCCAAATGCCCTAAAATGAAAAGATAAGAAAATAGGATTCTAGAATTATTTGGGGGAAAGCATGAAAAAGGTCATCTTTTGTCTATCTTCGTGTCTTGTGCCCCATCCTTAGAAACTTAATAGGGGAGAACTGCAAACCTCAATGAATTCTTCATTAAAAAAAACAAAAAACTCCAACCCTGGTTGTTGTACTTTCGATCTAGCATTTAATGGATCGTTTTAACTCACGTGTGAAAGTGCTCTTGGTGCATACTATGCAATGGATACTGTGTTGAGAATTTTTTTTTTTAAATCTACAATTTATATAAACAGGCAGTATCCCCTCACCCATTTCTTTTCCTCTTCTGTTTCCCTTTTCCTTTCTTCTCCTTCCAACCTGCTTCCCCTCCAAGAATTCAGTGGTTAGCATCAGACTGACTGTAAAGGGATGTGTCAGACGGTGGGGATGGCCTATGAACAAAATAGGAGTCCCACCTCTTTTTCCTTGGCCCCAAACAAAGCGCCTCTCTCTCTTGTAATGTATGGACCCAGATTGCGATGCTGTCCTTAAGCATCTGTCCGCCTTTTCATTAAAATTCTCAATTTCAAGGTTTAGAAACACAAATGTAAGAATCCCCCTGGGTATAAAAGTCTTGCATGGCACATTCCCTTTGCCCTTTCAGAAATAATATTTTTGTTTAAAAAAGAAGGAGCGAGAAAGAGAGAGTGCTTTACGCAACATGTAAAGCTGTTTTAAGGCAACTTCTTTATTTTGGCTTCCTTAAAACTTGGGGCTTTGTAACTTAAAATTAATTTAGAAAAACTCTCCCGAATCACAGCTTTTAAAAAATAGTTACTCATTTGTGTCTTTCTTGTGGGATATCATTGACAGATTTAGCACCTGAGCTGGGGAGGGTGGGTAAGGAAATTAGATAATGTTCCACCTATGATTTGGGGGTAAAAATTAATCTATGGAATTAGCACTGTAGGGATGGATGGAGGCCTTGAGGCTTCAGCAGAAAAATGTGAATCAAAACATCTGTGTGCAGGCCTTGGCACACCAGCTTCCAATGGTTATGAAGGCAAATGTGAGCTGTTTTGAGGAAGGTCTGCATTCTGTTCCATACCCAGGAAGGCCCGGCCACCCAGCGGGTACCAGGCCCCTAAATATAACTGCCTCAAAATCATGGGGTGAACTCAGGCCATGGAGCGAAATTCAGCTCCAAATGGTTCCTTGTTTATTTCAGGAACGTTTGTTTTTGTTTCTTGCCCTCTTCTGGATTTTTCTTTGTTAAAGCCTCCAGGTTATTTAAGCACTTGTTTTAAAAATCAATGTCTACATATAATTTAATAAAAATAGAAGAACCCGGAAGGGTGCACAAATCTGTTTAAACCCAGCTGTACTGTGAAAAGAGAGCCCAGGTTAAGCTGGAAGTCAGAATGCTGATATCCACTGTATCTTAGAAATCATATTTACCTTTGCAAAAGTGGAAGGATACAGCATTAGTAAGTGTGTATGTGTAGAGAGAGAGAGAGAGACAAGCAGGTTTGGCTCGGTAGAATCATTGTAATTTACCAGCCAGCTCAGTGTTAGGGGGCAGGCCTCTGGCTTGGAGAGTGAGTAAGGGGAGGAGTAGGGAAGGGGTTAGCGCTCCCTGATTTATTTTTAAATATTTATCCTTTCGGCTGTTGCCAATTACGCTTTCCAGATGAGACGAGACTGGGTATGGAGAACTGCGAGGGAAGAATTGCCTTTTCTGAGAGTGGGTTTATTTGTCAGCAGTGTTCAGGATGGAGCGATGAGAATGTCAGGCTGTCACTGCTGGGTAGGCCGTGGGTTTAACATCAGGCAGCTGCCCTTCGAAGAGCCGGGGCTTCCAGAGCTGGAGGATAGAATTTGCAAGGAGTATTTCAGAGAAACTCCCGATTTCGTATGTAAGTGCAGAAGTTGCCAGTTCCCTCTGAAGAGGTATTGTTTTTATGAATAAGGAAAATGAGTTTTAGTAGAGGTGACACCCAGCTTGTGTGTAGTCCCTCATTTCCATAATGTACAGAGGCCATAGATCACTGGCCTGTGGATTACCTGTTAAATTTTTGCCTAGAACAAAGGCAGGCTTGACTAGGCCTCATCTTGTGTGTAGCTGGTGCCAGATAAAGAAAAGGAACTCAGGGTCACTCTCAGTTCTACTTGTCAGGCCTCTGAAGTGCAGGAGGCAGGTCTCAGGGTCTGCTTCTTGGGACAGTGGCAGTATTAGGGCAAATCCCCTCCGGGCCTTCTGCCCAGGCACTGCTGCATCCTCCCAGGTTACTTTAATAGCTTGTTCTTTGGGCTTTCTCGCTTTTATTTTATTGGAGGTATTTGTCTGTGGGCCTACCAGGATCATGATGTCATCAGATTACGAGGTTGTCCCCTGTTAATAAAAGTGAAGACAAAGCAGCAAAATTAGATTTTCTGAGAGTATCAACATTTTCTTGTTGTCTTTAATTTATCCAGCAGGGCCTTACCTAGCCTAGGTAAGGAATCTTCGTTTTCCTGAAGAGATTGCCAGAGGCATCTCTGCGTTGTGGGCCACGTTGCTTGCGGTCCTGCTAGCATACATCATCTTCATGTCTTATTCATAGTCACTTTTTCAATTAAATTATTAATTGTTTTCTTTAAGGTGTTCTCAACTTATACGGCCAAAATAAATAACAGTGTGTTTTAAAAACACCACCTGTTCTTGGGCCTGAAGTCAGGTGGTCTGGAAGCAGCTCTGCAGTGACCATAGTCTGGTATGCAAACTCATCCTCCACCTTCCCTGCTGGCTCTTCACCACCACCCCCCCACCCCCCCACCCCTGCCCCGCGCTCTCACGTGTGACTGAATTGGGCTTGTGCCCTCCTTTGTCCCTAATCGGACATGATTCCCTGGAGGCAGTCTTTTCTCCCAGGGTCTTAGCTGAAAAAAAGAAAAAAAGAAATTTTCTCAGAATCTATTCTGGACTAAAATGTAGAGAAGGGCTCTCTGTACCCACCAGGTTAGATACTTACATTAATCGGAACCCAAATTACATTGTGCAGAAAGCCTTCTATACGGGGATGGATGGTTTTCACCAGCTAAGCATCCCTCTTTCTCCCGAGTCAGTGTGTGCCTCATGCTAATACAATTCCATACATACTGCTCTTCTCCTCTTGAGCTGATTATATTTCTGACACTTGCATGGTTCATTATTGTGCCCGAGGAAAAGACTCTCCAGGCTGTAAGGCCAGCCTGGGTGGGTGGGTTTCAGAAAGGGTAAAAGCAGGTGCCTTTCTGTGCTGTGAGAATCGGGAGTAAATTCAGACTGAGGGTGGGATTGTGACAGGGAGGACAGAGAACTTCCGGTGAGATTTCTTTGGGACTAGCTTGCAGATCAGAATGGAAAAAGGTGAACTTGGGGAGATAGAAAAGTACCCAGCAATCGCATTGACCAACTGGAAAAGGTGAACTTAGGGAGATAGAAAGGCGCCCAGCAATCGCTTTGACCAACTGGGGTGGCCGGTTTAAATCTTACCCTGGCGGTAGAAACTCCCTGGGAAAGGGCACGATCTTTGCTATCTCTGCGGTGATGTGGCTTTATAAGGTGAGGCTAAGGAGCCTGGAGGCTTCCATTGTAGACTGCAGCTCCTTTTCTTCCCACTTCTTCTCTTCCTCTCTTTCTGGTGATCTCTCCTTCTTTTCTCTTTCTCTGGCCTCAAAAACTATCCTTAACTCTCAACGGAGAACAGGGGGATGTTTTTATAAGTTTCTGCAACTGAAAAACAGAAGTGCTCTGTAAAGCAGTTAATAGGATGGGTGTGTGTTTCCAATAAATTCCTGTCCACATTGGCTCCTGTCCCCATACTAGAGTGGCCTGGCCGTGACGTGGACGGGGCCCAGGGAGCGATGGCTCCGGTTCGGAGGCCCCAGGCTCCTTTTAGTGGCCGAGGGCGCGTCCCTTTCTTCTTGCCCGATTCTAGGCCGGCCCCTGACCTTTGATGAGCGAGGGGTCAGCGCCTCCGGGAGGGCCCGGGCTTTGTTCCCGCCGGGGCCGGTTCCCGGGGCGGCGCAGGCCGAGCAGCGAGGGTTCCTGGCCCCAGGCGGGTGTGCGGGTCCCCCGGCCTGCCCCAAGGCCCGCGCCCGGAGCGGAGCGAGCGCAGCCGAGCGCCCGGGCCCCGCGCGTCCCTGTGCGTCCCCAGGTCCCTGCGGGCGGGCGGGCGGGCGCGGTCGCCGCCGAGCAACCCGGCCTGCGCCCGGCACGACTGTAGATGTCAGGCTTTGCCCGGGGAGCCGAGCGGCAGCGGGGCTGTGAGTTTCAAATTAACCTTCCGCTTTGTTGCTGTGTAATGTGGATCCCCGAAGGCCCCCCGCCCCGCCCGCCCCCCTTCCCCGGGCGGTGCGTGCTGCAAACTGCGAGTTGGGCTTCATTTACATAAAGCGATTCCGGGCGGGCGGCGGCAGAGGAGGCGGCGGCGGCGGCGGGCAGGCCGGGGACCGGGACGCGAGCGCCGCGCCCCGTGGGTGAATCCCCGCCGCGCCCCGGGGACCTCCCTCCGGGGACGGGCCGACCGCCAGCCCCACCGCCAACATGAGCTCCCCTCCCCTGTCTCCGGGCCCCCTGCTCCTAACCAGAGCCACCTCCGAGTCCCGGGGCCAGCGGGAGGTGGGGAGCATGCCTCCTGGGGTGGGTGAGCTCGGGGCTCGGGTGCCACTGGAATTTCCCGTTGTTGCGCATGGCGGCGCGGCCCCCGGACCTGCAAGTGCCGCCTCCCTCCGGAGGTGCGTGGAGGCTTGGTGTGCCAGGTGAGTGCAGCCTCCCTCCGGGTCCGCGCAGCCGGCCTGGAGCCGCGGGCAGGTGCTGCGAGTCTTGGCTGAACTTCCCATTCTCTTGGGGCGTGTGGGGGAAGGGAAGGCTGGATGCACTTGAACTCCCAGACTCCAGTTGCCACCTACCTAGGGTGAGAGCGCCTAAATTCCACTGGGCACACAGTAAAGCTCTTCCTCCTTCCTTCCCTTCCCTCTGTCCTCCCCTCCCTTCTCCTTTCCTGAGTCTGCTTTTGGATTAGTTCCTGCCTTCTGAATGCTTGTGGTACTGGTGTCATTTAGAAGTTTGGGTGCCTCCGCCTAAAAATGCACCCTTTTCAGCCCTGGAGAAGTCACTGGTCAGTTCGAAACAATGTGAAGAATGCACTTGTGGAGTAATTAAAGGGAGAATCAGAGTTTTGGAGCTGGAGGGCACCTTTGGAGAGCATCTTGTCCACCCTCTAATTTTAGTTTTTTTGCACTCTTGGAAAAGTCAGAGCATTTATTTCCTTGGGCCAGGGCGGGATGGGGAGCTGATGCAAAGGAGAGAGTCAAGATTTTTATCCTGTTAAAGGAGGAGGAATGCCTATGTTTAGGTCAGTAGCAGAAAAACAGTATCAACAAAAAGAAGCATTGTAGGCTTGGAGGGAAGCGAACCTTCTGGAAAATAGTCTTTTCTGCCTTGGACACACCTGTGTTATGATAGGAAAAGGCCTGGAGGGCAAAGCCTGCAGCTCAATGCATGGTGTGTGCTAAGAGGGAATTGTGTGCCACAGTGGCACCTCATGTGTTCAACTGGCTTAAGTGAAAGCCGTGAGCAGGTGAATCCAGGAGGGTCGTCCCTCCCCCCGCCCTCTATTTGTATCATTTAACAGGCCTTGAAGACTCCCAAAAAGCCACTGACAGATAACCCCAGAGAGGACAGATGGCCCTCCCTGAGCACAAAGGGAAGGCCTCTCCTTCAGACTGGGGCCTTCTTGTCGGAATGTACCAGGGCAAAGCCTTGAAGGTATATTGTGAGAAAGTTACACGTCATCTTATTTCTCTCTATGCTTTGAGATCCTTGGAGACAAGTCACTAAATAAATAGAGTATAATTTAAAGCTCACCCTAGTTGGGGAAACTCTGTTTCATTGCCATCAAGCAGCAGGTGCGAGTTTGCAGAGTTGGCCCCTTGAGTCCCCTCATTCCTAAATTCAGGAGGTGTCAAATCTTCATGTTCAGTTAACGGCTGTGGTTTCTGGATAGGTTTCAAGGGAAACCCTGAAAATCACGAGTTCCAGGAGGCTGGGTTGGAGGAGAACGTGTGAGTGCTGTGGTGAGGACTGCCTTGGGTAGGAAAACATACACCTTTCAAGGTAACCTGATCGAGACAGGCCATAGCAAGGAACCTGAGTCTGCTCCTTGTTATCAGAACAGCCACTGGCACCCTGAGATTTGGAATCCCTCTTGCTACTCAAACATTAAAAACAATTAAGGCAAAAGTGAGGTGTGAGGGAAGTCAGGAGACCACGGTTCCAAATAATTGAAGGGTTTCAAGAATGGGGTCTTTGGAGAGAGGTACATACCTGGATGTTTGCACACCTGTATTTGCGTTCATTGCAGGCACCCTTTCAGAGAGTGTGTAGCTATGATGGCCCAAAGAAACTTTTTCTGTCTCCCTTTCCTAAATTACAGGACTGAGGAGTTGTCTGCATGGCGTTTCCAGCATAGTTTTCAGAAAGCATGTAAAGTGCCTCTCAGAGTGGGCTGGGGTCACACTTGGCTCTTTTATTTAATTACACAAGTGTTATTTAACAACATGGAGCAGATGCAGAAGCGAGCACTTTTACACTTTAAAAACAGCCCTTTCAGAATCACAAGGAATTAAGTGACTTGGAGACCTTCTGTCTTTTTGACGTGGGTCACTTCCCTTTCTCAACCCCCCTTCTCACTTTTTTTTTTTTTTTTTTTTGAGTGGCTGTACTTTCTATGAACTAGAGCTACTGTTTTCCTTTTCTCCAGAAAACAGTATTGATGAACAGGGAACTATTGAGAAACACTTGCTAACTATTCCAGAATAATAATAATAATAATATAAATCCATGCTGCTTCCCCAACCACCTGAAACTTAATTTTGGTTCCTTTCCTTCCTTTTTTCGATAGCACAAATGAATGTTAAGGGCTGGTTGGAAAGGCCCAAGTAAAACGGTGCTCTCCACAGGCCCCTGCCTGGCTCTGCCCAACAGGACAGTGAAGTGCCTGCTTTCTTGCTGCTTTGAGGTTGAATTTAACTGCTGTGTCAACCCAGTGCCAATTGGACAGCCCAGTGGCAAGGAGCTAAAATAAGCAAGATTTCAGTTTTCATCATTATGACTTTAAATGATGCTTGCTAGACACTCCCAGGACCGGCCTGGCTTATCTTTGGTGACCCAAAAGTGGTTAGTTCATTAGAATAAATCTGTGATTACAGACTGCTGGAAAAGTATTATCTGGGGCTAGCGGTGATGTGGCTTAGTTCTGGCATCCAGGAAACATGTCCTTATTGTCACTGTGTGCAGTTGTTCCTTTTTGGTGTATCTTTCAGGGGTAGCAGCTTTTTTTCTTCCGCCTACAAAGTATCAGAATATGGAAATACTTGAGGGCTCAGAGCAGACCCTTACCTATGAAATTATTTTTATTGCAGAGTTGTAACAGTGTCATCTGAAAAAGTAAATATTTAAGTGACTAAGCAACATTTTGTAAAAGTGTACGGAACTGGCTTGAATTATTTAAAGGGGAAGAAAGTGAGCTGTCTTTATAAAACTTACCTTTTGACCGGGCATGGTCGCTCATGCCTTGTAAACCCAGCACTTTGGGAGGCCGAGGCTGGCCGATCACTTGAGGTTTGGAGCTGGAGACCAACGTGACCAACATGGAAAAACCCTGCCTCCACTAAAAATACAAAATTTAGCTGAGCGTGGTGGCGCATGCCTGTAACCCCAGCTACTCAGGAGGCTGAGGCAGGAGAATCGCTTGAACCTGGGAGGCGGAGGTTGCAGTGAGCCGAGATTGCACAGTTGCATTCTAGCCTGGGCAACAAGAGTGAAACTCTGTCTCAAAACAAACAAACAAACACTCACCTTTTAAGAGTAACTCACTTGTTTCTCAGCTCGATGGATTTAGCCTTGACTTGCAAGTAGGCAGCAATGATTCTGGCCTGAAAAACTTATGTAAACTCCATCTCACACTCACTTGTACAGCACACTGAAGATGCCTGTCAGTAACCTGAAGAAGTACAGTGTGTGCTGTGGTTTATACTTTCATTTGTTATTGAAATGATTGCTTGCTGTTCGCCTGGCCTATTTCTGTGATGTTTGGGCCTGTTGGCTTGCTCTGGTTCCCAAGGCTGGTGCAATTAACCAGGATGGGGGCGTTACTGTAAAAACACAACAGGGAGGCAGATTCCATTACAGTTAACTTCATAGGGGCATCCAAATGCGCTGGTATGAGAATTTGGTGGTAATGGTTATTATTAGAAATCACAGCACAGCTCAGAACCCCCGTCCTCTGCCTGAGTTAAAAAACGGTGGTCAGGGGAAATGGGAACCCAGTTTTAATAGAATCCAGGCAAGGGAATTCCTTGGCAGGAGCTAGTTTAAATCATAAAGGGTGCCTGTTCTGTCCAAAGCACAGTGTCCTGTGTCCTTAGGCCACTCAGATTGAGAAAGGAGCACACAGAAGCTACAGTTGTGTCAAACCGCCCCGAGGGAGAGACCCAGGCAGAAATCTTGGCTCATTGGCAAGCTACTTTCAAAATCCAGATTAAAGAGAAGCACTACAAAATCAACAACTGTCAGATGGCTTTTGTCTATGATTTAAAGTTGACTGCCAGACTGATCTCTTTGAACATGTGCAAAGTGGCAATCAGATGTTGGAGGGCTTCTTTGGGCTAATATGGTAAATGACTCTTATATGGACAGAAACTGAGGACAGAGGTGCAGAGCAAGGCTCACTGCCGATTGACAGCAGCACTGAGCTGAAGCTTCAGAAGTAGGGAAACAAGTGGAATGTTTCTGGTTTTCATTCTTTGGGCCAGGGGACAGGTGGGTGAGGACAAGGCCGTGGTCTCGGCAGTGACGGGGGTGTCTCTGGAGAGTTATTTGCCCAAGGAAAGTACTTTGGCCTTTAACATTTAAAGGTGATTTTTTTTTTTTCTTTAATGTTTCTGCCTTTCAACCTTCATTCATGGAGTTTCTTGCTTTTACAAGAATAACGGCTCAAATACAAACAGGGAGGGAGACATAGAAAGTTTGCGAGGTGGCAAATTCAGCCTCATTTTGGAGCAAGACTTCTGGCCTCTTAGCAAAATGCCTGGGCTGCATCTGCCTTTTGGGTGACCCCCCTCTGCCTGTCCACCAGAGGGTCACCACAGCAATCTCATCAACATGAGTGTTACTGCGTGGGGGGTTTGACGTGTACCTTCCCAGAGGGGCCTTTGCTGGCTTGCTGTGTCCTGGAGGTCTTAGGTGGTTCCACTGTGCATTCTTTGAGCTTTGGTATTAACATATGTGTGGCCTCTAAGATGTGTCCATCCTTTTCCCTCCCTGGAGTCAGGTCTGAAGCTTCCAGTGAGGCGGGCAGAACATCTGCTGCCCTCCCACCCCTACTCCTGGCTGCTGGTGGTTTGGGATGAAGCCACTGAAACTCCCTTGCAAGGCCAACCCTTGAGAAGATGGGCTGGTGCTGGGATGCCTCTCACTTTCTATTCTGCTTGATTTCTGGGAGGAAGCTGATCACATAAGGGCCTTAAAGGCTTTCTTAAATGGTGACCTGGAGTTTCATTGTTAAGTGGGTCTTTTGGAACCGCAGTTAGGAATGTATGGATCACCTTCCGTCATCTGCAGGGAGACTTGGATTGGAAGTGGGAGAACTGGCTCCACTGGACTCTGAAAAAGGCGGTGGAGTTTTCATCTGCCGCTGATTTCATCCACTGTCCCGAAAGTTATCTTGGCCACAAACCTTTGATCTGGGAGTGAGACCCCTGGCCCCATGCTTCTAGGGCAGGAGTCAGTGACTGCCTGTACCCCCTGTTCTGTGCATATGGGAGAGAGTGTTAGTTAATGAGTGGGACTGAGTACTTGGGGCGGTTTGGGGTGGTGAGGCGTGACTGGGGCTTACACACTGGAGGGGTCATGTGTAGGCTTCTTGATGGGGGTTCTTTCAAGAAGGAGGAGGCAAAAGAACAGTTTTGCTTGTTTGTCGGTTGTTCCTGACTCCATCCAGGAGTGTGACTGGAGAAAACGTCTTCTGAGTGTATCGGTTAGGCTGGGTTTTGGATAAATGGTTCCTGGTGCCCATCTCTATCATAGGCTCTGCATTTCTGTAGGAAAATTCCAGTTCAGAGGCAGTTGCTCTCTGTCTTCTCATTTGAATCTCCTTAGTGGAGAGGCAGGAGGCAGATTAGTTGAGTGCAGAAAGACCAAGGGGCTTAATCTGATAGTTGACCTCAGCCCTGCATCCCCCAAAAAAGTCATCTAAGTGCCTGTTCAAATATCGACATCTGTCTCCCTTCAGTATCCAAACAGCGCTTTTCAGAAGCGTTTAAACTCCTGAAAGTCTATAAAAACCACATATGTGTAGACGTGAACTGAGCTGCTCCCCATGCTTCCAGTCTCTGAGTGGCCTATGTCCGATGACTTCTCTCTTCCCAACATCTCTGTCCCATGCAAGCTGCTGAGGAACACACGGGTGCCTTTCTTCTCCATCTCCCAACTTTTCTTTTTTCTTTTTTTAAACAATTGTTCTTAACTACTCAAGAAGCAATGCAAGCCTCTTCCACCATTTCAGGCCCTGCTTCCTAAAATGCTCTTTGGCTCAAGGCCTTGGTTCTTAATGTACATTTGGCCTTGACTGGGGGAGTGATTTCTACTTCCCTTTTAACAGCGCTGCTGTTTTTCTGTGGAGTATCTGCATCAATGTTAAAGTGTCAGGACACTTTTGGACACTTTGGAAGAGGCCCATGGATTTCAGTGTGTGCGGCAGGAGGTTGGTGTCACTACTCAAGCGACTGCTTTTAAATGCCATCTCCGTCCTAACAGAATCTTGAATAGTGTTGAGATGGGCATTGATGAAGACTTTCAATCTGTGTACCTGGCTACATGAATGCGTGTTACCTGGACCCCTGTTGGTTCGTTTTTCATAAGATAGTATTTTGCCCACTTTAAAAATGTCGTTCAAGTAAAGAATGGCAGAAATGACAGTAATAGGGTCCCCTCAGCCCTGCACACCCTTTTTTAATGGAGGAAGTCGAAGCTGGTTTTTCCAACAGATAGGAAATCCAGAAGTATATTTGGGGAAAGCAGAGAACTTTTACACCTTTTGGAAAGGGACTGTCAATGTGTTTTGCCCTTCCTGGTGAAACTATAAAAATTATCCAGACAGTGGAAAAATTGGGTGACAGAGGAAACCCTGGTGCAGACTCCCAGATGTCTAACTGGAGGGAGGTGTGGTCTTCCTCATTGGTTGAAGGTAGGAAATAATTACAAAATAAAACAGGGCAGGGTCTGGCTGAGGACCAGAGTGCTGCTTGTAAATCCCCTTCAAGTGGGGACTCACGGTGAATGGGAGAAGCAAAGGTGAATCAAAAAAGCCCACTCTTTGGAAAGGCGGCCTCTGCTCTTTCCTCTGCTATGGGCCTTACACCCTCTGCTGAGGCCATTGGTGGGAGACCCGAGCTATGTGACTTTGGACCAGTAATTTAACCTCTCTGGGCCTCACTTCTTTCATCTGTAAAATGGGCATAATGCATACCTTACATTCATAGTGGGAAGTAAATGAAATAGGAATCAGGGCTTCACGGCACTTCGCATACTAAAAAGCCTCTCCAGATATTAGCTGCCATCTCCACGCCCTTTTCATTTCTTTCTTTGCCACTGATGGCCTCTGCTACCTTTCGTTTCTTACCACCTTGCAAGAAATAAACTAAAAGGTCCAGCAATTCTTCTGTTCTTCCCCATGGGGTGGAAATAGAGCCAACTCCTTTTGACATCTTTGCAACCGTATTCGGAAGTGAAAGAGTCGGAAATAGATAGTGTCCCCCATCCGCCCCAGCCCTCCCCATCGGTCCCCCTCCCCAGGCTGGCAGGCGGCCCTCCAAGTGAGCAGCCTACTCAATGACCCACCTAGAGAGGCCTTCCCGGGCTGGCTTGTATATGCTAATAGGCCTGACTTGTCCTGGCTTGTTTGTAGTGATTTGTGGAGGCATTTATATGCAAATACTATCAACTTGCAGAGTTAATTATCATGTGCCTCCCCTCTACCCCCTCCTGCTCGGCCTCCCAGCCTGGCTGGGCTGTTCTCATTCAGCACCACGCTCTTCCTGTCTTGGCCTCGCCTGCCGGTTGCCCTGGCCTCTTCCTGTACCTGCAGGCCCCATCACAGCTCCTGTGCTGCTCCGTTGCCTGTCACAGGAACCCAGGCCTAGCCTGTGTGGTCAGGCATGGTGAACTGGGCATGCCAGTGACTCCCCGGGTTCAGACTCTGTTAGAAGCATACCGTTGCTTGAGGGGGAGCCTGCCTTATGTTGCTTTGAGTTTTAAGCCCCATTTTAACCTACTAGCTTGAAAAATAGAGCTGCCCAGACATATCAACCCTTGACACTCAACCCAGTCTGGCGACAAAGCGATTATAGTTTTTAAATTATTAGTAGTATTTTCATTTCCTCACATTGTTTATACCCCTCACACTTATGACCAGTTCTGAGCTCTGGAGAGAAGCCATTTTGCAGAGGGGTGTCCTCTCCTGCCCCCGGACATCTGAGTATTAAAAGTGGGCTTGGGTTGTGCACGGTGGCTCACGCCTGTAATCCCAGCACTTTGGGAGGCCGAGGCAGGATTGCCTGACCTCAGGAGTTCGAGATCAGCTTGGGCAACGTGGTGAAACTCCATCTCTACTAAAAATAAAAAAATAAAAAAAGAGATATACTTGAGTGGACCTCAGGCCTGGTCCGTTCCTCGTTGTGTGTTAGCACTGTTGATGTTTGGGGATAATTGTTTTTGGGGGGCGTGGGCCACATTGTGCATTGTAGGACATTTAGTATCCCTGACATCTCCCCGCTGGATGCCAGTAACACCTTCTCCCCTTGATGTGACAATCAAAAATGTCTGCAGGAATTGCCCACTGTCTCTTGGGGAGGTAAAATCGCCTCCAGTTGAGAACCCCTGAAATAGAGGTTACATTTGCTTCTCCTGGTCTAAAACAATGGCATGTTCCCGGCCCCTCCCCCAATTTCAACACCCTCACTGCAGCCCAGGAGTTGAGCAGCCTCTGCCTATGTGATTCCACCTGATATCAGATGATACTACTTGCTTAATTTTACACTGGACTTTTTGGCATTTAAAAATGAAGAATCTGGGCTGGGCGTGGTAGCTCAAGCCTGTAATCTCAGCACTTTGGGAGGCAGAGGCGAGCGGATTGCTTGAGTTTAGGGGCTTGAGACCTGCCTGGGCAACATAGGGAGACCATGTCTCTACAAACTTTCTTTCTTCTTCTTCTTCTTCTTTTTTTTTAATTACCTGGGCTTGGTGGCATGTGCCTGTAGTCCCAGCTACTCAAGAGGCTGAGGCAGGAGGATCTCTTGAGCCCAGAGGTTTGATCCCAGAGGTTCAAGGCCAGCCTTAGCAACATGGCAAGACCCCGTCTCTACAAAAACAATATGAAAATTAGCCTGGTGTGGTGGTGCATGCCTGTACTCCTAGCTACTCAGGAGGTTGAGATGGGTGGATTGCTTGAGCCCAGGAAGTAGAGGCTGCATTGAGCCGTGATTGCGCCACTGCACTCCAGCCTGGGTGACAGAATGATATCCTGACTCAATAATAATAGTAATAGTAATAAAAAGGTAGAGTCTTTCCTTTTAGAGCATGGTAATATGCTAGCACTTGAGGTGGTAACATTTTCACCTCTCTAGTGCTGTCCAATAGAAAGAGAGTACAAGCTCATATGTAATTGTACATTTCCTACTAGTCATTCATAAAAAGTAAAAAGAAACAGGTGGAATTAAGTTTAAAACAGATATTTTCAGCAACCCACGATTTCATCACGATGTTCTCGTCTCATAGCTCAGGACCAGCCCCATGTCCAGTGCTCAGGAGCCGTGTGGGGTTGTGGCCATTATATTGGATGGCTTACTTCTGGGATGATTCTGGTCCTTTGCAGCCATGACGTCAGGTCATTTTGTACTGTTACTGAGTCAGGGAGGAAGTTTTTTTCTTGTCTGTGTTTATTCTCTGAAAGGTAAGGCCTTCCTTGGCTGCACAGCTGCCGCTGAGAAGCAGAGGCTGGAGGGGCAGGATCTGTAATCTCTAGGGAAGCTGCCCCGGCCTCCACAGGGGAGGCCCTCTAGACAGGATCTTGGGCTGAGCCTGGATGGTGGCGGGAGGACGGAGGGGCGGGGTCAATATTCCGAGGGCCCCGTGGACTCTCGCACCACACAGACTAATGCTTCAGGTTAATTTTGTGTACAAGTTCCCTTTTGTTGGACAAGGGGATGAAAGTCCACAGCTGTAACTGGAAAGAGGGGAAGGACCCTCTGGGATGACCTTGTTTTGGAAAGTCTAAATGGAATACTAATGGCTGAGATCTAAGACGGGTGATGTATGTGTGTGTTTGACTGGGCTTAAAGATAAGGTGAAGAGTATTTTAAAAGTTAGTGTGCAGCTTCCCAGATAACCGTATGCCTGGGGCCAGGTACAATTTATGGCAAGCTGGTAGTCATGGCTGCGTGTTGGCCTCACTTTATCTTTTGAATCCTGGCTCTATAGCTTAACCGGTGGTGCTCTGTTTGTTTATTTTATCTTTTTTGGGTAGGTGGGGGACCTGGGGTTTGGCCAGGTTTTACAGTGAAGCATAGCAGCATTTTATAATACACAAAGGGCTGTTCATATTTCTGCTCCTGGGTGCCTTGGGCTATGTCACTTTTTACTGTCCCTAATGATAGCACATACCGGGATGTTGCATTCTAGAGTTTCCAGGAGCCTGAAGTGCAGGCCCACATCTTGTACAGTGCCACAAGCCTGCCAGAGCTGTGAGCCGGGGAGGAGGTGTGGAGGCCTTAATATAGCTCCAAGCCCCAGGTTTCTTTCATCTCTGAGGTCAGCTTTTTCCTGTTGCCTCTTGACTTATTGAAACTGTCGCCGGGCTGGCCAGCACACCCAGCAGACTTTCCTAGTAAACACAACAGCCCTGGGTGGCAGGCTTCTCGCTTTTTCTAGACAACAGATGAGCAGTGGGATCTTATGTTACTCAGTGGGATCTTTCATCTCTCCTCTGAGTCATTCCCAAAAAACCGCTTTTCTTAGAACTTAGAGAGATGCAGAATTTTACAGTGACCATGGCATTTCATGGATGCATTTGAATAGCAACCGGATATTTGAATACCTCCTTACCCCAGTATTCCTAAGGAAGAAATTTACACTGAAAAATACTCCCAAACTTTGTGTTTGGAAAACGTATGTTCTTGAGCTAGTGTGGACTCTGCTTTTAATAGTCGGGTGGTGATATACGGGTGTATCTTAAATCTGGCATTCTTTCCTATTTGTACTCTGATAAGGTATAGTTGATGGAAGGGTGGACTGAGGGTTTTTTATTTGGGCAGCAGTAAGAATGAAATGGACAGTTCTGATTTTTGGACATAGTCTACAAAAATAACTTATGATAAATTGGCATAGGAAGTTTGCGGGTGTGTTTTTTTGGGGGGTGAGAGATGTGGTCGAACTTCCCTCAGACTCTTCGCTTCACCTCTTCAGTAGGCCACGGCCATCTGCTTTAACAATTTTATTTTTTTCATTTTAAATCCTCAAAGACAAAGGGACCTGGAAGTTCAGACCTGTCCTGCCACATTCCTGAGTAATTTGGTTTTGATTAACCCAAGGAGAGAAGTTGGTTTCTCCTAGCGACCGACCGAGGGGATCAAAGCACCAGGAGGGGCAGTTCCGTTAATACACGCAGTCCCCCTCCTCCCGGCCCCTTTCCCCCTCCTCTTCCTCTTCCCTCTACCTCCACCTCCCTCCCCATCCCTGGGCCTTTTCACCCTCCCCCTCTTTAGAAGCTGAGCAGGAGTTATTTCCACTTTCTGACTCTCACAGAAGTGGAAGTGTATCATAGCGCTTTGGATGGACAGACGGGGGAGAAATACATCCCCCCACCCATCCCTTTCTTCCTAAACTCCTTTTCCCCCCACCAAGCTGCAGAGCACATTCCTGTGCTAATCCGGCTGCTGGAGGAATGCAAATGGCTGTAATTGTGTGCCTCTGGACCGGCCTTCCGCATCTGTGCCGCTTTTCTTCTTTGAGGAGGTGGCTAAAAAGTTCATTTACATAGAGAAATGAGACTGGCCTTGTGATCCCTAGTGGCAGAATAGGGACTTTCTAATAGGAAAGGGGCCACATCTGTGTTGCCTGCACCTTCCTCCTCCAGCCCGCCCCACTTGCAGAGAGAGAGAGAGAGAGAGAGAGAGAGAGAGAGCGAGCCTGTGCGCTCACACGCATGTGCTGTGTGGTGTGTGTGTATGGGGTGGGGGAGAAGGTGGACACCAGGCTCCTGCTGGGCATATTTTACAGAAGGGCAGTTAAAAGGGAGAAGTCTTCTCTTGATAGTAAGAAATTAAGCTGCAGTAGGAGACAGCCTGCTTTTGGACAAGCCTCGTGGGTAGTCCTGGTATTAAACCACAATAAATGACTTATTTTGTTTTTGAGACAGGGTCTCGCTCTGTCTCCCAGGCTGGAGTCCAGTGGCACAATCTCGGCTCACTGCAACTTCCTTCTCCTGGGTTCAAGCAATCCTTCTGCCTCAGCCTCCCGAGTAGCTGGGACTACCAGTGTGGGCCACCATGCCCGGCTAATTTTTTTTTTTTTTTTTTTGATAGAGACGGGGTTTTGCCATGTTGGCCAGGCTGGTCTCTGACTCCTGAGCTCCAGTGATCCACCTGCCTTGGCCTCCCAAAGTGCTGGGATTACAGGTGTGAACCACCGCGCCTGGCCTATTAACTATTTTTTAAAAGCACACTGTGGGTCTCAGAAGTGATTGATAAAATTTTGGAAGAGGTTGTCACCCCACTGAGCTGGTCTAGCTTCTGGGTGCACATCTGACCTTGCCTTTTTTCTTAGTTTATACTTGAGCTTGGCAGTGGGTTATTGGATAGTAAGATTGTTCAGCCCAATTAAAAGTATCACTTGGGAGCCAGTACATTGTAGCTTTAGGGAGATATTCAAGACAGACAAGAGATGTCTGTCTCAGTCATATCCGAGAACAGTTAGAACCCTGCCTGAATCTGAAGTTGAAAGCCAGGCAGATGTTCTGAAACAGGACCATGCAGTAGAAATACAGTGTGAGCCACATAGGTAATTTCAGATTTTCTGTTAGTCACAGTAAACAATGAGAAACAGGTGGAATTAATTTTCATAATATATTTAGCCCAGTATATCCAAAAGGTTATCATATTAACAGGTAATCAATATTAAGAAAACTATTAATGAGATATTTTATATCCCTTTTATTTGTACCAAATCTTTGGAATCCTGTATTTTTATACCTTCAGCCCATCTCGATCCAGACAAGCCACATGTCATAGGCTCGGTAGTGACAAGGGGTCAGTGACTAGCTAGTGGATGGTGCAGCTCTGGAATAAGAGATTGCTGCCGTGTGCTCTTCTGAGACATTCTGTTGATGGAACCGAGTCAGCCATCACCCCTGTGACCAGCTGTTTGCATTTATTGGGGTCCAGGGTTGCAGGCTCAGTCTGCACACAGCGGGTTGGGTCAGAAATGCCTAGCTCCCCCGACATGCTCATGAGATTGTTAGGAGATAGAACTGTGACGTTGGGGTGCCAGTGTTCTGTAAACTGCTTCCTGGCATACAGGTGGGGGTGCTCACGTGACTGTGAAAACCTTCCCAGAGGCAGAAGACCAGCAGTGGCAGTAAGGCATGGGCCACTTCCTTGAGGGACAGCCCCACTCTCATCCATTCCTGTGAGTGCTAGTATGTTTGTTACAACAGACTTACTGCTTCATGCATGTTACTGAAATCACAGACAGGGCTGCAGGGAGCCTCTAGAAACCCTCGTTTCACCCTCTCCATGGTGGGTCGCTAGTTTGTGGCAGGAGGAAGGCATGAATCTAGAACCTTCTACCTGTAGGTAATCGGTGTGGTTTTCCTGACTTCACAGTCATTTCTAACACCATACACACAGACTTCCGGGTTGGCTAGTCCAGGGACAGTGTGGTGCGTTGCTTGGAGGGGACTTTCTTTTGGAGGCTCTAATGCCCTCCAAGATGAGAGTTGTAGGCGCTACCACTGTTGGGAAGGTCACCAATCGCAGCAAGAAACCTCCCCTCATCTTCTCTTAGTGTTTATTTGGATTTCTGCTTTCTTGCTTTATCTTTTTTTTTTTTTTTTGAGACGGAGTCTCGCTCTGTAGCCCGGGCTGGAGTGCAGTGGCCGGATCTCAGCTCACTGCAAGCTCCGCCTCCCAGGTTTACGCCATTCTCCTGCCTCAGCCTCCCCAGTAGCTGGGACTACAGGCACCCGCCACCTCGCCCGGCTAGTTTTTTGTATTTTTTAGTAGAGACGGGGTTTCACGGTGTTCGCCAGGATGGTCTCGATCTCCTGACCTCGTGATCCGCCCGTCTCGGCCTCCCAAAGTGCTGGGATTACAGGCTTGAGCCACCGCGCCCGGCCTCTTGCCTTATCTTGATGCCACGGAATGGAAACCTCCTTCCGTACTCTAGGAGAGTCTCCCTCTGTCATTGGAGGAGGAGAAATGGAGGGACAGAGGGTGATATGGAAAAATCAGAAACAACCTTGCCCGTGAGGATCAGGGGTGTAATGGAGGCAAGAAGTCCCATCCTAGACTTTTTTTTTTTTTTTTTTTTTTTAAAGTTTGTTACAGTTTTTCTTGTTCACCCAGGAAGTGACTTCTTTTCAAAGCTAAATGATTTCAGCCTTGCTACCATTACAGCTCTTCTCAGTGGAATAGCAAGGGGAACTGTCTGCTGGCGTCTAGCAGAAAGCACCACTGTGAAATGTACGCTAGAGAAGATGCTGCTTTCAGACCGGCCCGGGAAGTCCTGGAGTCTTCTCACGGTTGATTTTAGCGTTTCTTGGTCGGTACATGTGACAAGAACAATTTTCCGTCGCCATTGCTATTCCCAGAGCACCCAGCCAGCCTCCTGCGATTCGAGGGTCTCCTCTAGGATGCCAGTGGGATTTGTGCCCCTGGTAAACTGAGAAGTGGGTGTGGATTTGGGTTTGGAGGGAGGGAGGTATCGAATTCCTTTAACAGACTGGCCTCCTGGCAGGCAGGAAAAAAACTGTGAAAGTGTGAGGTGGAAGGGGCCCCGGCGCTGGCCTCTGCTGGGGACAGAGCATCGCAGCTGTCTGACCCCGGGTGAAAAGTTCAAATCTGCATTTAAAAGGAGTGCCAGTCCCACCACCACCACCCCCCGCCTACCCCCTTTCCCCCCAGTCAAGTTGAAACTGTTCACGTTTTGGAGGATATGATCTGGCCCTGTGCTGGGACGCCAGGCAGCCCCGCTTCACTTCTGTTGAGACCCAGTGCTGGGGGGCGGGGGGCTCAGCTAAGATGCAGTTCTTGAATAACAATAGTTGTTGAGGACGAACCCTTGGAGGCGCCTGGAAGGGAGGGGAAGTTTCTCCCTCAGTCAGACACTGGGCATTTAACCCCTTTTTCCCCAGGTGCTTGGCAAGGCCTTTCCTCTTCTGTCCTCCCAAGGCCATGGTGGGTTATGTGGGGGTGCTGGCAGGGCTCCAGGGGACTGGGGATAGGGGGTAAGGAGGTGTCTGGCAGCCGAGGTCACCTGTCCATGGAGGGTGGTGGCACTCAGGCCAGGAAGGACTACTTCCCTGTTGCGTGGGGTCAGGGAGGGCCCAGGCTTGGGGAGAAACTCGGGTGGGTTAGGATGAGAGCCTGGCTTCTGTTTTCCATGCTGAGAAGTGACAGCATCTACCTTCTTCCGCCCGCATCCTACTCCTGCTGCCCGGCACCCAGTGGGGGTCTGGCCGCAGCCCTGCCCAGAACCCCGTCCTCTGGGGCTCTGATTTGTTTACTAGAGCATTAGGTGAATGTAAACAGTTCAACCTCTCCAGTTTTGTGTCCTTAAAGGGTCTGAGTGTGAATACAAATGGGTATTAGGCCCCTGTGGTTCCAATGACTGTCCTCCACCCCCTCTGGTTGCTAACTAGCAGGTCTTTAACCTGCGGGGTTGGGGGGCAGGGGTGGGTGGGGAGGGGAGGAGGAAGAGAAAGTCCTTTGCAAGTGTATGGACTCTGGGATGGCTCCTTTTTTTTTTTTTTTTTTTTCTGGTCTTTTTTTTTAATGTTGAGCTTTACAAAGTGATGTTGGGAGGCCCCCATCTGTAGGACTAAAAGTTGGAGAACACGGAAGAGGAAAGCTGCCTGCTCAGGGGAAGGCGAGTTATTTTGATCTCTTTTTGGGGACGAAGAGAAGTTTTCTAGGTTCCTGTTACTTAGTCGCATGCGCTCGTGAAGCCTGACTATGGCGTTGAAGAAATCCTTTAGCACCGGGCAGGTGGTTGAGTATACCTCTGGTTTTTTTGTTCTTTCTGAGTCTTCTGTTTAAAATAGTAGTTAGGAATGGATGCCTTGGGGTCCTTGTCCTTGTATGAGTGTGGTCAGTAGGGAAGGGTCTGTAGGCAGGTTTTTGTTTTTGTTTTTGCTTTTGTTTGTGTTTTTCAAGGCAGGGTCTTGCTCAGTCGCCCAGGCTGGAGTGCAGTGGCACGATCATGGTTCACTACAACCTCCATCTCCTGGGCTCCAGCGATCCTCCCACCTCAGCACCGCAACCCGAGTAGCTTGGACTATAGGCACGCATCACCATGTCTGGCTAAGTTTTTAATTTTTTGTAGAGACAGGATCTCCCTTCTCCTCGGCATCCCAAAGTGTTGCAATTACAGGCGTGAGCCACTGTGCCCAGCCTATTTGGCCAGTTTTAACACATCTTCTTATTTTCTCCCTACTAGAGTAGGATCTTGTTTTTTTTTCTTTATGGGATCTCAGGAGCCCGTAAAGTTTTGAGGCAATGCCAGACCACTTACTCTCATAAGGTTCTAGAATGTGCATTCTCTTGGGGTGCTGCCTTCCCTCTGAAATTTCAGTGCCCTCACTCCCCCCCCCCAACTCTAACTCCTCCCATTCTCTCCACACCTCTGCCCTCTTGTTCTAGCAAGGGTCACAGTGGGCCTTCTTTTCAGTCA
Source organism: Theropithecus gelada (assembly GCF_003255815.1). Taxonomy (NCBI): domain Eukaryota; kingdom Metazoa; phylum Chordata; class Mammalia; order Primates; family Cercopithecidae; genus Theropithecus; species Theropithecus gelada. The sequence continues at coordinate 29,104,747 of NC_037688.1, forward strand.
GAGGGCCCGTGGTGATCTGCAAAGGGAGGAGCAGAGGATCTTCCGGCCTGCACACCCGCGTTCTGGTTCATGCATTCGAGGCCCAGCTCGTTCTGTTTGCTGTGGTGGCTCTGAGTCCAGTCACGCCATCATGGGGGCATTTTAATTAGCAGTGCCTTAGTCATTAGTGAGTTATTGTTTTTGTCTGGAAACACTTAAGTACTGTTTACTCGATGTCTCCATGAAATGCAAAACAGCAATTAAGCAGAAATTTGTTGTATGAGGCAAGGACCAAAATGGATCATCAAAAGCAGGTTGTGGTTCCTCCAAACCGAGGAAAATCGCTTTTCCCTTTGGCCTCCTGATACCTGGAATGCTCCAAACTCTCTCTTTCTTCCCTGACCCGCCCCCTAGAGTTATTGGCTAGAAACACTCTGGAACTTCGTGTCTTCCTGCGTTGTTCTTCCTTCCTTCGCCGGCATGAACATTTGGGTTTGGTGAAGTGTGAATGTTTACTTTCCCCCCTCCCCGGACTTTTCTGGTCGGCTACCTGGGATATTTCAAAACCTTTTCAAACGAAGATTAATTATTTGTGAAAACATTTGTGATGATTTATGGAACTTGAGTTCGTTTTCTTTACGCTTCTTGAGACCAAGTGACATTGTTAGTCTGATAGATCCTCGTGACCTCTTGGGAGTATTGGGGTGCCGAGATAAATATCGTATTTACCGAAAAAGAAATCTTTTTATGGATTGGTAAGAAAGAAGCCAAGGCTAGGAATTCTGGCTGCAGTAGAATGGAGAGGCAGCAGGAAAACACACAAGGGGTGGAGAAGTGTGGATCTTCTGTAACTTGGATAAGTATGGCTGAACCTAAGGAAGGAATTGCTCCTTGCTAAGACACAACACAAAACAAAAACCCCAAACCAGCTCCAGTAGGATTCACCCCCTCCCCAGGATACAAGGTTTATGGAAAACGGAATCCCTGGGAAGGCTGACAGGGGTGTGCAAGGGCGGCAGGTTAACTCCGAATGTATCATACTAGCCTTCTTTGCGAGAGACACATTGAGATGAAACTCTCGGCAGCAAGTTGGCCATTGGGGACCCCAGTTTCTAACTGCTCTGGCTTTGGACTCATGCTTCCTGTTTCTTCTTCTTTTTTTTTTTCTCTTTTCCCTTCAAACAATATCTTCTGACTTCCAGATTTCTGATAAATTGATAAGAGGCATCGCGTGAGTCAATAGAGCTGTAGACACTTTGCCAATATAACCCCGGCTCTATTGATCTGCCAGTAAATTAAAGTCTTACTTAGAGGCTGCCGATATTTCTAATCTCCTGCCTCACCAATTACAGCCTCCCAGCTACCTGGAAAGAGGACTTGAGCCTTCTAACCTTTTTGTGGTTGTTGCGGGTGGGCTGCTCTCCTTCCATGGAACTGGGGGCACTTGCCTTGCTTATCTGGTAGGTGAAGGGGCAGTGTGGAGGAAGATGAACCTGCTTAACTCCTTATATGGGATCTGTCTCCATGCTACGAGAGTCATTAGTAAAAATGTCTGGCACACCAGTTCCATTGTGGTGGTCACGTACATTTTATAGCAAGTCTCCGGGCCACTCTTGCCCTTGGGTGGGCTCCAAGATTGGGGGTAGAGAAAGTTGAGAGCAGCCGGTCTTGGGAGTTATCCTAGCATATTTTATGGCTGTCTTCCACTTTTAAAAAATCTGTGAATAGCCTTTCCTTTGCCCTGGGAGGAGAATGGGGATTTGGATAAATGTTGGGTTATTAGTATTTATCACTTATTAAAACAAAACATGCCTAAGAGTTTATGGAAAAGGAGAGGATCAAAGAGGAGTCCCAAGATACATTAGGAAGGACTGAAGTGTGTTTACGTGCACGCTGCTTTTTTTGGAGTTTGTTTTGTTGACATTTTGCATTCTTCTTATTGGAGCAGAGAAATGACAGAGAAAGAACTCATTTTTTGTCCATTGTAACTTTTGCCAATGTCTCACCTCTGCCACTTCCCAGGCCAGCCTCTCTGTCATTGGCATAGAGTTGAGTAATGACAACAGCCACCTAAAAATGTCCACACAGGAACAGTGGGGCTGATCGAGTTCCCTGCTGGGATTCCTACTTGGGCAGTGGCCTTGTGAGCAAATCGTTTGTCCGATAAGCTCTTTTCAAGTCCCGTTTATGTGGTTGGCTTTGGGAAGAAATCTCCAGATAAATGCTGTTTTCTCTCTAATACTCCAGAGCGAAAAATCAATGGGAGGGATAATTCCTTCCCTTGTCCAACACACACTTCTCGTGTGTTTCTACCTGTGGCGTTACTCACAAAATTTTTTTAAATAAAATATCCAGTCCTGAGGTTCCGGCTCTTCTCCAGCATTGCAGGGAAGGGAGCATTAGGAGGCGCTTGTGTGCCCTTTAGAAGGAACAGCATGGACCCTGTGACCAAGGAGGGTTTCTCATTTTCCTCTTTCTCACACTCCTTACCTCTCAAGGGGCCGAAGGTGATGGCGAACCCGGGTCAGGAAATGTGGGAAACACGCCAGTGTGGTTCACTGATGCTAGCTGAGTTTGGGAGGTGATAGAAGGGGCCTGAGGCTCCCAGGAGCAGGTGGAAACCATGGAAAGGTCTCCTGTTCCTAGCAGAGGCTTTCAGAACTGCCCCCTGGGTAGCTGAGGTGGCCCCATGTTGAGGTAGTGGAGGGTCTGGCTTTGGTGAGGTCTCCTCTGCTGCTGGGCTTGAGGAAGGTGCACTTGGCTCCCCTGGGCTGAATGAGTGAAGAAGATGTTAGACAAGGAGAAACCTCAGGAGGTTGGGATTGGCTTTCCCCTTTGTTTGGATTGCATTGTATTGTAGGAGGTGTTTAAATCTTGTTCACACCTGTCGAGGCTGAAGCCTGGCTTTCAGAGCAGTTTGTAACAAGACTTCTGTTGTTGTTGCCGAAGAGGTTTCCCTGCTCACAACAGAGGAACTTTATTGTAGCAACTTGTTAATGTTCAATTAGGCAAATTTTGGGTGCCCTGGGGCGGTGGGAACGCCTGCTCACTTTTTCTGGGCGGCCCACTGCCCCCGTTCCCAGGGTTGGCCCCAGAGAAGCAAAGCCTGTACCACGGGCTCCTTGGAGAGCCACCAGCGGGGGTCTTGGCAGAGCTTGAGAATCCCTCCGAGCGGTTGAAGTTATTGAAGATGGAGTTCTGTGTCTTGAGTTCTAACAATCGTCCCCTGTCTGTTGGTGTTTTGGGGCTCTCCCCACCCTTGGGTGTGGCCAAGGCTGTGCCTGATGCATCCTTAGCCTGTGGGTTGGCAGGAGGACTGACCAACCCCAAACTTGGTGTGTGGCAGCCCTAGCATCACACCGCCCTGGGCTCTGGAGCCCTGTTCTCCTGTGGGATCTGAGCCTGCCTGGCCATACCTGGGCATGTTCTCTGGCTTTCTTCCTGGCAGGACTCCTCCCGAACAACTGTCCGGCGCCTTGGTGGATGGTGTTTTCCACCTCCTGGTGGACTGAGGTCTCGAGACCGTGGAAAGGGAAACACAGGAAGCTGGTTTCTCTGAATAGGAGGTCTGACTCGGAGGTGTTCATGTTTTCCTACGTGAACACGGCTGACAGTTGTCTTCATGGTGGAAAAAAGGGGAATCTTGGGACTGAAGCTCTGTCCTCACACCCCCCCAAAAAAGAAGCCGCAGGGTCCCAGAGGGGCCGTGTCCCATCCTGTCCTGCCCTGACCTGCTGTCTAGGTGCAGCCGGGACCAGGCGGCCTGGGAGGAGGTGGGAGATGGGTGCTGGCTCCCCTTGACTCTGGAGGCGTCTGTGCTGGCAAGGCCTGGCTGTAAAATATGGTCCCCATGGCAGCCTCGCTCTGCAGTGCTGAGCGATGAGGAGTGCGAGGCACCCGGCAGTGTATTAAACACTAGTTGAGCGCAGGAGGGGCAGTATATCACAGGAGAGAGATAAGCAAAGTTCTCTGATAGTGGATCAATAAAGGTTAGTGACATCATATCTCAAAGTGAGGGAACCTGCTTTCTGCACAGCCATTTATCAGATCCCAGCCTGGAAGGGCATTAACCCCTTTCTGGCCAGATTTCTTCTTACCCAGACCCGAATTCCTTCTTGGTGGTGGGGGCAGTGGGGAGGATAGAGGGTGTCACATGCTGCTTTCGGAAATGCCTTCTGCAGTTAGTGTATGAAACCAGCCGTGGCTAGAGCATGCTTTGTGTATTTATGGAAAGTTTCTTAACTTGAAATTTTGTGCAAAAATTCCCGTAAAAAGGCATTGTTTTCCGGAGACGTTTGAACACCTCGCCCGCATGCGCAAGCTGTATTGCTGTCAGCTACCTGGAGCCTGGGTTATGTTTGGTGTTTGCTAGGCAAGCAATTCTGACTGGACCAGAGAGTTAAAATTGTAATAAGCCTGGGAATGATCACGGTTTGTCTTTTTTCTTTTTTTTTTCTTTTTTTTTTGGCTTTGTGGTATTCTATTAGTAGATACTGAGAAGTCTCCCAGCAATCTGGGATTGGCAAACTGTAGTCTGCAGGCCAGTTCCGACCTGGCACATTTTGGCATGGCCTGCCAACCAAGAATGGCTCTTACATTTGTAAATGGCCGGGGGAGAATCAAAAGATGAATACGATTATGTGACATCTGACAATATGTGACATTTATATTTGTGTTCCTAAATGTTCATTGGCAAACAGCCGCGCTTGCTTGTTAGTGTTTTGTCTGTGACCACTTTCATGCTATCATGTGGTGTAGTTGAGTAGTTGCAGTGAGAATGCGTGACCCGCAAGACCTGAAATAGTTATGTGGCTCTTTATGGGAAAAGTTTGCCAACCCTAGTCTAGGCTCTAGCTCCAAGTCTACTGCTAACTAGCTGTGTGACCTTGGGTAAGTCACTTTAGTTCTCCTTTACCTGTGTTTCACTGGTCTCTGGAACAAAATCTTCTCCCCCAGCAATTCCAGGGTGTGCTGGGAGTCAAATAAAAATGGATGAGAAATGGTTTTGAAACATAGCTTGCATTTGCAAAGGGTTTACTATTAAATGAGCATACCCTTTACTATGTCTTTTTTTGTTTGTTTGTTTGTTTTTTGGAGACAGAGTTTCGCCCTTGTTGCCCAGGCTGGAGTGCGGTGGCATGGCACAATCTTGGCTCACTGCAAACTCCACCTCCCGGGTTCAAGCAGTTCTCCTGCCTCAGCCTTCTAAGTAGGTGGGATTACAGGTGCCTGCCACCATGCCTGGCTAATGTTTTGTGTTTAGTAGAGACAGGGTTTCACCATGTTGGTCAGGCTAGTCTCGAACTCCTGACCTCAGGTGACCCACCCATCTTGGCTTCCCAAAGTGTTGGGATTACAAGTGTGAGCCACTGTGCCTGGCTTTTTTGTTTTTCTTTTTGATTTTGAGACAGTCTTGCTTTGTCGCCCAGGCTGGCATGCAATGGCACAATCTCAGCTCACTGCAACCTCCACCTCCCAGGTTCAAGCAGTTCTCCTGCCTCAGCCTCACAAGTCACTGGGATTACAGGTGCGCCTTCCACCACACCCGGCTAAGTTTTTTTTGTATTTTTTTTTTTTTTTTTTTGTATTTTTTATAGAGATGGGTTTTGCCATGCTGGCCAGGCTATTCTCGAAATCCTGACCTCATGTGATCCACCCACCTCGGCTTCCCAAAGTGCTGGGATTACAAGCGTGAGCCACTGTGCCCGGCAGACCCTCTATTATGTCAGCCTGTCGGAGACTGCCAAGACATGGGTATGTTCCTTGTGGGAAGCATCGAATCTGGCATGAGAGGTTGAGCTTTGTGGAGGTCGCATAACTTGTCTCAATCCTGTGTCACGTTGGGTGAAGTTTGAGTCTCAGTCTGTCTGAAAACTTGAAGGCATGCATCTTCCCAGGGTGAACATCTTTTGCTTTGCAAGGGAACATCAATTTTCCTCAGCGACCGCTGCGATTTTTATCCTGAAAGAGTTGGATCACTTTTCTTTCCTTCCCGCCAGTGATTTATAGACGGGGAGAGCAGGCCTTTTCCTGTAGGTCTCCAACTGTTTATCTTTTTTGGTTGGGCCCTGACAATACGCTGGCTGGGATGTTCATGTTGGCTGGGGCGTCGGGGGGCCAGATGCCAGGCCTGCAGCCCAGGGGTGCCTGGGGGAGGGGTAAGGAGGACAGAGGTTGCAGCCCAAAGCTAATGGGCTGATGTCCAAGTGGAAAGTGTATTTTCATTGAGGAAGTGTAGGCATTAGAGGACCCTGGATTACTGTGTGATTGTGCTGTCAATACTGCTGTATCGAGTCCGTGAGGGCCTCCACAATACGGGGAAACACTTAACTCACTGCTGCTGCTTATTGAGAAGCCAATAGCAATTTACTTGCTGACACTTGACATCAAATCCATTCCCAGAGGTGGAGCTCTGCAAACCACCATGGTGTCCCTCCCCTTCCTGGGCCCCCTCTCTTACCTTGGGTGTCTGCCCATGTGTGAGTCTTGCATGGGCTGGTGGCTGCCACATTGGGAAGGACTTGGGGCAGGGTGATGGTTGCAGGGAGGGGAATATTCCTGTTTAACTTTCATAGCTGACATGACATTTTCTTCTCCTCCCAATTGCTCTCATACTCATCTTCTTTCAACAAGTGCTAAATGGCCCTCCCTTTGTTCCCCCTGGGGTATAAGTTTTCTGCATGTGGGAACTTTCTCCTCTCCATAAAAAAGTTAGCTCCTTATAATGGATACATGCGGAGATCATATGTGGGAGAGGACTGAGGAATGTCTCGTCTCCAGAAGGCAGGCGGTGTCTAAGGGGCAGTCAAGGCCGGGGCGTGTTGTGTTGGGGAGTAGAGAGCCTCCCATACAAGGTGCAGGGCCTTCCTGGGCCCACCTTCTGGGGGACATGTAGCCGCAGAGCTGTAGGATCCGGCACAGCCAGACCCTCTGGTCCTCCTGTAATTCTTTGTGGAGGGTAGTCTCTCGGCAAAGTGTCTGGCTGCTTGATTGACTGTGTTTTTACATAGCCAGGCTGTTGAGATGCTTTCAGACCCTAGAGTCTTCTAGAATAATGAGCTCACAAATCAGGGTAACCCGCTTCTGGGAGGCGGAACCCGACTAACACATGGCGGTTTAGGGGTGACCAGCCCAAGGCTGCCATTGGATCTGGCTGTACTAAGTGCTGGTGAGATTTCGTTTTATCGTTGCATTCCCAGGCCTTGAGAACCAGCGCCCTGATTGTTTCAGTGCAACTCACTGGGCTTATTTGCAGCTACCACTTGGAGATCGGGAACAGGAAGAATTGGCCTTGGGTAGTCAATGGTGCATGATCTCAAACTCAGTCTCCATGGGTGGTGCCTCCTGCCTGTGGCTGGGGGAAGGAAGGGGAGTGGAGACTGCCTGTGGGGCATAATGAGGCTTGATGGTGGATACTGGCCATCAATTCAGTGGTGTCTGCTGCCTCCCATCTGGAAGTTTCTCCCCAGCTGGGAGATTGCGCTGCCTCTTCTCTTCTTTCACCCCTCCCTTCCCCTATCTCTCTTTGCGCACCTACCTCTTCATTTCTCTGCCATAACATTCCAGCTATTTCATTTCTTTCAGGAAGAGCAAAGCTGTGTGGATGTGAGATGAGGGGGCTCTGTGGACTTTACCTTGTCTCCAGTGACCTTGATTGGATGCAGACTATGGAGCAAGTGGGTGAGGCAGCCTCTGCCTCTGCTATTTATTTAGCACCACTGGGATGTGCACGTTGTTTAATGACAATACTGCATGTGCCTTGTTTCCAGGACATCCTTCTCTGGGAAGACAGAGCGCTCAAAAGAAGCCCTTCTACCCAGTCTGCAGCTAGGGCAGGAGGAGCTGGTGTCCTCCCCGTAAGCCTGTCCTGAAACGGAAGTGTTCCGCGGAGCTCCCTTGCATTTTGCTGCCGTGGATGGAGCTACATGGCCTTTGGGCTGACGTCGTGGTGTGTGTGGTCATTGCAGCCTTTCTCTTCGTTACTCTAGGCTCAAGGATTGGTGTGGGTGGTGACAACATGACACGAAACATTTGAGGGTATGGATTTGAGCTCTGATTCCAGCCGTCTTCAAAATACTCACTTTAACCCTTTTCTAAGCACTGGTTTTCTATAAAGCAGAGGGACCAGCCTGAAGGACGCATTAGGGGTCCTCCGGCTCCTAGGTGTGTGACCTGCATCAGCAGAGCACTGCCTGTAGCGCATCGTGGGAGGGAGCCGGGGGCATTGGCTGTTGCGTTGGCCCTCGTGGCTTATAATTACAATGTGCACACTTGTCTTGCTGTGCTTATCTTATTCACCTTAAGAGTTTCTGGGATCCAGCCTTTCCCCCTGCCCCCAATCCTTACCCTCACAGGCCTGCTCCAGGCCCCTTGTGTCTAGATGACAACAGGCTCCTAAGGGGGGTTTCCCTTCCAGCCCCGTCCACCTCTAGGCAATCTCCATGCAGAGTTTGCACAGTCTTACCTTGTAGGTAAAACGTAGCCTGTAGATGTATTTTGTTCAGCAAATACTGTATTTTATTTTATTTTATTCATTCATTCATTCATTCTTGAGACAGAGTCTTGCTCTGTCGCCAGGCTGGAGTGCAGCAGCACAATCTCGGCTCACTGCAGCCTTCCCCTTCCAGGTTCAAGTGATTCTCCTGCCTCAGCCTCCTGAGTAGCTGGAATCACAGGCATGGGCCACCACCCCCAGGCTAATTTTTGTATTTTTAGTGGAGATGGGGTTTTGCCATGTTGGCCAGGTTGGCCTCGAACTCCTGATCTCAAGTGATCTGCCTGCCTCAGCCTCCCAAAGTGTTGGGATTACAGGCGTGAGCCACTGCACCTGGCCATATGCTATATTTTAAACATGGGCACATTTCACAGAAAAATCAGTATTAAAACCTTCTCTTGAAAAAATATCGGGGGACTTGGGTCTTCAGGGCAAAACCTGGCTAGAGCAAGGTGGTAACTGCCGCTTGTGGAAGGAACATCTGCTTTTTAGGTTGCCAGGGCTCACTGTTGCTTACCAGCTCTTACCCTACCACATCCTGTTTCCCAGCCAACTTCGCTCATGTGTGTTACCTGCTTGGTCCTGTGCTGTCTGGGATCATGGCATGTGGGCCATCATCAGACTGAAACTCAATTTCAGTGGTTCTCCATAGGGGGTGATTTTGCTCTCTCCCCGCAAGATTTGGCAGTCTGGAGACACTCTTGGTCATCACACCCTGGGGAGAGGATGCTGCTGGCATCCAGTGTAGAGGCCAGGCATGCTCCTCAACATCCTGTGATGCCCAGGACAGCCACCCCCATCCCCAACAAAGAACTACACGCCCTGAATGTCAGTGGTTCTGCCCTCAAACTCCCGGCTCCGTGTTCTTCTTGTTCCGCTGACCAGGGGCCTACAGTGGCTCCTCTCCTTCATGCCTTCCACTGTCTGCCTGCCTGGCTTGCAGGCCTGACGCAGGGAGACCGGTGCCTCCCAGCCTGGCTTTCCCAGCTAGAGCTCCCAGCATTGGGGCTTCCCTGGGCTGCCCTTGATCTTTGGTTTGAGGGCCTCGTGTGTACCAGGCACTGTTGTCGGTGCTGGCGATACTCCAACAGGGGCAAAAAAAGAGAAATGCTTGTCTGCTTGGAGCTTATACTGCCTCATCTCCCTCACTGGACATGATTAGTAAGTGTATTATATAGTATTTTGGATGATGTTAAGTGCTATGGAGAGGAGGCAGGACAAGGGCGGGGGGCGGGGCAGTAGTTGGCAGGTTTGGTGGATACAGTGAAGAGAGGCTTTAGGAGAAGGTGACATTTGAGCAAAGACTCATTCCTTAGCTTAGAGCTGCGTCACTCCAACCTCTGCCTCCCATCTGCATGTGGCTGTCTTCCTTGTGTGCATTTCTGTATGTTCCCTCCTCTTCTAGGGGTACCAGTCATTTTTTTTTTTTTTGAGATGGAGTCTCACTTTGTCGCCCAGGCTGGAGTGCAGTGGCACAATCTTGGCTCACTGCAACCTCCACCTCCCAGGTTCAAGCGATTCTCCTGCCTCAGCTTCCTGAGTAGCTGGGATTACAGGTGCATGCCACCACGCCCAGCTAATTTTTGTATTTTTAGTAGAGACAGGGTTTCACCATGTTGGCCAGGCTGGTCTTGAACTCCTGACCTCAGGTGATCTGCCCACCTTGGCCTCCCAAGGTGATGGTATTATAGGTGTGAGCCACTGCACCCAGCCCAGTCATTGATTTAAGGACTACCCCAATCTAGTCTGAGGTCAATTTAGTTATAAATTACTTCAAAGACTCTATTTCCAAATAAGGCCATGTTCTGAGGTTCCGGGTAGACATGAGTTCTAGGAGGGATGCTCTTCAGTCTGCTCCAAGGGCTTATCCTCTGGATAGATTGTGAAGGGAGATACGGTACAAGACAGGAAATAAAGTCAAGGGTGACTGCAAGATTTTTAACTTGAGTGATTGGAAGGATGGTATCCCTGTGGCCTTGGCTGGGCTGGCCACCTCAGCAGGCCCACGTCCCAGAACCTCAAGTCCCATTTCCTCGATTGTGTTTCCTCGCTGCTCTAAACCCCTTCAGTCTTTCCTTTTATTGAGCCACTACATGTCTACTTAGCATCACAATTAGGCCTCTGAGTTAGCTGCTCAAATACTTAATTCTGAGTAAAAGGGTGAGGTGCCAAGTCTGTCTGAGGACATCGGGAAAATAATTTAAGGAGCTTCATTTTTCAAAGTCCTTGGGCCTATACCCTTTCAACTAATCCTTGCAGTTGCTCTGTACAGTATGCAGAGTGGGGACACGTCTCCTTTTCTAGATGAGAAAAGCTTAGAGACTAAATGTCTTCGGGGGATCACTGAGCAGTTGGTTCAGATCTGCATTTGGAAGAGTATTTGGGGGTTGGGATGAAATGGATTATACAGGAAGACATCCTGGTGCATAACGTTTACTCAGTTTAGCCAGATTTGAATAGGTTAAGACAGAAAAGGTCCAGCGACATGCCTGTGCCTCCCAACTTTACCCTTAAACCAGTAAATATTTGAGTGGAGAATATCCGGAAGACACGGGGCATTGAAGAATCGTTGAGTCAAACTCAACACTGGAGGTCTGAACTGATCAGTTCCTCTTGATTTCAGTTTCGATGACTTTATTGCTGAGTCATGGTCGACAAACACTGCCAAAGTCAACACCACGGGCCTGGCCAGGGCAGCCGGCTACACAGTGGTTTGTCCCATGTGTCCCGTGTTGCCCGTTTTCTGTGTGTTTCAGAAGCTGTCCCATATGGTGAGGCCATTCTTGGCCCTTCCACTCTGTGTAGGGGATGTTTTTCTTTCAGAATCTAAGACAGAGACCTTTTGTTGGGAAATTTCTTGTGAGAAATCAGAAGTATGTCTTTACTTTTCGATAGACTGATAGCAACATCGGCTCTCTTTGTGGTTTCCTTGGGCAGTTCGCTATTTGATCTGATCAGAAATTTGGTCATGATCACTAGGGGAGTGTTCTGCCGTTGTAAAGTTTTCATATGTGGTTCATTAAATGTATTTAAAAAAATTGAAATCAGGCCTCCTACTGCCTCTGTAGAGTAATTGATGCAGGACTCTTGCTGGTGCCTCTTGTCCTGGTGACAGTGGCCTTTCCCACAGTCATGGTGCTTCCTTTCTCTTGCATACTCAGCTCTCAAACCAAGAATGTGAAGGATCTGTGTGAGATGTTGCAGGGTACAGTGGATTTTGTCTTTCAGCGATGATAAGGAATGGTGATACTTCCCGTGGAATGTCCGCATGGCCCTTGCAGGAGGTTAAAGGGCTCAGTACGGGACCCAGGCGGAGTTGGAACAGACGTTTTTTAAAAACGTGTTTATGCCCAGCTAGGAATGCCAGACCGCTCTCTCGTTTTTCTTACCAGTGGGCTAAACAAATAAACAGTTCCAGTTGGGGGCAGATGGATGAGGAGATCTTGAAGAGGCCATAGAGAAAGGGAAGGGAGAAGGGGGTGGACGAGCCCTGATTGTTCTATGTGGGATGAAGGGTGAGAGACAGAGCAGAGAAGGCTCTCTAGGAACAGGCTCAGAGTTTGGACTGAGAAGTTGCTTCCTGCGAATGATGATGACTCACAGTCTCCAGGTTCATGCCCTTTAGAGCAGAAAGTCTGTGCATCTCAGGGTGAAGGTGTGGATAGCAGAGCGGGGTCACCCAGTAGCCAGGGCAGGTTTGGGGAGGCAAAGTGCTGTTCCCTCGATGCTGCAGTGTGGCTGGGAGGGCTGCAGGGGCCCAGGCAGGGGTTTCCAGTGGGCACCTTGGTAAGGAAGTGTATGTGTGTTCAGAATTGGTGGAAGGGTTGTAGTGGCCTGTAAACGAGGCAGCCCATGTGCACTCAGGCACGTGCACACGTGCGCGCACACGCACACGCTGATGGAGGATTCGGAGGCCCTTCTGGGGCTTGGCGTCATGCCTGAGGGCTACCTTCCTGAGACTATGAAGTGGGAGTGAGGCTCACGTCCACTGGCAGCTGGCAGTTTCAACGGCATTAGGCCACTTTCTGAAACGAACTGGCCACCCGGTCCTGGCCTCGTGGTGATAGCTTTTGAAAGTCACAAGTGGCTTTAATCCCAGCTCTTTTGACTTGAGGCAGGATGAAAAGGTGCCGGATGTTTTGCTGTTTTATTCTTTCATCCAGCGACAGCCTTGAGGACTCTGGGAATGATGCATCGAGGGATGAGACAATGAGCGTGTGATAGAACGGAGTGCTGGGACTCTGAGGTTTGTGTCCTTAGAAGTGAGGTCAGAGTCTTGGTGGAACCGGAAGCTTGAGCCCCAACACTAGGGTGCAAGCAGAGCCGGGTAATGAGTTCTTTCTGGGTTGGCTAGGAAGGAGGGTAACCTTTGAATGAAAAGAGCTGTAGCTTTCAGAATAAAATCATGGTGGCGAGCATTGAGGAGACTGAGAGCCAGTTTCAGTATTTAGACTATGCAGTGGCTAGCTTCAGTCCTTCAGGGAGAGAATTCAGATTCCCAGAGTGAAGAGAGTATGAAAACACACAGCCAAGCCTGGGGTGAATTCCTCCCAGAAGGCCAATTAAAGAAAATTCTTGCCATTTATTATTTAGAGTTATTTTATTTTATTTTTGAGATGGAGTCTTGGTCTGTTGCCAGACAGAGTGCAGTGCGGTGCAGTGGCGTGATTTTGGCTCACTGCAGCCTCCGCCTCCTGGGTTCAAGTGATCCTCCTGCCTCAGCCTCCCAAGTAGTTGGGACTACAGGCTAATGTCCAGCTGATTTTTTGTAGTTTTAGTAGAGACGGGGTTTCACCGTGTTGGCCAGGATGGTCTGGATCTCTTGATCTCATGACCTGCCCACCTCGGCCTCCCAAAGTGCTGGGATGGCAGGCACGAGCCACCGCACCCAGCTTTAGAGTTAATTTATTTTATAAGATCAAAACCAAAACTTTGGTCATGATCACTAAGGGAGTGTTCTGCCGTTGTAAAGACTCCATCAAAACCATGACCAAAACTTATTTTATAAGACCAAAGACAGGTGATGGCTCACACCTGTCATCCCAGCACTTTGGGAGGCCAAGGCAGGAGGATTGCTTGAGCCCAGGAGTTCGAGACCAGCCTGGGCAACATAGTGAGACCCTTTCTCTATTTAAAAAAAAAAAAATCAAGCAAAATTACAGGTGCAGTGGCGCATACCTGTAGTCCCAGCTACTCAAGAGGCTGAGGTGGGAGGATTCCTTGAGCCTGGGAAGTCAAGGATGCAGTGAGCCATGATCATACCACTGGACTTCAGCCTGGGTGACAGAGCAAGACCCTGTCTCAGAAAAACACAAAAAACAAAAAACAAAAAAACTGAGAAAACATAGGTCCCACTTCATCAAAAAAATCAACTTTTCATCCAAAAGAAGGAAATCCTTTTCTGAAGAGGAGAGAGTAGAAGTGGGGAATTAAGGAGCATCTGCAGAGGTAGGGATGGGTCAGACAGCAGGCGTGGGCTCTGTGCAGGTGGCAGAGGTCTTAGCCTGTTTGGTTTGCTGCTTACCCCATCCCTAGTCCAGAGAGAGCAGTCCCTGGCACACTGGGGCCACTTGGATATTTTAATGCATGGTCGGACAGTTCTCTGGGCAGGCTCTGTCTGTGGGGTGCTCAGCTAGCAAAGCTCTTGGTGGAGGACTGTGTGGTCTAGCTCCCTAGAGTTGGAGAAGTCAGCTGATAGATTGTGCTAAAGACCAGAGAGAGGTGGGTGGAGGGGAAGAACAGAAGGCATTATTTAGTCCTGATGGCAGCCAAGACATTGGTGGGGAGCCCAGGTGAGTGCTGGAGAGAGAACCGTGTTGGCAGAGTTTTCATGACTTGGCGAAGGGAACCACTGGAAAGTGGGGCAGGAAAAGACTTGGAGCATTTTCACGTATACCTTTCAAGTATTCCTCCTCCTAAGGCCAACAGGGGATATTTTTTGGGGCATCTTCCCATACCCACCTCCCTGAATGAAAGCAAAAATAAGATCCCACTCCCCTGAATCCAGACGTAGAAGGAAATTCCCACCACGTCTTGGGAACACATGCAGATTGCCCACTCAACCTTTGATATCTTTTCCCCTTTTTTTTGAGATGGGGGTCTCGCACTGTTGCTCAGTCTAGAGTGCAGTGGCACAATCACAGCTCCGTGCAGCCTCGACCTCCCAAGGCTGAGGGAGGTGATCCTCCTGCCTCAGCACCCCCGAGCAGCTGGAACCACAGGCACATGCCACCACACCTGGCTAATTTATTATTATTATTATTATTTTTGTAGAGACGAAGTCTTGCCATGTTGCCTAGTCTGGTCTTGAAATCTTGAGCTCAAGATTTCTGCCTTGGCCTCCCAAAGTGCTGGGATTACAGGCATGAACCACTGCGCCCAACCCACTTTGCTTTTTTTTAAAAGGTGCATTAAGGCATAAGGAGGGTTCAGCGAACTCTCTTGGAATATACACCTGAACTTGGGTGGGGTCCTAGTGGGCTTCAACCGTAATGGGGAGATTCTGCTTGGAGCCACCCTGCTGTCACCGGGGTGTGAGTCCACATCATGAGAGGCACAGAGAACATTGTCAGTTCACCCAGAGGTTACAGAGAGGCTGTAAATGGACATTCAAATAGAAGAGGAGGAAATTACTGGAGTCAACTCTGGTATAAGAGCTTTAAACAAAGGCCATAAATTAGTCATATGGTGACATCTAAGGAAGACAGGATTCTATTTCTGGGGTTGGTTTATTATTTTGAGAGGCATCAGGAGAAGCAAGAGGAAAGAGAAATGGGTCAAGTAGCATAAATACTTTGAATCAAGGCAAACTAGAAACCAGTTTTGCTCGAATTACCCTTCTTGGGACTTTCACTCTTCAAAGTCACATCTTTCACAAGCAGGAGGCTGAATGAGAACCCTTTGTGAAAGGTGGTTATGATTTTTTTTATTTAAACCACTTCATCTTGTCATGTACAAAGTAGCGCCTTGTACATGTGCACTAAAATTGAACATTTAAATCCTATTGAGTAGTCCTAGTTACTCCAACCTTAAAAACCAAAACACAATTCATGTTAATTGTTAACATAATACTTCAGGTTAATTGTTAACACAAAATGGGAAAGTGGCAACAAACATGCAGGAGTCGGAGAACTGGGAGAATTAAGTCATATCTGGGCCTAGAGAGTTAAGTGGATGGGTAGTCTGGCTTGTGATGGAAAGAGAACTGGAGTAGCCTGGGATAGAAATGAGATGGTGGTGGTGGGATCTCCTTTACATAAGAGGGAAGACTATTCTTTGCATAGAGGGGATTCAGAAATTGCTCTGTGGCAGGATGCCTTCTGTCCATATGGCCGGTCTTTGCGTGGGTCGTTCTTCAAGGTGCCATGCCTTGATTGGGTCAACATCGCCAGTGCCCGTATGGTGTGTAAAACCCAGTCCTGGAAAGCTGGCTCCTTTGGAGGTGTTGTGCAATTGGGGCAGCCGGCAGCCAGCTTCTGATGTGGTTGGCTGCCTGGCTCACACCTCTCAGGTGCTGCGGAGACGGCGAGATCCAGTGGCCCCAGGCTACCACGGAGGCGGGCAGGGTGC
Source organism: Theropithecus gelada (assembly GCF_003255815.1). Classification (NCBI taxonomy): domain Eukaryota; kingdom Metazoa; phylum Chordata; class Mammalia; order Primates; family Cercopithecidae; genus Theropithecus; species Theropithecus gelada. The sequence continues at coordinate 29,120,789 of NC_037688.1, forward strand.
CACGGCCTTCCCGAGCTGATCTGTTTTCTTTGTCTTCGGGAGCCCAGTGTGCACGGGCCCTGGCTTTCCGGTTCTTCAGGCTGGCCGGCTGGCATCACAGCGAAGCTTCAGGCGGGCCCACCTGTGGAATATATTGGGTAAGGCTGGCTCGGCCTGGCTTCTGTCTGTTGATAAAAGGAACTATGGATCCGGGGATTCTTCTTGAATGTAGGTGTTTCTAGCTCAGTGTCTCCTATTAGATAAAATAAACATGTCGCAAACACAAACTCTGTCGAACTACTGTTTTTCTGTTGTTTCCTTGGTTAATTTGGACATTTATGAATCTCAAATGCAGTAGGGCAGGATGGAAGGTTTTTTCTGTCTAATGCTAAGATACTCCACTGAACACTTCTCCTAAGACATAACCCTTGTGGCTGGTGTAGTGGCTCACGCCTGTAATCCCAGCACTTTTGGAGGCTGAGGTGGGTGGATCACTTGAACCCAGGAGTTTGAGATCAACCTGGGCAACACAGCAAAACCCTGTCTCTACAAGAAATACAAAAACTGGCTATGCACAGTGGTGTGCACCTGTAGTCCCAGCTACTCAGGAGGCTTAGGTGGGAGGATCACTTGAGCCTTGGAGGTGGAGGGTACAGTGAGTTGAGATGGCACCACTGCACTCCAGCTTGAGAGACAGAGTGAGACCCTATCTAAAACAACAACAACAACAACAACAACAAAAAGACATAGCTCTTGCTTACAGCATCTGAGGCCTTTGGTCCTAATTTTTGGTGATGGAGAAAGAGAGGTTTCAGCTGGTCCCTAGGGTCTGGAGAAGGAGGGTAGTGTGAAGCCTAATGGTGGGGTGAACCCTTCAGGGACACCCCTGCTTCTGTGTGTCTAGTGATTCTGTCCCCCTTTCTCCAGATGGCTGTACTAGTTTTCTCTTGATGCTGTGAGAAATTACTACAAAGGCCAGACACGGTGGTTCATGCCTGTAATCCTAGCACTTTGGGAGTCCGAGGCAGGCGGATCATGAGGTCAGGAGATCGAGACCAGCCTGGCCAACATGGGGAAACCCCGTCTCTACTAAAAATACAAAAATTAGCTGAGTGTGGTGGCACATGCCTGTAATCCCAGCTACTCGGGAGGCTGAGGCAGGAGAATCGCTTGAAGCAGGGAGTTGGAGGTTGCAGTGAGCCAAGATTGCACCACTGCACTCCAGTCTGGTGACAGAGTGAGACTCTGTCTCAAAAAATAAAAATAAAAAAATAAAAGAAATTACCACAAACTTGTTGGTGTAAAACAACACAAACTTAAGTTTGCATTTTGACGTAAGGTTGTGTGTTGTGTGTTTAACCTTTATTAACTAATGTTCAAAACTGATGTGTGTGTAGAATATTACGTATGTATGTTCATGTCTAAAGAATGGCTGCTGATGATAAAATAAAAATCAGCTTTCATTTTTCTAAAAAAATTACACACACACACACACACACACACACACACACACACACACACACACACACACAGAGATTGCCTTGTAGCTGAAGCCCAGAAGTCTGAAATCAGTTACACTAGGCTGAAGTCAGGGTGTTGGCAAGGCTGGTTTCTTGTAGCGGTTTCAAGGAGGAGCCCATTTCCTTGCATGGTCTAGGTTCTGGAGGCACCCACATGTCTGGGTTGATGGCCCCCTCCTCACATGACTCTGCATCATACTTCTGTTACATCTCCTTCTTCTGTCTGATTCTGTCCTCTCCTTTGCCCCTGTTGTAAGGACCCCTGTGATTGCATCAGGTCCCCCTGGATAATCCAAGATCATCTCCTCTATCTAAAGATCCCTCACTTGGTCGCATCTGCAAAGTCTCCTTTGCCGTAGAAGGTAACATATTTGTAGGTTACGGATATTAGGATGTGGGCATCTTTGGGGGTTGTTACTCAGCTACTGCACGGTCCTGTGGAGGAATTGGTGCAGTTGGCAAAGAAAGAAACCCCCACGTGCCTCTGGAGGTAGGTGACTCAGGAGGGCAAAGCTAAACCAAATGTTGCAGCCGTACCTGTTCCAACAATGCCTATTTCCTTGGAAATGAGGGAAGAGGCTTTGAGATGAAATTTGGTGGCCTCTCCCCTGCCCCAAATAATGTGACATTATTTTGTGAAATTGTACTTTGGTGAGGCCCTAAGAGTCATACTTGAAAGAGAAATAAAAGAGAGTGTTCGTAAAGGGTTTTTGGCCAGGCATCGTGGTTTAGGCCTGTACTCCCAGCACTTTGGGAGGCTGAGGCAGGTGGATCACTTGATCCTGGAAGTTTGAGACCAGCCTGAGCAACATGGAGAAACCCTGTCTCTACAAAAAATACAAAAATTAGCTGGATGTGGTGATGCACGCCTGTGGTCCCAGTTACTTGGGAGGCTGAGGTGGGAGGATTGCTTGAGCCGGGGAGGCAGAGATTGCAGTGAGCTGACATCATACTACTGCACTCCAGCCTGGGCGACAGAGTGAGACCCTGTCTCAAAAAAAATAAAAAAATAAAAATAAAAAAGAGTTTTCACATGAGTCCCTGTAAAGAAAGAATCCAAGTGTTGTGAGAGTAAGAGCAAAGGTTCAGTGGAGATCGACACCGTACGTTAGCGGTCACTTGAAGGGCACAGACGGGCAGTCTGTGGTGTGTGCAGGATGGTGGTTTCCTCTCTGCCCGTCTTGTACAGCCTCTTGGCCTGGGCACCTTCACTCCCGTGATTGGTAGGTCTGTACCTCCTGAGTGCCCAGGTGAAGTGTGCATTTGCTAGGTAATGGCTTATAGGCTGCCTTCGGGGGTCCAGGAGTCCTGGGGGGAGTGTGTGCATAGGATGGAGCTACGTTTCTAGAACCAGCATGGATACATTTTCTACTACAAGAGATACTGCGAATGACAGTTCATTCCTTGGCTGGCCTCTGATAGTATGTGTTTGAACCATATGGAATCACTATTTTTGGATTAAATTAGAGTTGTTAATAACATCGTGGAAGAACATGTTAGGTTCTGGGCAAGGATCTTAACAGCACAATTTTGGAACAAGTATAGGTCGTTGGGTACCTAGATTACATCATTCGTGCCAGGATCTCAAAATTTGAGATGGAAAGTATTTCTGTCAAATTCTTCTCTCCTCTCCTCTTCTCTCCTCTCCTGTCTCTCCTCTCCTCTCCTCTCTCCTCTCCTCTCGTCTCTTCTCGTCTCTTCTCTTCTCTTCTCTTCTCCTCTCTTCTCTCTTCTTTCTCTTCTTCTTCTTCCTCTTCCTCCTCTTCGTCTTCCTCTTCTTTTTCTTCTTCTCTCTAGCTGCCTAAATTAAGATACAAGTAGTTTCACCTAAATTCCAAGGAGGACTTGGAGGACGAAGGCCGCTTGCCGCTGTAGCCTGTAGCCACCGTTGGGCACTGGCCGTGGGCTTGGGCCCCTATACTTGTTCCAAAACTGTGCCTTTAAGATCCTTGCCCAGAAGCTAACACATTCCTCCATGATGTTATTATTTAACAGCTCTAATTTAATCAAAAATGGCAATTCCATATGGTTCAAACGCATACTATCAGAGGCCAGCCAAGGAATACATTGTCATGTGCAGTATCACTTGTAGTAGAAAATATATCTGTGATGATTCTAGAAACATGGCTCCATCCTGTGCATGCACTTCCCGGTACAGAGGTTGAGCTGTGATGGTACTGCAGAGGCGCCATGGAGCTGAATGGAGTTTGAGGCTCTCTGCCTGTTCATTGTACCTATTCCACCAGGTGTTTTGGTGTTGGAAGACTTGAGATCAAGTTCTCAGTTGGCAGTGGTTTCAAAGCCCTGCCGAGAAGACTGACTGCCTTTTTGGGTGCCTCTGTTTTTAAGTGGCTGTGACATTTGACTGTAATGTTTAGCTCGAATGTGTTTTGTGCTTGATGAGCTAATAGCATGCCTTCCTCTAAAGATAGTATTTCAGTGGTGGCAGAAGAGGCTTCCGCTTTGGTCTTGGGGGACGGGAACAGAAGTCAGCTTCTACCCCTCGATAGAAACTTACCTGGCGCCCCAGAATTAGTGCAAAACACCCAAATAACCAAATAACACCAAAATAAAAGGTATCCCATTGAATTGAGTTGAGGAGGGGCATCTTAATTTTGCTTGCATTTATTATCCCAGTACTTTGGGGGGAGGGGGATTAGCTTAAATCTTAAGAATCCATAGGGCGGCTTGTGATGTTTTTTTTTTTTTCTTGAGACATAGTCTTGCTCTGTCACCAGCCTGGACTGCAGTGGCATGATCTCGGTGCACTGCAACCTCTGCCTCCGGGTTCGAGTGATTCTCCTGCCTCAGCTTCCTGAGTAGCGCCAACATACCCAGCTAATTTTTGTATTTTTAGTAGAGACAGGGGTTCACCATGTTGGCCAGGGTGGCCTCGATCTCTTGACCTCATGATCTACCCGCCTCGGCCTCCCAAAGTATTGGGATTACAGGCATGAACCACCACGTCCAGCCCAGACTTGTGATCTATCTAGTGTTGCTGGGTGTGGTGGCTCACACCTGTAATTCTAGTGCTTTGGGAGCCCAAGGTAGGCCAGGACTTTGAGACCTGCCTGGGCAACAAAGGGAGACCCCATCTCTAGAAAAAATTAAAAAAAAAAAATTAGCCAGGGCCAGGTGAAGTTGCTCAGGTCTGCAATCCCAGCGCATTGGGAGTCTGAGGCAGGCGGATTGACCTGAGGTCAGGAGTTTGAGACCAGCCTGGCCAACATGGTGAAACCCCATCTCTACCAAAAAATACGAAAATTAGCCCAGTGTGGTGGCGCATGCCTGTAGTCCAAGCTACTGGGGAGACTGAGGTGGGAGAATCGCTTAAACCCGGGAGGTCAAGGTTGCAGTGAGCCAAGATCACGCCACTGCACTCTAGCCTGGATGCCAGAGTGAGACCCTGTCTCAAAAAACAAAACAAACAAACAAAAAATTAGCCAGGGGTGGTGGTGCACACCTGTAATCCTAGCTACTCGGAAGGTAGACTTGGGGGGATCACTTGAGCCCAGGAGTTTGAGGCTGCAGTGAACTATGACTGTGCCAGTGCACTCCAGCCTGGGTGACAGAGCAAGACTATGTCTCTGTGTTAAAAAAAAAAAAAATAATACAATATAAAATGTGCAGTGTTGGTCAGAGAGTAGAACTTGATCTAAGTAGAATCCATGTGCCCAAATGACTGGCCCTGGAGCGGGTGGTTTCTGAAGACAGACACAACACATCGGGCAGAGTGGAGACTTCTAGCTGCCAGCTCGGTCCTTTTATGAGGTGTGTAGAGTCAGCTCCCCTGAGAGGAGGAGGCTGAGATGAGATAACCTGGTTCTGCAGGTCAGCAGGGAGGCTCTGCCCTGAGGCTGTGTGCTGAGCTCTCTGATAATGCAGCATTTTCGCTTTAATGCATCTGAAATGTGGATTATACTATTAATTACTGCTGGACAAAAAGGGATTAGTGCAGCTGGCCCACTTTCCCCTTTGCACTTTTACACTTCCCCTTTGCTAGGGAACGGGCCAAAGGGCCAGTAGGTTTTCCTGTCATCGTCTTTTGTTTTAGTGGCAGTGGCTGCTGAACCTCCTGTGGGGATGAATGAGAAACGGTGCAGAGGCTTGAACTCCATTTGGCACACAGGCGATGCAGGTGGCACAGTTTCCTTCCCCAGAGCTGGGCATTCTGTGCCGGGCTCCTAAGGTGGCTGCTGGGTGGCTTGTCCCCAGCAGGGTGAGTGGCAGTGCCCTGCGGCATCTTTGCTGTTAAAGGGCCTTGCTCTGTGGTGGGAGCTGAGTGCCACCTTCCCATGGGCGTGCCTCCATGGATGTGTTCTGATGCTAATGGAAGCCCCATGTGCTGTGTACCTTTTTGTTTTTTGAGAAGGAGTCTCACTCTGTCACCCAGCCTGGAGTGCAGTGATGCAATCTCGGCTCACTGCAACCTGTGCTTCCTGAGTTCAAATGTTTCTCCTGCCTCAGCCTTCTGAATAGCTGGGATTACAGGCGTGTGCCACCACGCCCTGCTAATTTTAAAATTTTTACTAGAGATGGGGTTTCGACATTTTGGCCAGGCTGGTCTCGAACTCCTGACCTCAAGTGATTCGCCTGCCTTGGCCTCTGAAAGTGCTGGAATTACAGGTGTGAGCCACCGAGCCCAGCCCCTTTGTGAGTTTCTTAAATGGTCATGTAAAGTACAAAAGGCTGGCCCTGCCATCTGCTGCTGTGGGATGGAGGTTTTGGTAGCCAGCAATTAGCCCATGACATTGTATTTTGAGACATTCTGAATGTGTAAGCTTTGGTACTAACACCTTATCTTTGCATAAAACGTTATAGATTTTAAGTAATATATGATTACATTTTCTATTTTTTTCCCATATTCAGGCTAGTATACTCATTTTTCATCCATATGGAATGAGTTTTTTTTTTAAATAGATGAAGCATTAAATAACCACATCTCACTAATAATGCTCCCAAGAGAACGTAACTTGGTGGTGTTTGCAATTACATACAATGTAATCTGTTGTGTGTGCAGGCGTGTGGATTTCTGTTTACTGGCATCCTTCATTATATGGTAACATAATATACAGAATTTCCCAGTTACAGAAATTAGAAAGTAGGAAACAGATTTCTTCAACGTAAATTGGAAAACTGATTTGTGGAGTCCATTTTTTTTTCTTTTCTTTTTAACTTGGCACTACAAAGTTTGTGGGAAGGAAGGGAGTTGACACGGTATGATGCTTATAATCACAAGTTAATTCAATTAATTTGGGGTTGAAATGCGTTTTAAGGTCTGTAGCAGGCAAGATCTAGAAGATGTAGTATTTGTAAAATGGGAAAGGCTGGGTAAGGGGATAGAGGGAACTGGCTGTTACACCGCCTCAGCTTCATGATACTGACATTTAGGTTTCAAAATAGTAGCCCAGTTGGAACCTCATTAAGCTTTTTAACATATATATATATATGTACACACACACACACGTATATACTTTATTTTTCTTGTGGCTCTTAATTCTTCTGAACCTGGAGATTGCAGAATTAGAGATTATTTTTTTCCCTCCTCCCTTCTTTAGTCACAGATGTAATCATTTGGGGCCAAGTTTTACTCAGTTGAAACCATCTTTAAATTTCATCAAAAAATATGGAAGTTTACTGGGTTATATAGTTAGATGGTGTATCTGGGATCTTTTATTCCATTTATTGAGGGATGACTTTGCTTCTGAAATAAGCAAGCTGTATATGCCCCTGTGATAAAATTTTCAGAAGGCACAGAGACTAACTTCCTCTTCCCTCTCTCCTTGTGTTGCTGACACCCAAATCTCTCAGTGCCCCAGGATCAGTGGTGGTTATATCCCTTCTACAAGGTGTGTCTGTAGATATGGCCATCACGGCATTATATGAGTCATTTTTCACTCTTTTAACATTGTTGTGCTTTCTATTTAAAAGGGTTTTTTTGTTTGTTTGTTTGCCAGAGTTTCATCTTCTTTCAGAGATGTTTTTATTCTCCATAGAATACTTAATATTAAATATGTTAATGAAATCCGCTCACTTGAAAATTTAAAAATATTCTCCTAAATCACACTTGGGTCAAAGAGGACATGAAATTACTGTTACAGGATCATTAGGAAATATTGAGAACTCTGTATATCTAAATGTATGGGATGTTACCAAAGTTATATTCCGGGGCACGTTTGTAGCTTTAAAACACTATTAAATAAAAGAAAATGAAAATAAATGAATTAAGTATCAACTCAAACTTGGAAAGCATAAAACAAGCCTAAAGACAACTGGAGAAAAAGAATTATAAGATAAAAGTGATATTAATGAATTAGAAAAACAGATAAAAACACTGAACTGATAAACCTAAAAGCTATTTGGGAAGAAAGGTCAAGGAAGTAGACCAACTCACTATCATGTTTAATTAAGAAAGGAGAAAACCCCAAATGCAGAAAACTAAAAAGGAATTGATATGATAGAAAAAGTGTAACAAATATAAGTTACATTTGAAGTAATTGTTTTGTAATGTACAACACAGTAACTTAAAAATGCAACACCTTTGAAAATCCCAGTGGCATGGCTATTGGGAAATGATTTGGATGTCAACATTTAAATCAGAAACTGGGAAAGAAGCTGAACATTAAAAAAAAGTTCTGGCCAGGCGTGGTGGCTCACGCCTGTATGTAATCCCAGCACTTTGGGAGGCCGAGGCGGGTGGATCACGAGGTCAGGAGTTCAAGACCTGTCTGGCCAACATAGTGAAACCCAGTCTCTACTAAAAATACAAAAAATTAGCCGGGTGCGGTGGCAGGCACCTGTAATCCCAGCTACTCGGGAGGCTGAGGCAGGAGAATTGCCTGAACCTGGGAGGCAGAGGTTGCAGTGAACCAAGATCGCACCACTGCACTTCAGCCTGGGCGACGGTGTGAGACTCTGTCTCAAAAAAACAAAAACAAAGAACAGTTCTGAAAAGGGCTCTGGATGCAAGAAGTTTAAAGGATAAGTTATTTTAAACTTAGAGAGATGAAATAATTGCCTGCTAAATAAACTGTTTTAGGGAGTAGAGAAGGAGATAAAGCATCCCAGTTGATTTGACAAAGCTAGCACAATTCTGGGAACTAACACCATCACGAAGATTACACAAAAAGAAAGCTGAAGATTGAGCTCAGACATGAGTGGAGATGCGAAAATGCCAGAAAAACAGTCACAGATTGAATTTAGCATTTTAAAAGAATCATAACCACATAGGGTTTATCTTGGAAATGTAAGAAGGGGCTTAATATCAGAATGTCTTCTCTTGAAATAATCATGTATGTAGAGCCGAGAAGAAAAACATAATATAGTCAGCCTTCATCTTCCCCCACTTCTGCATTTGTAGATTCAAGCAACTGCAAATCAAAAATATTTGGGGGAAAAATTGGGTCTTTACTCAACATGTAAAGACCTATGGAGTCGACAGCCTTTTTGCTTGTCATTATTCCTTAAATGATACAGTTTAACAAGTATTTATATAGCATTTACATTGCATTAGGTGTTATAAGTAATCAAAAGGTGATTTAAAGTATACAGGTTGTGCATAGATTAGATGCAAATGTTATGCTATTTTATATCAGGGACTTGGATCTGTGGGAGATATAAAAAGGGACAGCTGTCTATGTGTATGTGTGTGAGAGATGTATTTGGTCACCTTCCTTCCTTCCTTCCTTTCTTTCCTTTCTTTCCTTTCTCCCGTCTCGCTTCTCCCTCCTCCCTTCTCCCTTCTCCCTTCTCTTCTCTTCTCGTCGCCTAGGCTGGAGTGCAGTGGAGCAATCATGGCTCATTATAGCTTTGACCTCCCAGGCTCAGGCAGTCTTCCTGCATCACCTTGACTAGCTGGGACTACAGGCATGCACCACCATGCTGGGCTAACTTTTAATTTTTTTTTTCCATAGAGATTGGGGTCTCACTGTGTTGTCCAGACTGGTCTTAAACTCCTGGCCTCAAGTTATCCTCCTGCCTTGGCCTCCCAAAGTTCTGGGATTACAGGCGTGAGCTGTCCCACCTGGCTGCATTTGGTAATTTTCTACCCTTTTCCCAGTCTGCTTAGAATTTTTAAAACTCAAGCTTGAAAGAGATTGCATTGATTTCTCGATGAAGAAACAGGCATCCAGCACCCTCAGACTTAGTGATGAATCATGAGAGGCAGCATTCTGAAACCCAGAACAAAACAGACTGCGGAATATATTCATTTGCTAATTTCTTTTTCCTGCCCTATTGAATTGGTCAGAATGGACAAACCAAAGTCAAATAATGGTTAAAAAGAAACAAAGACAATTATTTCCCCATGTTACTGTCTTCCTAGTGGCCCAAGACACATTTACATTTAATTAAGTAAGGAGTTCAGTTACAATGTAACATTTTAAAAGATAATTAGCTTTTTCATATACTGGGAAAAACTGGTTAGAAAATATAGAGATCACTCAATGGGATGAAATCAAATGGAAATGTGTCTGGTAAAGGTTGTATTTCACATTAAGTGAGAGGAATCAGAGTAACAGCTCATTAAGCTTCAGAACTTCTAAGTGCCAAGCATTATGCCGGAGACTTTTTTTTTTTTTTTTTTTTTTTTGAGGTGGAGTCTCGCTCTGTCACCCAGGCTGGAGTGCAGTGGCACAATCTTGGCTCACTGCAAGCTCCGCCTCCCGGGTTCACGCCATTCTCCTGCCTCAGCCTCCCGAGTAGCTGGGACTACAGGCACCCACCACCACGCCCAGCTAATTTTTTGTATTTTTAGTAGAGACAGGGTTTCACTGTGTAGCCAGGATGGTCTCCGTCTCCTGTTCTTGTTATCCACCTGCCTCAGCCACCCAAAGTGCTGAGATTACAGGCGTGAGCCACGGTGCACAGCCAACTTTTTTTTGTTGTTGTTTTTTTTAAGACAGTCTTGTTCCCTAACCTAGGCTGGAGTGCAGTGGCATAATCTTGGCTCACCGTAACCTTTGTCTGCCAGGCTCAAGCAATTCTCCTGCCTCATTCTCTCAAGTAGCTGTGACTACAGGTGTGCGCCACCATGCCTGGCTAATTTTTGCATTTTTAGTAGAGACAGGGTTTCGCCATGTTGGCCAGGCTGGTCTCAAACTCATGGCCTCATGATCTTCCCACCTTGGCCTCCCAAAGTGCTGGGACTACAAGACGTGAGCCACCGTGCCAGACTAAGACTTTACATGAACTTATGGTTCATTTTATAGAGAAGGAAACTGAAGCTCAGGGAGTTTAAGTAACTGGCTCAAAGTCACCCAGACTTGAACACTAATCTAACTGATAGCAAAACCAGTGATCTCTATCACTGCACTTCACTGCCTCTAGTATTATGAAATTATGCAATAAATAGTTGTAGGACAGTTAGATAGCCAAATGGGGGAAAAATTGGGTTAGAGCCATTTTTCATAGCATAGATTACCATCCATCCCAGGTGAGTTGGAGAGGTAAAACTAAAATCACAAAACAGCTAGAAGAAAATATAGGTTAATATTGATCTGAATATAGGGCAGGGAGGGATATTAGGCCTAAGCCTTGGAGGGCAGAAATTGTAATAGAAAAGATTGATGTACTCTACTTTAAAAAAATTGTGCATGCTGGTCACTAATCACAAAATTTTAAGGCATATGATAAACTGGGAAAAGGTGTTTAGAGCACATGGAATTCACAGTGTGTCCTAAATTCTTAATATATAAAGAGTTCTTAAAAATGAATGATACAGCTGGGGGCAGTGGCTCACACCTGTAATCCCAGCACTTTGGGAGGCTGAGGCAGGCGGATCACAAGGTCAAGAGTTTGAGACCAGCCTGGCCAACATGGTGAAACCTCATCTCTACTAAAAATACAAAAATTAGTTGGGCATGATGGTGGGCATCTGTAATCCCAGCTACTTGGGAGGCTGAGGGAGGAGAATGGCTTGAAACTGAAAGGCGGAGGTTGCAGTGAGCTGAGATCACACCACTGCACTCCAGCAGCCTGGGTGAAAGAGTGAAACTCCGTCTCAAAAAAAAAAAAGAAAGAATGATGCATACAGGTAGAGAAAAATGGAGGCCAGGCACAATAATCCTAGCACTTTGGGAAGCTGAGGTGGGAGGATTGCTTGAGCCCAGGAGTTTGAGACCAGCCTGAGCAACATAGTGATACCCTGTCTCTACTTTTAAAAAAAAAAAAAAAAAAGGTTGTTTTTATGTAGTTATTACTGTGGTAAACAAAAATAAAAAGATAGAGATAAATGGGTAAAGAACATGAATGGACAATTCATGAAGAATAAATCGAGCCTGCCCATTTGAAGAGCCAAATGAGACCTCATTGTTTTAACGTATTTGATTACTAGTAAGTTTGGGTTTTATTTTTTTATTTTTTACTTTTGAGCTAAGTGGAACAACAACAACAAAAAGCAAATACACTGTTCTTGTGATTGGGTGTAAAAATTGGTATACCCTTTCTGGAGGATCATTTGGCAGTATGCGTCAAGAAACTTTAAGGTTTATTTAAATGTGTAGCTTGTCCCCCCAGGAATTCCTGACCCGCTCACTCTGTTCTGCGTCTGCATTCCTGTTCATACCATATGCCACTAGTAAAATACTATACAATTAAAAAAATGTATTATCCTTTTTTTTTTTTTTTTTTTTTGAGACAGAGTCTTGCTCTTTCATCCAGGCTGGAGTGCAGTAGTGCAATCTCAGCTTACTGCAACCCCTGCCTCCCTGGTTCAGGCGACTGTCCTGCCTTAGCCTCCTGACTAGTTGGGACTACAGGCGCCCACTATCCCTCCCAGCTATTTTTTTTTTTTTTTTTTAAGAACTGGGGGGGTCTCACCATGTTGGCCAGGCTGGTCTCGAACTCCTGACCTCAAGTGATCCGGCCGTCTTGGCCTCCCAAAGTGCTGGGATTACAGGTGTGAGCCATTGCATCTAGCAAAAAATGTATTATCCTTAATTGTTTCCCCTGCTAGAATCTAAGCTTCACAAGGCGGGATCTTTGTCTGATTTTTTTTTTTTTTTTTCCTTTAACTATCTTATCTCTAATACCCGGATCAGGACTGGTGACAACTCCATTTGTAATAAGGAAACCATGAGAGTCGTGCAAATGAAATTTATATGTAAAGATTTTCGCTACAGACACTTATAACAGATATTTATAATAGTGAAAAATGGAAACTATCTAAAAAATCTTACAGGAGATTGATTTAAACTGTGGTGCATCCATATGGCAGATGCTTATGTGGCTATTTAAAACTCCTGCCTCCTGGTTATAAATGTGGGAAAACAGTGATGTAAATGGAATGAAAGGAACTCTGTGGACTATAGGACTTCAGTTTAATTTTTAAAATACGCATAGAAGAGAAGCTAAAGAATACGTATGACTGATGGCTATTTCCAGCTGGTAGAAGTACAGGCTACTTTTAATACTTTGTTTTCTGAGCTCCGCATAGTGAATATCTATTACTTTTTGTCATGAGAAAAATATATGTGCTTAAAAGTTTGCAAAAATGTAGAATCGCTTAAATAGCACTGGCCTATGGCTGTGTCTGGAGGCTTTTTGGAGATTATTCAATCTTGTGAATTAGCGAGAACCTAATTAAAAAAAAAAAAAAGCAGCAAAGATGCTTCACAAAATGTCCTTAGGCTACTTAGCTTTAATTATTTATGATATTTACTGTAAGCATCTATGGTATGTGTTTGTAAAAATAGTGGAAGTCTTAGTGATCTGCAAGCTTGTGGAATTGCCTTGGGTACTTGAGAACACCTTTGCCCAAGTTAGCTGTCTTGATGGAAATGTGTGTGCTGTCTTTCTGATATGTCATTGAATTTCAAAGCAAACTTAGATTACACCTCAGCATAAGCTGGGTGGGCAGTAGGCTGTTGTGACATGTGATATGTTGATTCTGATGTTAACCAAGGAGCAGACGCTCTGATCTACCTTCTGTATCTCGTCACTTTGTGCGTGCAAGGACTTGGGGGGCAGGTATAGGAGAAGCTGCCAAGTGCCAGGGGAGCCAGTCACCGCAGAGCATTAATCTTGGTGTGCCAAAAGAGAAGACCAGAGTTACTGATGGAGTTCTCCTGGCCAGCGAATTAGAAGCTTGTTCAGCATGTTTCAGCAGAAGTTTCCTGGAATCCCTAAAGAGTCCCTAAAGCTGTCCTGGCCGGGGGTTTGAGTTCCATGTCCGCTACTTTATGGCTATGGGTGTGAGACTCTTTATCTGTAAAAGAAAATTAGGCTGGATTCTCTCCTCACTCTTTCTTCAACCCTAAAATTCCAAAGGAATCTGATGTCCTTTTATTTGGGGGCATGAATGTTAGGTGTCCGTGTCATCTGTGAGGATGGAGAGAGGCCCAGGGAGTTTTGCTGCTTTTCTGGTCTGTGGACCAGAATGTGGGCTTGATAGGCAATGCCACATGGTGAGAGGAAGGTGGCTGCAGAGAGGCAGTCTGGCCTCAGTGAGAATCCCAGCTCTGCTACTTACTGGCCAAAATTATATATTTTCTTTCCTTTTTTTTTTTTTTTTTTGAGAAGGGTCTCACTCTCTTGTCCAAGCTGAAGTGTGGGTGGTGCAGTCAGGGCTCACTGCAGCTTTGACCTCCCAGGCTCAAGGCATCCTTCCACCTCAGCCTCCTGAACAGCTGGGACCACAGTCATGTGCCACCACACCTGGCTAACCTTTTTTTAAAAGAATTTTTGTAGAGACAGAATCTTGCTATCTTGCCCAGGCTGGTCTTGAACCTCTGGGCTGAAGTGATCCTCTCACCTCAGCCTCCTAAAGTGTTGGGACCACAGGCATGAGCTACTACTCCTGGCCTCCATTGTATCTTTTCATTTGCAAAATGGAGATGTGTATTGGTTATCTATTGCTGCAGCACAGGTTAGCTCTAAGTTCAGTAGCTTAAAACGGCAAGGACTTACTATCTCACAGTTTCTGTGGGTCAGGAATCAGGCTGTGGCTTAGCTGGGTCCCCTGCCGCAAGGTCAAGGTGTTAATCCGGGGTCGTGGTCTCATCTGAAGGCTTGACTAGGGACAGACCCAAATCTGTGCTCACACACGTAGTTGTTGACAGGATTCATTTCCCCAAGAGCTGCTGGCTAGAGGCTGTTCTCAGTTCTTTGCTATGTGGGTCTCTCCACAGCTCACAGGTCACAGCGGGGCTCTTGGCTTCCATAAGGGAAAGGAGGAGAAGGGTGCAGGAGACCAAAATGACAGTTTCTTTGCAGCCTCATCTCAGAAGTGATGTCCTATCACGTTTGCCCTATTTCATTTGCATGCCCTTGGTTAGAAGTGAGTCCCTGTGTATTGCTCACTCCCAAGGGGAGGGGACTACACAAGGGTGTGAATACCAGGGACTGGGATTGGAGGAGCTGGCTTAGAGGCCGCCCACCAGGGATCACAAGGACTGAGTGAGGCGACAGTTTGTTAAAGTGTCAGGAACAGCTTCGTTGCTCAGTGTTGGCTGCTGTTCTTGTCCCCACCCCCTGTCTCAAAACTGCTTTACCTAAGGGGTTTGTGGGGTTCAGCAGAGACTCCAGGAGTGTGTCGAACGTGGAGGAGGAGGGTCTTGTCACACGATCTGACACCCATCCACTGTCCTTTTCCAGTTAGGCTTTGGAGTGTCTGCTGGGTGTGGCATGTCTAGCGTAATTTGAGAGGGAAATGGGTGTTTGGCCGCTGAAAACATCCAGTGTGTGTTTCTGTGGGTTAGGCAGCTGTTCAGAGAAACACCCAGGAGCTCTTTGGGAGCCCACAGATCAAGACGGAAAAGCTTCCTGAAGTTGTCCCTTTTTTGTGTGTCTGAATGCCACCACTTACGAAGTCAAGGAGGAGGCCTGCCTGGCACATCCTTCGGTTAAAGGATACTCCAGTGGGTTGAGCCGGGTGCCAGACATTGCCACAACCCTAGGAAATGAGTTAGGAAAAAAATGGAAAGCAGAGTCCTCCCGCTAGAACAAGCTGAGCTTTGTGCAGAACAGGCTCCAAATATGAAAAGACCATTGTTCCCGGATGGCTTTTTAATTCATGCTCACCACTCACACCCATCAGCTCGCCAAGAAGAGGCGCCTCCTTCCTTCCTTTCTCCGCGTGCCCTCGGTCCCTCCCTCCTCTCTCCAGTGCCCTGGGGACAGGTCGAGGGACCCTGGGGGATGGGAGGGTGCTGAGCCTGGTGTTGACAGACAGTGGTGCCCGCTCTGTTCTTCTGCCTGGGATACTTACTTGGGTGAGCCCTCCACCTGTTGGCAGAGAGCCCTCTGCGTTTCTAGGCTCGGAAGCCAGCCCTGTCCTCGTGGGGCTCCGGGAACAAAGCCCAGCCTCAGCCCATTCCAATCCTGCCTTCAAAGCTCTGTGCACACCTTCTCTTGCGTACAGCCAAAGCAGCGAGCCAGAAGTGAACTGGTTTCTGTATGTTTCCGTTTCCCCTGGGTTGCCCTGCTGTTAGAGCTGAATCTGGATGGATGAGCCTGCAGAAGCTTTCAGCTTGCCAGTGTTGCTTTCTAGATCAGGTCCTCCACTCCGCCGGATAGGGCGGGTACAGCTGCTGAGCAGAGAGAGGGAAGTATGTACTTACAGTGTAAAGAAAATTGGCTGATTCAAGAGTTGTTGCCAAAGTGTGTGTGTCTCATGGGCTTATGTGAGACCCCTGCTCACCCTGGCATCGAAGGCTGTCCCCTGTCTGACTTGTGCCCAACAGAATGGGGTCCTGTCAGCTCTCAGGATAGATGGGTCACCCCTGAGCCAATCCTGCCCAGATCTGGACTGAGCCTGCGAAGTTTTCTGGTTAGCGGTTGCTGCGAGCATGTTTCCAAAGTTTATGTCCTGTGGACATTTTTCTTCTGCTAACAGTGACTCCCCAAGCTTGTGGATTTGTCCTGTGTCTGTGCCTTAAGATTTTCCAGGTATCCAGGCACAGTGGCTCACGCCTATAATCCCAGCACTTTGGGAGGCTGAGGTGGGAGGATCACTTGAGGTCAGGAGTTCGAGACCAGCCTGGCCAACATGCGAAACCCTGCGTGTACTAAAGATACAAAAATTAGCCGGGTGTAGTGGCATGTGCCTGTGATCCCAGCTACTCAGGAGGCTGAGGCAGGAGAATTGCTTGAACCTGGGAGGCGGAGGTTGCAGTGAGGGAAGATGGTGCCACTGCACTCCAGCCTGGGCGGCAGAGTGAGACTTTGCTCAAAACAAAAAACAAAAGATTGTGCAGGCACCACCTCAGTTGATTGTTTTGCATAATCTCATGTCTGTAGCGTGCATGTGACTAGGGCAGAAATAATTCAGAATAATCTCAGATGAGGCAAAATGGGAGTCTCCTGTTTAAGAATGTGGAGATGTTTACGTGGCTACCACAGAGTTAACGACATGTCATTGAGCAGACAGTGAGTTTTCAAGTTAAAGGGTTATGAGGATTTTAAATTAAGAAACCCCAGGGGTCTAGTTTCATGGTGGACAAGCCCCGGAGAGACGATCTGATGGACCAGATAAGTTGTACACAATTCCATGAAAATCTGTTAACTCCAGGCCCAGGCAGCTTAACTTCTTGACATGTCACCCAAATATAATTGTTAATGCCGTGGGAAAGAATCTTGAGTAGCGGTAAGTTCTGTAAAGTCTGTAAGTGAGAACTACAAGCATGAATTATTACAGCGGGGCCACAGCAGAGTTATGTTTTAGGTTCTCATCAGTAGAGGAAGCCAGGGTTTTAGATTACTGCAGTATGTGGCCCCGAAGCACCCGAAATGTGGCTGGTTTGCCCTGAGCCATACCGTGAGTGTGGAAGGCATACCAGTTTTCCCAGGCTTAGTTTGAAAACAAGGGGAAACTGTCTTAATAAAACGATTACATTTGAAATAATGTGTAGACAGATTGGGTTAAATAAGACATATTACAATGAATTTCACCTGTTTCTTTTTTCCCCTTTGTATTATTAGTATTATTATTTTTGAGACAAAGTCTCGCTCTGCTGCCCAGGTTGGAGTGCAGTGGCACGATCTTGGCTCACTACAACCTCTGCCTCCCGGGTTCAAGCAATTCTTGTGCCTCAGCCTCCCGAGCAGCTGGGATTACAGCTGTGCACCACCACACCCGGCTAATTTTTGTATTTTTAGTAGAGATGGGGTTTCACCATGTTGGCTAGGCTGGTCTTGAACTCCTGACCTCAGGTGATCTGCCTGCCTCGGCCTCCCAAAGTGCTGAGATTATAGGCATGAGCCACCATGCCCAGCCTTGAATTATTTTTTTTGTTTTTATGTTTTCATTTTTGTTGTTTGGACAGGGTCTTGCTTTATCACTGGAGTACAGTGGTGCAATCATGGCTCACTGCAGCCTCCACCTCCCAGGCTCAAGCAATCCTCCTATCCCAGCCTCCTGAGTAGCTGGGACCACAGGTGCACACCATCATGCCCAGCTATTTTTTTCTTTTTTTTTTTTTTTTTTGTAGAGATAGACTTTCCCCGTGTTGCCCAGGCTGGTCTTGGAACTCCTGGGCTCAAGTGATCTTGCCGCCTTGGCCTCCCAAAGTGTCAGGATTGCAGCCGTGAGCTACCACACCAGGCCCTTCCCCCTTTTCAGCACGGCTCCTGGGAAATTTAAAGTTTCATGGATAGGTGGTTCCCCTTTTAGATGAAGGATTTACATGAAAGATGGTTAAAGAAGGAAGAGCCGTAGATGTGTGGGTTACGATTCTGGCCAGTGAACTTTGTGGAAAGTCAAACCTGGCTCCAGCTGGGAGTGCTGTGAATAAGTCCGGGGGAGACGAGCTGTATTTGCTTTTCAGGTTACCCTACCTTAGACAGAACTTTGTCAGATTGTGTCCCTCCAGCTGTGATCTGACTGGGAAGTGAGGAGACAGATGTGTAGCGAGAAGACTGAGTCGCTGCCTCCTTGGTGAGGCAGAGGCAATGGCTTCACCCTGGGGAGCCCTTGAGGGCAAGGGCGGTTACTCAAGAGTTGGAGCAGCCCTCTCGAGTAAAGAACTCCATTGCTCAACCATGGGCCCATTATAAGAAGGCAGCTGTTGCTCAGGCGACCTCTGGACCCTCAGAATCCAGTTGTTCAAGTTTCACAGCCCATAGGCAAGACAGCACCATTGAGTTCTGCAGTGGGATGGAGACCACCATGGTATGCAAGACAGATCTTACCCCGCCAGTGATAGATGGGAGCGATAGAGCAGATTGCCATAGAACCTGTTGGTGAAGCTGCAGGAACACTGGTGCAGTATGCCCTTATAGCAAAGTTAGATTGCTGTTTGTGATTTTCTTTCTCAGGGTTGGTTTGGGAGGGTCTGTTTTTGAGCCGGGCCCAGCGGTTCTCTTTCCAGAGCATCAAGATCTTGTGCTTCTGCCCAGAAGCTGGGTGGCTTTCTTGGCCACACTGAATGTCCAGCTTTACTCTTGGCTTTTACCAGCCTAGGGGTGAAGGGTTGACCATACCAATTGTCAGTAGTAATACATAGAGGCCTAGCAAAACGAGACTGACCTTAAGCTTCTTTTAAGTTTGTCTTTTCTTTGTGATCCTGCATCCAGAGTACTGGTCAGACCAGTCCATATCTGGCTGATTATTATCAACAAAGTAAACTTAACTCTGTGGCCAGAAACAGTCCTTAGCATCCGGCAGCTTAGGTTGACCGGGTGAAACTGCCAGAACTCTGCGGTTGCATTGCATTGAGGGCAGGGCCTGGTAATGCAAGGAGTTGAGGCCATTTCTGTACAGAGGGGGTTCCCATGCCCCCAACCCCTCCCCACCTTGCAGGCTCACAATCGGTTATGGAATTTATCTTGTTATGAGGTTTGTCTCTTTTCGTAGAGAGTTGATGGATAGTTGTTAGCATTTTGCTGCTTAAGGATATCTGGGTAACTGCATGGATTAGAGATTCTAACCCTTTATTGAGGACCTGCTTCTTGCTGCTTGGTGCTCTGGCTCTGGGCACACGGGTTTACAGAAGATGAGAAGACAGTCTCTGCCCTTAAGAAAATCGTGTCTAGTTGGGCTGATCGTTGTCCATGCAAATAAGTATCTACATTGAGGGGCTTAGGAGATGTAAAATAATGAATGAATTAATTTGTTTATTTACTTATTTTAAGACGGAGTCTCGCTTTGTCACCAGGCTGGAGTGCAGTGGTGCGAGCTCAGCTCACTCCAAACTCAGCCTCCCTGGTTCAAGTGATTCTCCTGCCTCAGCCTCCCGAGTAGCTGGGACTAGAGGCACCCACCACCATGCCTGGCTCATTTTTGTGTGTGTTTTTGTTTGTTTGTTTTTTTTAAAGTAGAGATGGGGTTTTACTGTGTTGACCAGGCTGGTCTGGAACTCCTGACCTCAGGTGATCCACCCGCCTCGGTGTCCCAAAGTGTTGGGATTACAGACGTGAGCCATCTCGCCCAGCAGTAAAAGAATGTATGAAAATACATTCACAATTGCCAAGCTAGGATGGTGCCTCTTGAGCAGAACATCGAAAAATTCTGGAGCCTAAGGCCCTGGGCAGCTGGAAAATACTGACGTTTATTTGTGTTTTCAGTTGGCACTATTCTCATATGTGCTCATTTGACCCTTTTAATAATCTTAGAGGTCATTTGGCCAGGCCCAGAGCTTCCCTTTATTGATGGTGAAACACTGAGGCCCCGTGAAGTTGAGTGATTGGCCCAAGGTCTCGCAGCTGGGGAGTGGCAGGACCCAGCATGGGGTGTGTGGGCGGATTCCCGTGTTCCTGCTGCACACCATGCCACATCCCTGGCTCAAGCCTCTGCAGGAGCTTGGAGAGCTCTGAGGACTGACAGCCTTTGTGTTTCATATTAGAGGAATTTGGGGGCTGGTCTTGGGGAGAGGAATATGACAGCTGTGGTTGTAGTTGTGATCAGAGGGACAAAGAAGGTGTCCATCAGAGAGGTTTGTGCCAGCGGTTTAATTTCCTTTATTTCAGGACTGGAAGTTATTTAAATTACTTTATAGACTTCCTGTTTCCTTCCAAGAGCTCATTAAGTCCGTGCTGAACTGCTTGCTGGGTTGCCATAATGGAGTGCCTGGACCTGCAGTTCCCGTTCCGTCCTCCAGGGCACCCAGATTGGAGCAGCACCCGCGAAGAGTGGAGGGAAAGTTTGAACAGCTTGTTTATGGTGACCCCTTTAAATGACATGCAGTTAGGACTCGACATTGATTATTTTCCTCAAGGATAAAGCGTACCCTGGACTCTGGACTCTGTAGAATATTTTCTGAAATGTGTTAATTTCCCTATGCCGTTTTGGAGGAGGGGCAGGCACCTCTCATCTGGCTGTAGGAGTGGGAACCCTGTCTACATTTTTGGTGACTGGAGTGCAGCATTGGACTAAATGGGGAGTTAGGAGCAGATTACGGGGAAGGCTGAGGATTCCCCTGGTGATCAGGAAAACGCATTGGTGTAACTGGATTACCTTAACCCTTTATTTTACTTGGTGGGAATGCTTTCAAATAGGGGTTCCGGAATATTGCTACAGCTTTTTCAACCCTGTCCACAGGCAGCTCTTGAAGAGATGTGCATTTGACTAGGTGATTTACCTTGAAACCTGCCAAGAAAATAATTTTAGGAAACACCCCCGCCCCTTGTGCCTCTTTAATTGTTCCGTCAGGGGGAACCTTGTGCTCCGAGCTGGTTCTGTTGAAAAGTGCTAATTAGAAATAATAGCTACAACAAACAGGTGTTAGGAGGCAACCTAAGTGGTGTCAACATCAAGAAGCTGTCACTGGCTCCCTGCAGATGTGTGGGCCAGCTATGAGGCAGGGGAGCCCGTGCTGCTCCCTGCCATCCACCTGGGGAAAGGTGGAGGCGGTAGAAATCGGATAGGCTGCCATATCCAGGCCCCCTTGGCTCGATGACTTTGTTCCTTGGTTTGAGGTTCTGTTAATACACTCTAAGTCCCATTGGCACTCAATGTGGACTCAATTTCAGCTGGTCCAGAAAGTCTTGGGGGAATCCCCGAAATTGCACCTGGGGGGTTGGGGAGGGGAATTCATTCCATTCCAGGAGGCAGACAAGAATCCTTCTAAACGTGGAAGTAATACAGCAGCTTAAATGTAGCCTGAGCCAGACTTGCATGTCTAAGTGAATGCTGAGTCTTAAATATTCATTTACAATGTTAAAGTCTGTAATTTCTGCATAAAGAATTCTAAAATAATAAAGATGACCTGGTAGGCAAAATTCACTTGTATTTTCTAAAAGCTTTTGATAAGGTCCCTCATAAAAGATTAAGAGAGAACAAAACCACAGTGTGGCACAAAGTCCTTGTTGTGGATTAAAAAATGATTAAGTGATAGGGAACAGAAGAATTCTGGTGGAGACCCACTGCTTGTAGCGGGGAGAGGTTAATAGAGGGGTGTCTGAGAAGTCTGTCGTCGGGGCTGGAGTTATTAAGTATATTAATTGTTTGGAGAAGGAAATGGAGGGTGAATTAGTGCTCTCGGCTGCTGCTACCCCGGTTTTTATAACTGGATTCAACCCAGAGAGTCTCTACAGCCTCGAATGCATTTGGGGATCGGGCAGCACAATGGCAGAGGGAATGAAGTTTGAAGACGTCTAGGGTGTAATTCAGATTGGCAGAAAGTCTGGTCCACCTGGGAAAGCTACCGTGCCCCCTGAACTTGCCGCCTCTCCTGAGGACAGGGGTTCAGGAGTTATCGTGAGCAAACAGCAGTTCAGTAGTTCAGTGAAGTGACTTTTTTAGTACAAAATAGATAAAGGAAATTGGAGTTGGGGGTGGTGGGCTTGAAAAATTAAAGGGTTTTCTTAGGAAGGATGAAACAGGCGCTGCTGTGCTGTTGGGCATCGCTTGTTGTCCTGGTAGAGTGAGGAGGGACGATTCTTTTTGTCTGACAATATTCTTTTTTGTGCAGTTATAGGTATTTTTAGAATCATGAGGAGGGCAGCTGCTCTGTTTGGAAGTGCTCACCTCTTTATTTCTCAGTGGGGATTCTGCACATTATTCTGAAACATGTTAATACATGTAGGCAGCTAACGGGGGTGCCTGTGGACCGGTCTGATGGAATCACCAAATCATAGCAGATGATACTACAGATCTCTTAGGGGTAGACCACATGGCCTGGCATCTAGAATCTTCTAAGGTGAACAGTGGGGCATATAGGGTGCTTGGGTGAGGAGTGATTTTGGTTGAGTGGGGGATAGGAGCAGGTGGGGGAGGGTGCTGGCCAGCCAGGCTTGGGGGGACTTGTCATCATGTGTCCTGCCTTTTTGCAGTTCTTTTTTGTTTGTTTGTTTGAGATGGCGACTAGCTCTGTCACCCAGGCTGGAGTGCAGTGTGTGATCTCGGCTCACCACAGCCTCCACCTCCCAGGTTCAAGCGATTCTCCTGCCTCAGCCTCTGAATAACTGGGATTACAGGCGCCCAGCACCATGCCCAGCTCATTTTTCTAGTTTTAGTAGAGATGGGGGTTTCACCATGTTGGCCAGGCTGGTCTCGAACTCCTGACCTCAGGTGATCCACCTGCCTCGGCCTCCCAAAGTGCTAGGATTATAGGCAGGGGCCATTGCGCCCGGCCTTTTCACAGTTTTTGATGCCCCTTGAAGGCTCTTTGCTTCCTTCCTTCCATGGCTGGAATGAGTCTCTTGTGCACAGCCATCCACCTTGAGAGCTTGTACCTTCTGAATGGGCTCTTCCAAGCAAGCCATACATTTCTTTCTTGGTCAGTCTCCTTTATTTGATAATTTCCTTTTGCTGTCTGTCTCCTTACATTGGTCCCACTTTAATTAAGACCTAGAGAAGTGCTGGCCTCCCTGAGAAATGTTGCTGAGTCCCCCCTTTTGGCTGTGAGTAGATGCCTTTGTGTGGGTTGGGATCCCTAGGAGGCCCCCCCCTAGGGAATTTTTGCAATCTTGGCCCAGCATAGTTAGAAGCTGCAATTACTACTTGGTTGCTAATTACCCAGCCTCACATTAGATCCGTTTACAGGGAGAGCTTGGAGCCTGTCAGCAAAGGTCAGCCGGAGGTCCTCTCACTAAACAGCCCTCTTGTGATAGCTGTTGGAGGGGAAAGGCCTTAATGGGGGAAGGCAGGGAAGCTGCTTCTGGGTTGGAGGATCCTTGCTGGTGGGGACGGGAGACGCAGAAGTGCTGTTGATGGCTGCAGAGGTCAGGGAGGCTGATAACCCATCTCATAACCTTTCTCAGGAGGCCTGGAGGAAGGTGGAGAAACGCTTTCGTTTTGGAGGCTCTGCTCTAGCAAGGAGGGAGATGGATACTTAGAGGAAACTAGGACCTGCGGGTTGGGGACGTTTAATGGTTGACTGTGTGAGAAAGAGCAGTTCGACGACAGCCTCTGAGACTAGAAGAGACCCCTCTGACCCCAACTCAGGGCATCATTTTTGTTGTGTCTTTGTACCACCTATACTGTATTATTCGCTTTACGTTTTTCTTTTCATGGGATCCTCCGTTAAAACCACAAATACCCACCTTAGCATCATCCCAAGCAGTTGTGTCTGAGGAATCACAGGCTTGTGCTGGTTGGATTGGCTCAGAAAGCATTGACTGGCTAATGATCAGAATGTACAAAGTTCACCCACTCCCACCTGGAACCATCTGGCCACTGGCCAGTGTTGCGTGGGTGAAACACCCTGGAAAAAGATGATGGAAAAGCCACTGGCCTGGAAGTCTGAGTACTTGTGTGTGACCGTGGGCAAGTCTCTCTGCTTCTCTGAGCCTCAAAAGTGAGACTACGGCCTTTGTTGGATTGCTGTGCAAATGACATGAGAACGTGTTCTTTGTCTGTATAAATGTTAATAAATATTAATATAAGCATTAATAGTTAGCCCTTATTAAGCATCTACTGTGCTAAATACTTCACTGTCTCATTAATCCTTCAACCCTATGGGGTAAAGATGACCCTACACCCATCTTATGAGTGATGAACTTGAGGCCCAAAGTCTGTTGCAAATTTGCGGCTGTTAAATGGCCTCTGTGCTGGGATGCCAGCTCAGAGCATATACTCCTAGCTATGACAGGAGTCCCCCCTTTATCCTTGGGGAGACATTCCAAGACACTTAGTGGACGCCTGGGAGGGAGGATAGTATCAAACCCTAGGTAGACTGTCTTTTTCTCTACCTACATACCTATGATAAAGTGTAATTTATAAATTAGGCCCAGTAAGAGATTAACAGTGATAACCAATAATACAATAGAACATTTAAAACAATACGCTCTAATGACAGTTATGGGAATATGGTCTCTCTTCTCTCTCAAAATATCTTATTGTACTGTAACGTGGGTAACTGGAGTCATGGAAAGTGAAGCCTCAGATAAGCAGGGACTGCTATACTATATTATACTAATGCTATACAATACATACTATGCTGTGTGTAGGACTTCTTTGTTATTAACCCATTTCTCTCTCTTTTTTTAAAATTTTATTTTTTGAGACAGGATCTCACTCGGTTACCCAGGCTGGAGTGTAGTGGCGTGATCTTGGTTCATTGCAACCTCCGCCTCCCGGGTTCAAGCGATTCTTGTGTCTCAGCCTCTTCAGTAGCTGGGATTACAGGCATGCGCCGCCCACACCTGGCTAATTTTTGTATTTTAGTAGTGACAGGGTTTCGCCATATTGCTCAGGCTGGTCTCGAACTCCTGTTCGAGTGATCCACCAGCCTTGGACTCCCACAGTGCTGGGATTACAGGCATGAGCCACTGTGCCCAGCCATTATTGACCCATTTCAAGGTGTTAGTTTAGTGCTTCTCTGATATCTGCCTGTTGGGTACATTATTAGACAAAAATCGTTTAAAGTGAGAAGAACTGGAAAGAAGAGGGTGCTGAGCTCCTCCAGGTGGATCCCTTTTAAGATCCCTTGGCAGCTACAGCAAGGTCTTCAGCACTCGGTTCCTGTCTGTTTGGCCCATCCCTGGCTGGGACAGGCCTGGACTTCGCCGCAGCTCTTTCCCGCTTCAAATCAGGGCAAGATCAGTATGTGGTGATGGGGGCCTTGGAGGCAGGGGAACGATGTGTGGGACTGATAACGTTCTTGCAGCCTGAGACATGGGCTTCAGAGCAGTTTCGGAACTCTGTGTTCTTTCTATCTCTTCACAGGTACAGTGCGTTTCCCCGGCATTTACAGGCCAGGACCTGGGAGAACGCCGTGTCGTCTTAAACCTCAGAAATTGCCAAATGACAGTGCCAAGGGACGGGTTTACTGGTTTTCCCTCCACCGTACTGAGTGCAGCTGCCCTTCCCCACCCTGCTGTAGTTAGGGAGGCGTGTCCCTCTTTGGACTGACTGAGCCAGAAATCGGCCAGGACTTCGCACTTTTTGATTTGAACAGAAATGGCGGGGGGTGGGGGGAAAACCTTGTGGTATTTTATAAGTCGGGAAAGTTGGTCTAGAGAGGGCCAGCGAATTGGCTGTGGAACCCTGTTAGGGGAAGGTCTGGGCCTCCTGACTCCTACTTCCTCTTTTCCTGAGCCAGAGGAGCCCCAGGCCTGTGCATGAAACATGCTTGACAAAACTAAATTTTTACTGAATTTCCACCCCCTGGGTGCTGACTAACACCACTTCCCTGCATATAACTCTGCGTCCGCGTAATTAACATATAATTTGATACCTGGAAATTCATGCAGGGTGGAGCTGGAATGGATTACTCAGCTTTTGGCATTTCTTCCTGGGTTATAGAACTCTGTGTGCTGCATCCTGCTTCTCCTGTTACTGCTCACTCCTTTGGCCCATATTCTTCTCACTTATTTCTTCCTTCTGCCCTGTAAAGATGAGTGAAATAAGTATGTGGTATATTTTTGTCATTGAAGCAACTGAAGGATTGTTGACTTATCCATGTGCACTGTCCACTTACCTAGTATGCGTGTTCTTAGCCTGCTTCTCGCATTGGCTGGTAGAGTTTGATAGTGCCATGGTTTCTTTTTTTGTTGAGACAGAGTCTCCTCTGTCACCCATGCTGGAGTGCAGTGGCACAATCTTGTCCCACGGCAACTTCCACCTCCTGGGTTCAAGTGATTCTCCTGCCTCAGCCTCCTGAGTATCTTGGATTACTGTCATGCAGCACCATGCCTGGCTAATTTTTGTATTTTTAGTAGAGACAGTGTTTCACCATGTTGGCCAGGCTGGTCTTAAACTCCTGACCTCAGGTGATCCACTCTCCTCGGCCTCCCGAAATGCTGGCATTACAGGCATGAACAGCCACACCTGGCTCTTTTTTTATTTTTTGTTTTGAGACAGTGTCTTGCTCTATTGCCCAGGCTGGAGTGCAGTGGTGTGATCTTGGCTCACTGCAGCCTCAAACTTCTTGGCTCAAATGATCCTCCTGCCTTGGCCTCGCTATTAGCAGAGATCATAGGTGTGCACCACCACTTCCTACTCATTTTTGTATTTTTTGTAGAGATAGGGTCTCCCTGTGTTGTCCAGGCTGGTCTCAAACTCAGGAGCTCAAGTGATCCTCCCACTTTGGCCTCCCAAAATGCTGGGATTGTAAGTGTGAGCCACTGTGCCTAGTCAGTACTGTAGTTTATTTCATTGCCTGCTTCTTCATCAAGGTGATGCCATCAGTATTAAAAAATGCAGTCAGTAATTGTCAGTGAAGAATAAAGATGAAAAATTATGATGATTTTGCAATTTAAATTTATAGTGTATGCTGATGGTTATAAGTTTTGTTGGAGAAAATTATTTATTGTGTTGACACATGTATTAATGTGGGGGAATCATGGCTCTTAATGTACATGATACCTGCCTTTATAGATTGAAAGACTGGGTGAACCCTGACCTGTTGCAGGGACCCAGTTAGTGCAATTGAAGTCTAATCAGGATCACTTGGAAATGAATCCGGAAATCCACGTTATTTGAAAAGTAGCGATTTAGAGCAGTGCAGAGGAAAGATTGTATATGGTGTGAGCTCAGAGGAAGGCTGGAGTGAATCCTTTAATTGGAAGGGTTTGGCGGGTTCCAGCCTGCATGCCGACCCTCGATGGCCACAGCTTCCTGATCCAGTGGCTGGAGAAGGATTGTGGGTCCATGTCCCAGCTAAGCATGCACCCTTCAGTCGGCTGCAGGAAAGATGGGAGCAGGAAGAGTAGCTCCAGGACTGGCTGGATGTTGCCCGCCCTAGGCTGTGCTTATGAGCCTTTCAGGTTTTGAGAACTTGACTTTGGAAAGCTTCTAAATTTGTTCCTAGTGGGTTGATTTATTTTGTGGAGGTCAAATTAGAGCTAATGGCCCTAATGGTTTACAGTGCTCCTAAATGGTTCTTAGCACTTAGGCAGGCTCGACCGGCCCTGTTGGGCGGGTTTCCAAGTGTGGACCATATTGTTCTTAGGGTATGTTTTGTGCTGAAGTTATTGTTGGGAGGACAGATACGAGCAAGTGAGGTTAAAAGGTAACAGCAGAGTTAGCCACGTTTAATATTCAACTTTCTTTTGGTATCAAATCCAGGGAGGTGTTTGTTAACATGGGCCCCATGGGCATATGTGAATGAATAGGGCGTCCAGCTTGGAGTTCAGTAGGTGGCGTTTGTCTGTCCTTTGCCACTTTGCCTAGGAGCAGATGATTCATGAAATGCGGTCCTAGGGAAGCCTCAGATTTCCTCTGGCCATTCCTGGTTGCCAGATAGTTCCTACAAGAGCAGGTAGCCAGGTTAAAGGAATCCCTGGTGCATCCCTTCCAGCCATGCTGTGGTATCCATGAGTTCATGGAAAGGTCTTTGGCAAAGGAATAATCTTCTACATAAAACTGGCTCCAGTGTTCTGATTTCTGTGTGATTGGGAGTAGGTGGGGCAGAGCCAGATGTCTACAAAGGAGCTGCATGTCTGCACTGGTCCGCAACATTGAAGCATACATGTGTATGCAGGCACACTCGGTGAGCGGTGACCTCCCAGAGCTGCTGGTTGCAGCTGAATGGGAAGAAAATAGGGCAGGTAGAGGTCTCTCTACCTAAACTGAGGTGACGGTGGCAACGGAGACCAGGAGCACTGGTGAATAATTTCTCCATGCTTTGATCGGGAAGGGTGGGAGGTGAAAGCAGCCTCCACATCATCTTCCTTTGGCCTGTCAGCCCTCACAGTAGTGTCCCTTCAATTGCCAATGTGATTTTGAAGGCCTAGTGCTGTAGAAGTCTATTGCAGGCAAAATACTCGGCTGCTTTGGGTTCAGCCAAACCTGTTGAGAGTTGAGTGAGGGATGGGTGCTTGCCTTCTAGTTGCTGATGGAATGACTACTGAGTTCTCCTTAAAACCTGGGTTTTTTGTTTTGTGTTGAGACAGGATCTCACTTTGTTGCCCAGGCTGGAGTGTAGTAGCTTGATCACAGCTCCCAAGACTCACTGCAGCCTCAGCCTCCTGGACTCTGGTGATTCTCCCACCTCAGTCTCCCGAGTAGCTGGGGCTACAGGTGCTTGCCACCACGCCTTGCTAATTTTTGTGTTTTTTGCAGAGGTGGGGTTTTGTTTTCGTTGTGTTGGCCAGGCTGATCTCAAACTCCTGGGCTCAAGCGATCTGACTCAGCCTGCAAAAGTTCTGGGATTATAGGTATGAGCCACTGCAACTGGCTGGGTTTCCCCCCCCCCCCATTTCACATTCTGAAAACACACCTTCGGTATATTTGCAGAGCCCTGAAGTCCGGGGGCTGCCATCCTTACTCTCACAACCCAATGGCTTTCCCCTGAGCAGTCTGAAGAACATGATTATACTACCTGCGAGATGCCTACTTGTATTGAAAAATACGTCTGCATTGCAGTTCCTCTTGAACATGAGGTGACAGCATTGGAGACGGTGCCGATAATTCGAGAACTTGCGTCTTGAGGAAAACGGTGGTGTCTGAGACCAAGGAGGAGTTAATTTCTACTGCTAATCAAAACTAAATGGGTGCATTGGGCATGATAGAACTTGGGACCCAAGCCCAGTTCAGCAGCCCAAGTCACAGTTGAGTAGTGTTGGCGGAAATGCATTCTACAATCAGCGTTTGACCATGTTCAGTTAGCTTCATGGCCACCAAGTTCTCCAGAGAAGTTTTAATTACAAACCAAGGTGATGTGGTTTCTGAAATGTGTTAGAACAAATGGATGTCAGCCCAAGGAGCCCTGAGCAGCCCCCCTCCATCGATAAAACCCCATAATTATCACATGGTGGGTTCTAAGGAGGAAATCTGAAGGCCCTGAGTGGCTGTCGGCTGTGCTTCCGTCCTCCCCTTCCTGAAGTTGGGGGCAGGGTGAGGGTGGAGAAGGACAGTCTGTTCCTTAGAGGATCTGAGAGTGAAGCTCCACCCAGGATGGGCCACAGAGTGCCTGTCCCTGGGAAGAACATGTTAATTGCCCGGGGATGAGGCCTGCTTTTTGGGAGTGGGAGATTGGGGGGAGGGTGGTTAAAAATGGAAGACCTTGAAATGGCAAATCTTTATTAGTTTTGTAAACAGCTTTAGGAAGCGCTGGGAGCATCTTGCAAGGACCCTGCAATTATCATAATAAACAGTTTTATCATCTGCTTGGCAATCAATATTGTGGCTTACACTGCTTTAGTATCTCAGTGGTATTGATTACCTTAACAACTGTGCTGCGGTCAGCTTCCATTAACCCCTGCTCTGCCGGCAGAGCCTATGCCTTCCCTGGTTGGGTGGAAGACTGGTCTGGTCACAACTCAAGCAAGTGCCAGAATATGACAGCTGGTAGTGAGTTCAACACAGCTTGTATCTGGGGAGAGCGTCCAGGAAAAGGGAGGATTTTAACCAGGGGATCTGGAAGCCAGCGCAAGTTTTTAAAGGCGTCTTTTTGTGTGTGTGGAGACAGTGTATTAAAACAATTATAGCAGTGGGATTTCAACGATGACTCAGGAATTTGAATCTCAAGAGCGAAAATTCCATTTCTTCCCTGCCTTGAGTCTGTCCAGTCCAGTGTCGTTCTCAGCTCTGCCTCCACCCTCCCTGGAGGAAAAATTGACGTGTGTAGAATTTAATTGAGGACGCCCTTATGCAACAGGCATGTCTGGGACTCCCCTCACATTTGTTTTGTGATCCATACTTGACTTTTACAGAGAAACCACTCATTCATTTGGGGACATCTAGTTCTAGGATTCAGGTTCCCCTGGATGTCTGGAGTGACATAGTTGATCATAAGATGACAGAATGCTGGAGAGAGGTGTCGGTGGTGCCTGAGATGATATCACCCTCACTGGATAGCCCATCTCTGGTGTGGTTCATGTTTACATTCCCCTTTTCTCCTGATGAGAAGAAGGTGACAAGGACAGTTTAGGAGAGCAGCTGGAGTCCAGCCCCTAGACAAAGCCAGTAGGCAGACCCCATCATTTAGAGATTACGTAGTATTAAGTGACGTTTGTCAGAAACTTGGGACAAGATCTTGCCAGTGGGGGCATGGTGGTGGTAGGGGTACGTGTGTGTTGGCTTTCTTTTTTTCCTCTTTTAATTGCTCTATTTTGTTTTAAATATGAAAGATGTATGTGTGTATATATGTGTATGTGTGTATAGATATATGTGCATTTACGTATATATGTGCATATTTATGTAAATATATGCACATATATATAAACATGTAATGCATATACATTTTATATGTATAAATTCTGTTGAGGCCTGGAGTGAGCTTGCACACGATAGTGAGGTTTGGCCCCTTCTCCCCAGCCTTGTGAAGACCATCACGGGGTCCTCAACATTGCAGACCCAGCAACACAGGTGCTGTTCAACCTAAGGGACATTGACCTATAACACTGTCCTCTAAGCCATCTACCACATCTCCCCAGTGAATTTTTTTTTTTTTTTTTTTTTTTTTGAGACGGAGTCTTGCTCTGTGCCCCAGGCTGGAGTGCAGTAGTATGATCATGGCTCACTGCAGCCTCGACCTCCTGAGCTCAAGTGATCTTCCCACCTCAGCTTCCCGAGTAGCTTGATTCACAGGCATGCACCACCATATCTGGCTAATTTTTAAGGATTTATAGAGACGAGGTCGCACTGTGTTGCCCAGGCTGGTCTCAAACTTCTGCGTTCAAGTGATCCTCCACCTCAGCCTTCCAGAGTGCTGGGATTACAGGCGTGAGCCACTGCACCTGGCCTCACCAGTGAATTTTTCAAGCGTGTGAACACAAGTTTCATGGAGTCACTGGGGAATGGAGGAAGAAGGGGCAGTAGATAGACTAGGAGGAAGGTTGAATCAGGGCAGCTGCCACCTTCCTGACTGTCTTGCCAGGCTGCAGCTTGTGGCTTGCTTATTTCTCTTTGCTGCCCGAGAGGAGCCAGGAGTGAAACTATCAGATGGGGAGGAAGCCAGCAAACAGGTTATTCAGATAAGGGCTGAGGCCTGTGCTTGAAGGAGTGTGAGCAGAGATAGGCAAGAAGGTTGCAGGTGTATGAGATTCCCACCCATGGGATTTAAGCTCCAGCTGGTCAAGGGTTCATGCAAAACAGGGTCAGGAAGCCAGGCCATAGAAAGCCAACAGCAAGATGGAAGGTTCTGGACTGTAACTGGTGGGGCCAGGGGGGTAATGGCAAGATATGACTTTAGTATCAGACCACAGGCTTACTGAGTAGGGCCTTACCCTGCACCCACACATGCAGTGGGTAGTTAGAGCTGTGCTGGTGAGAGAAGAGACCCAAGGAGGGATGGTAGGAATGGCCTTTGACATGTGGTTGGAGAGTTGCATGGAGCCATGGCTTTAGCAGGCCTTCTCTCTCTGTCTCTCTCTTTTTTTTTTTTTTTTGAGACAAGATCTTGATCTGTCACCCAGGCTGGAGTGCAGTGGCACGATCATAGCTCACTGCAGCCTGGAACTCCTGGGCTCAAGCGATCCTCCTATCTCATCCTCCTGAGTAGCTAGGACTACAGGTGCGTGCCACCATGCCCAGATAATTTTTAAATTTTTGTAGAGATGGAGTCTTACTATGTTGCTCTGGCTGGCCTTGAACTACCAGGCTCAAGTGATCCTCCCGCCTCGGCCTCCCAAAAAGCTAGGATTACAGACATGAGCCATCGCACCTGGCCTAGGCCTTCTCTCTTGACCCCTTTGGGGTTGCCCTCCTTCCAGCTGGGATGTTCGGGGACCCTGGTCACTGTTTTGTGTTCTGGATCTACTCACCCTGCCCCCTCTGCCCAGACTACCCCATTCCATAAATTGGAAAGGTTTGTTTTCAGCATTAACGCTCTTCCTAAAAATGTCACTCAGCTTAGTCAGTTGGACTCAGAAAGTGGTCAGTGGTTATGAAGTTGCCTCCTAAGTCTCATTGTTTTCTATCATGGTAGGAACAGGGGCTTCCAGGGCCTCCACTGTGATGGCAGAAAGTGGACTAAAGAAACCGCTCACACCCATAGAATAAGCGACATCCGTGACAGGGAAGAAGCCAGTTTCCTTCTTTCTGGTTTTACATAAATACATGGACGTTGCTTGGGTCATACTACAGTAATCCTGGGGCCCAAATCACCCTTTACGTTACCCACACTGGTCTTAACCTGAACTCTGCATTGACGTGAGCTCTTCTGACTTCAGCCTCCTTCATGAGGAGCTCCTGGACGTTGACAGCTTATTACCTCTTTTTACAAATAGCTTTTTGAGCCGAGTGGTCAGTCTATTTTGGATGACAGTGTTGTCTGTGCAGTCGAGGGTCTAAGAGGAGGAGTTGCACCCAGGCTACTCCTCAGATCTTCAACTTTTTTTTTTTTTTTTTTGAGACGGAGTCTCGCTCTGTCGCCCAGGCTGGAGTGCAGTGGCCGGATCTCAGCTCACTGCAAGCTCCGCCTCCCAGGTTCACGCCATTCTCCTGCCTCAGCCTCCTGAGTAGCTGGAACTACAGGCGCCCGCCACCTCGCCCGTTTAGCTTTTTTGTATTTTTTTAGTAGAGACGGGGTTTCACCATGTTGTTAGCCAGGATAGTCTCGATCTCCTGACCTCATGATCCGCCCGTCTCAGCCTCCCAAAGTGCTGGGATTACAGGCTTGAGCCACCGCGCCCAGCCAAATCTTCAGCTTTTTTTATCGGCCAAAGATCCTTGCTGAATTCAGCACTTAGTGCTTTAGTGGATTTGTTTCTCGGGCCCTCCACCATTCTGGTCTATGTAAAAATTTACGACTTAATGTCTTGCCATCACCGTTCTGGTCTGTGTGGAGCAACTCAATATTTGGTGGTGTCTATAACTCTACTCCGCTGAGGTGTGATCAATGAAAATACCTCCTTTGGGTCTTTGGCGTCCTATCTTTTTCTCTTATTGAGATGATATATGTTTTGGAAGGATTTGGAAGCCTAGGCATGCCGCACGTAGGTTTCTTTCTTTCTTTCTTGTTTCTCTGCAAGTTGGTGATTCTCTCTGAGGAAGTGATGCCTTCACGGAGCCAAGAGCACTGCAGTGGAAACTGGCGCTTGTGTCCTGGTCCTCGCTCTGCAGCTAACCAGGGGCAGGACCTTGAGAAAGAATGACACATGGGAGTCACTCAAATTGAATAAATTATTTTTTAAACCTGTAAAATCGAAAATATGATTCCCATTCTATTTAAAAAGATTGTCGGAGGTCAAATGAGAGTGTTTGAAAATGTGTACAAAGGCCAGGTGCAGTGGCTCACTTCTGTAATCACAGCACTTTGGGAGGCCGAGGTGGGCAGATCACCTGAGGTCAGGAGTTCAAGACCAGCCTGGCCAACATGGTGAAACCCGGTCTCTACTAAAAACACAGAAATTAGCCGGACATGATGGCGGGTGCCTGTAATCCCAGCTACTCCGGAGGCTGAAGCAGGAGAATTGCTTGAACCCAGGAGGCGGAGGATGCGGTAAGCGGAGATCGCACCACTGCACTCCAGCCTGGATGACAGAGCGAGACTCCATCTCAAAAAAAGGAAAATGTGTAGAACGCTGTGTACATGGAAGAAGCATTATTACGTGTCCTTTGGAAGGCTGGTGCTGGATGTGACTGTGCCCTTGGTCACATATTGGGGTCCCCCTGAAGAAGTCCATTGCACAGAGTGCTTCTGGGAGCTTGCAGCGTGGTGATGCAAATTGAAGTTGGAGGGTGTGCTGGATGATGGGGGTGGGTGTGGGCCCACATATGGCCAGAAGCCTACTTACCATTGGGCCGTTTACCTACAGAGCCACACTAGAGAACCAGCCCAATTGGGAGCAGTTCAGTTGAGGCTTTGCAAAGCAATTAAGGTGCTTATAAAACATTCATGCTGAGATAAAAGACAGTGTGCGCAAAAACAATGGCTGGTAAACATCTGATTTTTTAAACTCACTGAAAGTGTTAAAAATATTTTCTTAACCCATCGAGTCAAGAAGTGAAGGCTTTTAATTCATCAACGGATGCATATTTTTCTTAATCAGACTTTGGCTCAAAGCTTGAAATGAAGCTGTTATGTAACCTTGGGCTGTTAACTTTTGTAAACAGACTCATTTTTGCTCAGTACTGACCGTGATAGTTACCACTTGTAAAGGCTGTCAGGTGCTATGCCCAGGCGTGATGCATATTGTCTTTTTCTGTGTTCTTTTAAACATCAGCAGCTTGGTGGTGCTTGGTACCTTCTAAGAGTAGGAGTAAGAGTGGGGGTCAGTAGATGGTGATTTTTGAAAGGAGATTTAGATATAGCTGGGGCCCACCCTGGGAGGAAAGCCCTTCTGAAGAAAGGAGAAACCCACATTTCTTTGAAAAAAGGCTTGAGTTGCCGTGAACATATTGACTCAAGACTGAATCTCTTGGCTCTGGTCAATGCTGTTCTTTTAGAAGATGTTCCTGATAGCGAATGGTAACTTTTAAGGAAAAAAAAAAATATTGTATAAAAGTAGAAAGAATGACATAATGAACCCTTCCATAGTTCTATCACTTTGACTTAACAATGAACTTTTGGCTAGATTTGTTCCATCTTTTTTGTTCATTGCTGAAGTATTTTGAAGCCAACGATATCATGCTGCTTCATCATTTTCTTATGTAAATATAATATTATTCCCTAACAAAACTGACTTTTTTTGAGAGAAGGTCTCACTCTGTGGCCCAAGCTGGAGTGCAGTGGTACGATCACAGCTCATTGCAGCCTTGACCTCCCTGGTCTCAAGCAGTCAAGTAGCTGGACTACAGGTGCACATCACTGTACCCAGCTATTTTTTTTTTTTTTTTTTACTTTTGGTAGCATTGGGGTTTCACCATGTTGCCTGGGCTGGTCTAGGACTCCTGGGCTCAACCAGTCTGCCTGCCTTAGCCTCCCAAAGTGCTGATATTTCAGGTGTGAGCCACTGTGCCTGGCCAAAACTGACATTATTAACATGATCTAATCCCAAGTTGCAATTCACACTTATCTGATTGTCCACAAAATAGCTTTTTACAGTCGGCTGGTTAGAACTGGCATCCATATGAAATCTACATAGCGTATCTAGCTGTTGTTCGGTTCTTAGGTGCCCTTTAATCTAGAACAGGTCTCCTCCTTCTTCAACGTCCATGTGAGCCCCTACCCATCCAGCCAGCCTGTGGATTTGAAAGGGTGATGCGGAGTAGCTTCATGTGGGAGGGAGGCACTGTTAGCGTGGTGTGAAGATACCCAGGTCTTCGTCCTAGCTCTGCCACTGACCAGCTCTCTGACCTCAGCAAACCACCAACACCCTGTGGGGTCATTATTCTTGTCTACCAGTGGAAACAATGAGACTAGCTGGCCTCACACTCAAGCCTTCTCATTATTACCTCCCCAAAGAGATCCGGGAAATAGGGCTGCACGCCCTGCTTGCTCCTAGCCTTATCCCATTCTCAGCGGTTGAGAAATGACTGGAGTTAAATAATCCTGACCAATTGATTTGTTTTTTTCTCTTGGACATTGTGAATAGTGTACCTTTAAAGGCGTACCTAGCATGCCTTTATCCTCCTGAGTTTTAGAAAGCTTAGAGCCAAATGTGACACCATGTGTAGGTTATTCTTACGTGCATTTTAAGCTTGATTTTTTTTGGTTCAAAATTTCCTCGAGTTTCGTTTTTTCTTTCTTATTTTGCCCTGGCCTCGATTTCTGCTGTGATGGCGTATTGTATACTGTAAAGAAGATCAATAAATAACTGTGCTAGGTATTCTTGTGGGGCCATCACCTAGTCTGTAAGCTCATTGACTTCGGGATCCATGTCTTATATATTCTGTGCTTTGTTGAGGCACAGATTAGGTGCTCAATAAAAGCTTCCTGAGAGATTTTGGTTGGACACATTGCCGTCACTGGTCCATGTAAAATTTCCATTTTCACAGTGAAGAGTTGTGGGGAGCAGTATTCATTTCATGGCTGTGTCCTGGTTCTTCTCTGATGCATCTTTCCTATGGCAAAATGGCCCATGGAGGTCTGGAGAGCCACCTGGCTGGTGATGTTTCTCATAGAACTTGTCTTTTTGAGGAGCTCCTTGCTGTTTTTTCTGTAGGCCTTAGGTAAGCAAAGCAATATTTGCCAGGCAAACAGTTGGAGGGATCTTAACTGCTAAAACAGTAACCATTCTACGCATTCTGAAGAGAAGCCCACCTGTGATTCCAGCCTTGGACACAGGAGCGCTGTTGTTGGGTGTTGAGGATGATGGAGGTGGATGAGTCAGAATCTATCGTCTGCTACATCAGTAAAAGAGTAAACTAGCCTATCAGATGTGCTCCACGCTCTCTTAGGACTCAGGTGTGAGCTCTCCTGTTGACAGTCAGCTTTCCTTTGCTGCTTGTGAGAGTTTGGCCTGACCCTCAGGAAGGTGTTGGTACCAACTGGGTTCTTTCCTTTACCTTCCTAGACCACTGCCTCTTCGTCTATCCAGGAGAGAGAGAGAGAAGAACATTTGTCCTAGAGGGTTAGGTGAGGACCAGAGTCTGGGCATGTTAAGCACCTAACACAGTGCCTGGCACACAGTAGGCACTCAATAAATGGTAAGTGCCTTCAGGATCATCTCTATGACTGGCTGGAGGACATCTTTACAACTGTTGTATAGTGGCCTCCTCTTTTCTTGTTGGTTGACATTTGCAAGGGGATCCCAAGGGGCTGTGGAGATGGGTTGTAAGGATGTTTATTCTGCATCCCTGGAAGACTTCGCTGTAATCCATAGAGAAGCACCGAGGTGCCCTGTTGGTTCAGAGAGTCCAACGATGTCCCCCACCCCCGGCCAGTGCTCTCCCAGGCCAGCAGCATGGCATTGGTCTTCTGTTTTTCTGGGAGGAGAGCACTTCCAAATCCTCTGGACAGTGTGGACACAGCCCGGAGGAAGGCAAGGCCTCGGTGGGGCATGGGCAGGGGGGAAGTGGGGGTCCTGGGTGTGGCTGGGAAGTTGAGGCTCATGGCCTGCAAGTTTTCTTCTAATGGAATTTCCCATCACTTACTGCCCTGCTGATTTCTGATCAATGAAAATGAAATTGCATCACCTCCTCAGAGGCTCCACGTATGCCTGCTGCTTCCAGCTGTGTCAGTTCCGGTAAAATAATCTCATCAGGCGTGCGAGAGGGTAATAGGAAATAAAAATAAAAACCCACAATTAGCAAGAGGCCTTGTAGCTGAGTAACACTTTCCATCCCAGAGCAGAAAGGGCTGGGTCGTGAATACTCAGGACAGAGTTCCTTAGAAAGAAAAACAAATCCCAGGCTGGGCGCGGTGGCTCACGCCTGTAATCCCAGCACTCTGGGAGGATGAGGCGGGCAGGTCACCTGAGGTCAGGAGTTCGAGACCATCCTGGCCAACATGGTGAAACCCCGTTTCTACTAAAAATACAAAAATTAGCTGGGCGTAGTGGTGCGCGCCTGTGATCCCAGCTACTCAGGAGGCTGAGGCAGGGAGAATTGCTTGAACCTGGGACACGGAGGTTGCAGTGAGCCGAGATTGTGCCACTGCACTCCAGCCTGGGCAACAACAGCGAGACTCTGTCTCATTAAGAAAAAAAAAATCCCTAGTCCTTTTCTTCTTCCCCTTTTTCTCCTCACTTCCCCTCAATTCCATCTCTTCCCCTCCACCCTGGGGTGCAGGGTTTGAAATTGTGCACAGATTTTCAACCTGGGACACGGAGGTTGCAGTGAGCCGAGATCGTGCCACTGCACTCCAGCCTGGGCAACAAGAGCGAGACTCTGTCTCATTAAGAAAAAAAAAAATCCCTAGTCCTTTTCTTCTTCCCCTTTTTCTCCTCACTTCCCCTCAATTCCATCTCTCCCCTCCACCCTGGGGTGCAGGGTTTGAAATTGTGCACAGATTTTCATTGCCCCGCTTTTGGGGTCAGTAGAATTTCTGTGTGATATGCACGTGCTGGTGTGGTTTTTGCTTTTTTTTTTTCCCCGAGTCCCCTGCAGATAGACACCAAGTGAATCGTAGAGATCCCAGCCCCTCCTCAAGAGCTGTGTGGAGAGTGAATTTTTTTTTTTCCCACTGACCTATGACAGGGAACTAATAGTTGGGGAACAACTCAAAGCCGAGTGCAGGTTGTACATAGACTTCTCAGAGGTGGTTCATGTTAGTTCCTCGACTTTATGCTTCCATTGTTAAGTACATTAAGAATAAGACTCCCCGCTCTGCAGCATTCCTCATAACGCAGCATGTGTTGTGAGCATGCGACCGTGTAAATGGACACTGGTCATGTGAAAGCTGGGCTGAGCCACCTCCTCGTGGAGTGCAGTGAGTGTGTCAACCTGCCAACCCTCAGCACCTCTTCATAAGACCTGGGGAGGCCAGACGCTGCATCCAGAACATGCTGCTGCTTATGTGTGTGGAGCTTATAAAGTCGCTGGTCCCAGCTTAAAGAGGAACCAAGGCCAAAGAAACCAGGATGGGAATGCAAAGGGCAGGTGAGGAAGTGGGAAACCAGTTGGGTTACCTAAGAGGAGCCAGTAGAAATGAAATCATATCCTTTCTTGTCAACTCGACATCAAAGGAGAAGAAATGCTTATGTGTAGGCCGGTTCAGCGGTTCTGGCAATTTCTCATCGCCATTTGTGGGATGGCATGCCCTTCATCCCAGAGAAAAACATGTTGGGCTGTCAGGAAATGGTCAACCTAAAACATCCCTAAAATGCCTCTGATGGGTGACTCCCATGTGGACTGATGACAAGACCCCCGAGGGGGTTACAATTCCCAGGGGACCGGCGGAGCTGAACTGAGGTCTCAGGGCCTCCGGGTTCCCCAGCACGGCAGGGTCTCAGGGCAGAGGCTCCACTAGTCCAGCCGTGTGTTGCTATGGTCAAACCGTGTTTTTAAACATGGTGGACCTCAGTCAGTTCACTGTGACCACACCTTGTTAATAGAAGGATAGATTCTGCCATCAGAGCAGGTAGACTCTGGAATGAGGGGAGCAGTAACCCAGATAATTGTGTTGATAGAGTGAATCCCGGTGGCCACGTGGAGTGCTGAGTCCATTTCTACCTGGTTTCTGATCACTGCCTTCCAGTTCCTTCCTTTGCCTGCCTGGACGCTATTGAGAGCAAGCTCGTAGGAGTCTGTATTGACAGGAGGGCCGCTGTGTATGTTGTAGGCACTCAATAAATATTGTGGCACGCATGAATAAAAATCATTAGAACAGCCAGTGAGTAGTTGGATAAGTATTATGCAGAGGAGCTTAAAACTATGACCACTGGGGCCAGAACCCCAGTAGCCTCTGTGTTATTGAAGTCAAAGAAATAAAGAAATTGGCTCCATTCACCATCCATATTTGATTCCCCGAAACTTACCATGGCTT
The DNA here is from genome assembly GCF_003255815.1 of Theropithecus gelada. NCBI lineage: Eukaryota > Metazoa > Chordata > Mammalia > Primates > Cercopithecidae > Theropithecus > Theropithecus gelada. The sequence goes on from NC_037688.1 coordinate 29,160,861, forward strand.
AACATGGAAATCTTTTGGAACTGCAGGAACAGTTGCCAAAATTTGTTCCAGTGCTGTCCAAGATGAGAACTGCGGGCTGGAAGTTTTGGTGGGATGAGCAGAGCTCTGGGCGTGAAAGGAGAGAGGGTGCAGCTTCAGAAAGAAAACTGAAGTTCTTTATGTTAACATGCATTTTTCATATGTTTGTGTGTTTGCACAAATACGCTTCCCCTCTTTCATCCTAGACACTTAGCAGAGGGTCTTGATCTACATTGATCACATTTTATGACTTGAGCTGGCAATTTCCCCCCTGGGACCAGACCTAACCAGGGTGTTCAGGAAGCCATTAAGGAAAAATATGTAACCACACTCATTCCCAAACTCAATTGTTCCGTCTTAGCAGTGCTCAGATAAGAGTTTTTCAAGCATAATTAATCCAAGTACTATTTAACGTGGCCTTGGTGGTTCCTCTTAGCAGCTGTTGACCCAAACGCAGCATTGGGAGCAGCAAGAGGAGAAAGACCATCTGTGCCATTTTTGCTGAGTTGGTGGGGGTGTAATTATTGCCCACAGTCACTTGGTTCTCTGGGTGGCTTCTGGAAGGTGAAGAAAGTGTGAGCTCTTGGATCCTTACACATTAAGAAGAAATTTTCCTTTGTTATTTTAGCTAATTATCAGGGCCACTCTTTGAAGTGGCCAGCGGTAAGTATGTCTCAATATGGATTTCTGGATTAAAAGTAGCAGTGCAAATAATGGGCTTTGTAATGTGGGATGGAGAAGGGGCCATGAAGAATGGGGCATGTGATTTAAGTTTCATGATCCCCTGTCTTCCCCTTGCACACCCCCTGTCTCCTGATTATATTGTATTTTATTTTGTTTGAGACAGAGTCTCACTCTGTCTTCCAGACTGGAGTGCAGTGGCGCGATAGGCTCACTGCAACTTCTGCCTCCTAGGTTCAAGTGATTCTCCTGCCTCAGCCTCCTGAGTTAGCTGGGATCACAGGCGCCTGCCACTATGCCTGGCTAAGTTTTGTATTTTTAGTATAGAGGGTGTTTCACTGTGTTGGCCAGGCTGGTCTCGAACTCCTGACCTCCAGTGATCTGCCCACCTTGGCCTCCCAAAGTGCTGGGATTACAGGTGTGAGCCACCGCACCCAGCCCTGATAGGGTTTTAAGCTTTGGAATTTGGAAGTCTTTCAGACAAACTCAGAGTGCCAGCAGAATCCATGCCCCTTTCAGTCTGTCTCAGCCCTCGGGTCCTGGTGGTAGTTCCTGCTGCCAGTTCACTTTACCCTAAGAAAGAGAATTGAGATTGGAGCAACTCTCTGGGCCTTGTGGGATTTGAGGACTATTCATGATGAAATACTCCTCTCAAGTCTTCAGTCTAGTGCAATGAGTTATTTAGGAGGGAATTCAATGATGGGGTCTCTGTGCACAGCATGCCTCCACCAGATAGGAAGTTGGGGGGAAGCTTAGTACACACATCCCAAAGGGGTCTCTCGAGGGTGGCCAGTCAAGGCCTGGGGAAGACCCCGTGTGTGGTTTTGCCTTTGCAATAGGCATGCCCTTTTCATGCCTTTGCCAATGTCTGTACCTCACAGTGGCCATTCCTGCTTTATTGAGTGTCCCTTCGGCTCCCCTCTGCTTGAAAAGCTCTTTATGCTAACAAGCCAGGGACATCTGAAGAACTTGCTGTGCCCGTGCTGGTGAGAGGCTGTGTGTGTGTGTGTGTGTGTGTGTGTTCCCCTATTAATGAGCCTCCAAAGGGCAACCTTTGTTTGTTTTGTCATGGTGCCAGTTCCAGAGCCTCGTGCCAGAGCAAGCTGCTGATGGTAAGCCCACCAAGTGGTTTTCTTCCTGCCGAGAGGAAAACACACTCCTTGTTTCAGAGTCATTTTGGAGATAACTGCTGGGGGAAACTTTCCTTTGCCCAAGGCCAGCTCTCACCTCACCCTTACAGGCCTTCCCCATTGTCCTGTGTGTACCATTTGGCAGAGTCATTGCGAGGATGTACCTCTGTCCAGCAGCATTGAATGGGGTTTCCCAGGTGCTCAGGCGCAAAGAAAAGCAGCTGTACTATGCTCTTCATTTGTTCTCACGTAGTTTCGACGTGAATAAAAGAAAACTTAAGGCCCGTGGCTGCTTCTACCTGTATTCCCCAAACTGCCAAGTGCAAAGAATCTGCCCAAGTTCATTTCTCTTGGGTTTGTGCAGCCTTGAACGACAGCAGTTACTTCTGTTCAAATTAGTGTTCTCCTGACTAAGAGCTACCTAACGAGAACTTAGGAACCATAGTAGACTCATCCTTCTGTTGAACTAGTGAACTCGGCTTTGATAGCCCTTCCCAGGAAGCGGAAACCCAGGGGTTCGCTTGCATGTAGTTCGTACCTGATTTTTCCTCCTTCTGAGTAGATTTTTTTTTTTTGGAGACAGTCTTACTCTGTCGCCCAGGCTGGAGTGCAGTGGTTTCCATCTCTGCTCACTGCACCCTCCGCCTCCTGGGTTCAAGCAATTCTCATGCCTCAGCTTCCCAAGTAACTGGGATTACAGGTGCCCGCCATGACGCCCAGCTAATTTTTGTATTTTTAGTGGGGTTCACCATATTGGCCAGGCTGGTCTCGAACTCCTGACCTCAGATGATCCCCCCCCCGCCTCGGCCTCCCAAAGTGCTGGGATTACAAGTGTGAGCCACCATGCCTGGTCAATAGGTGAGGATTTTATTGGCCAAGTAAAACTTGAGCTTGTGCTTCTTTAAGGATATCCCAGGTTTGGATGAGTGTTGAGGAAGAGAAAGGCTATTCAGAGGGCCTGGGGTTGTGGGAACAGAGCTGATAATGCATAAGAATGCGGAGATGATGGGGAGGAGTCCTCGCTGGGGGGAAACGACACAGATGATCGAATGGTAGTGTTGGCGTAGATCTTAGAATGATTTGAAACCACTCTGGAGAGTTTCAGTTTCAATGTGTTTTGGCAGTTGGTTCTTGGATGGTGAAGGATGGGGATGAACATGACATTGGAGAAGCCAGACTGATCTTTCCTTTCTGTTTTCTGCAAAGATGGCACCAAAAGTTCCTTCCAGAGAGACCAGGGCCAACAGTGGAGGTTCAGTGCCCTTTGGACATGTTGAGCCATGCTGAGTCTTGCTTGGTGGAACACTAGCCACATGCAGACATATTCTGGTCTTCCGAAAGTGTGAGACACATATTCAAGTGCCAAGTCAGGAATGGAAATTTTTGTTTTGGGAGTCAACTCATAATTTCAGTAATTGAAACCACAGAAGTAGTTAAGGTAGCTGATGTACAGAGTTAAGAGCAGAGAGCCAAGGGGGAAGAGTATGATGACGCTTAAATACCTACAGGAGAACAGGGAGGAGAGATGTCTGTGGGTTGAAATGATAAGAGAATTTTATCAAATAAGTGGAAAATATACCCGTGGAGAGCTGTAGGAATGGGGAGAGGACAGTCAATGTGGAGATGACAGAGGTGGGAGGAGGGCCAGAATATGTCAGAAGTGAAGTGGGGGAAGATTTCAAGGAGTAGGGGGAAGCAGTTTTGAAAGGAGGGGAAATTGAAGCTTAAAGTAGAAGAGGAGGAACCATTGACCAAGACCAGAGGGACACTGGTGACTCTGGACCGAGGACAGAAATCTTGGCAACATGGTGTCTTCCCACCCTCCTGGAGCAGACACCCGGCCCTTCAGAGAGCTAGTCCTGTGCTCTGGGCTGGGGCTTGACATCTGTGTGTATTTTTATTGTGCCCCATAGTTGGTTCCATTGCACAACAAAGCTTGAAAATGATTGATGCGGTTTGGCCCTTTATAATCACATAAAGGAGGAGGACCTCACTTGAATACAGGAAAATTGATGTGGAGCAAATGAAGCAGTGGACAGAGTCCACTCGTTGGAAGGAGTTGAGATCTGAAGGGCAGAGAACATCTTCGGAACTGGCAGTCTAAGTAGGTCGGACTCAGTCCTGTCCAGGAGCTCATAGGATGGTGGACTGATAGGAACTCAAGGGGGAGGGATCACCAGTCAAATTCTGCAAAACCCTCTCGCTACTCAGAAAAGGAGAACACACACCTGCCATAGAAATAGCAGGCAAGGCTGGGCACAGATGCTCACGCTTGTAATCCCAGCACTTTAGGAGGCTGAGGTGGGTGGATCACCTGAGGTCAGGAGTTCAAGACCAGCCTGGCCAACATGGTGAAACCCTGTCTCTACTAAAACTACAAAAAATTAGCTGGCCGTGATGGTGCACTCCTGTAATCCCAGTTACTTGGGAGGCTGAGGCAGGGGAATTGCTTGAATGCAGGAGGTGGAGATTGCAGTTAGCTGAGATTGCACCATTGTACTCCAACCTGGGCAACAGGGTGAAACTCCATCTCAAAAAAACAAAACAAAACAAAACAAAAAAACCCAAAAAAAGGCAATTCACAAAAGAAATGTAGACTGCCAGTAAATATCCATAGATGGGTTCTGTCTTACAAGTAAAGAATGTGAGTTAAAATGAGATGCCATTTCTTGCCTGCCAAACGGACTTTTTAAAACAACAAAGTAATACCTACTGTTGATAAGGGTGCAGGATAATTGATGCTTACACACCAGTACAAACAGGAGCGGAAAGAACTTTCCTGGGGGACAGTTTGGCATGTTCCAGAGGGCCTTAAATGTTCCTAGCATTTGAGTCAGCAACTCTACGTCCAGAAATGCATCCTAAGGCAATAGAGACAGAACGTCATGAGTAAGAGCCTGGTTTTAGAGTCATAAGGGAGGCTTACCTAGTTTCAAAGGCCGACTAAACTAGCATGCAACTTGGGCAAGGTACTTAACTCTCTAAGCCTCAGTTTCCTTGTCTATAAAATGGGCTGCCGCAAGGATCAAACAAAACAACGTGTTCAGAAAAATCGTACTCAAAACCATGCTTGATTCAACCAGGTGGACAGTAATGGAGCTACTTGGTTTGTTGTTTGCTTGGTTTGTTGTTGTTGTTGCTGTTGTTATGTGTGTACAAAGATTTAAGGGCCCTTATTGCAAAATGAACAGCAAAATATTGGGAGTTGTTTAAATGTCTAATAATAGCATTTGGTGGAAATTATGCAATGTGTATAAGATATAGTATCTATATAGCCATTAGTTCTAACTTATGAAGAATATTGAATGGCGTAGGAAAAATTTCATACTAAATTAGGTTAAAAGGGCAGCCTACATGAAGAGCAGTGTGATCCGAGGTAGGGAAGGAAAATCTGTATCTGTAAACATGCAGAGGAAAAAAAAGCCGGAAAAACTACCTAGCAGTGGTTCTCTAGCTGGCGGAATTGTCAGTGATTTTAACCTTAGCTGCTGAGTCTTTTTGTACATATCCAACTTTTTAAAATAATGAGCTCTCACAACTTTAATCATAAGACATTATTTAAAATAAATTTGACATCATGAGGTGCCAGATTGAAACTGTAATGGGCCAGATGGCATGTTTTTACATTGTCTCCTAGCTTTTGCCCTACCATCCCAATAGCAAGAATGGAGAGAGAGCAGAAATAGGATCTTGGAGAGGAACTTTGAGGAAATTGGGAGGAGATGAAAAAGTCTTGGGTGCTGGCAAAGGAAACACGTAAGTGTTGGTTATGGTTGGTGTTGGTTTAGCCAGGAAGGTGCCAGGAGATGGGTGAAGATTGCGGTTGTGAGCTGTGGACTTGCTGGGTAGGAGAGGTGGGTTGGTACCATCAGGTAAAGCAATGGTATTTGGTGAAAGGAGGTTCTGCTGCAAATCCGGGAGGGGATCAGTGCTTTATGGTAATTAAATCCAAGTCAGGAGCACCAGTCAAGCCAGTCATGGGCACACGATGCTGGTCTTTCCTGTTCTGGATATGGTGGAAAGGCCTCCACGTGACTCAGGGTGGATACTTATGTACCCAAGTGTGAGATACAGTTACTATAGCTGTTTAAATTGCCCCAATCCCTTTTTTGAAAAAGGCAGAGCATAAATAATAGCTGGTTTGTCTTGCTTTTTATTATTATATTCATGGGTTTGGTTTTGATTCATGGTGGTTGAACTCTGAGTATGTTTACATATATAATAATAATAAAAAAAGTCTTTTTAAATTCCTCTAAGTACACACAGACTGGGTTCCTAGACCTGGCTCTGCTCTCACGACTCCCTCCTGTTCCCCTCCACGACTCCATTGTAACCAGAATATCACGGTGGTTGTGGATTCCCTGCAGAATGGGCTGAGCTAGCAGTTTTCACTTCCAGGCTGATTTATGTTCATGCTGGAAATAGCACAGATGCACTTATTAGCAAACATGGAGGCCCACGGCCTGGGCGATTCTCTGGGCCTTCCGGGCAATGGGCTTCCGGCAGCACAAGGCACCTGTTCAAGCACGTGTGTGTTCTCCGACCTGGCCACACTTGCAGAGCAATCCTGAAGGCTGCTGGGAAATTGCTACCAAGCAGATGGAATCACCGGTGTATGACTTAACACGTATTGCCTTCTGTGCAGCAGCAATAGATAAACGCTGTTATTGTAAAAAACACAGAAGGGAACTGGGTATGGTTCTTCAGTGGATTCCAAGCTAAACAGATGCAGGTATTATTTCGTTGACCCTTGAAGGAGGTTTCACCTTCTCTTGGAATCTGGATTGCCTTTGTTTTTTTGTTTTTGTTTTTTTAAGGAGGTGGGGTTAGTGAGGGGATAGTTTCTTCACTGTAGTGTGTTTTTCTCTCTGATATGTTTTAGTCTGGATTTAACAATGCTCACACTCTGGGGGCTGCTGGAGTTCTCCTTTTATCTGAGGGCTGCCCTTATCCATTTACTTAGAATCACTTTTCACAAAGTTAGGGAACTCTGTGAAAGTTCCCTAGGGAACTAGGGAAATCAGCCCACAGTCAGGATCTTGGGTGTCACGGGGAAATGGCTCAGTACTGTATAACGTGAAGTTCTGCCCAAGTTGGAATGGCCATTTATTTGTCCTCTCCAACTGGAAGGCTCCACCTAGAAGCCTCTCAGCTGGAGGAGGGAAAGACCAGTGTTCAGTTTTTTTCTCTCTACACCTCTCTGTCCTGCCTCACAGCCACTTCCTTTTATGAAGCTCTGCTGGGAACGAATTTCACATTAAGATTTAAGATATATGTCAGGGTGGGTTGACTCTTCATGTATAGTTTTGGGGTTTACTATGTTGAATTTTTACTCTGGACAGTTTCTTTCTCTTTTGACAATTTCAAGTGTACAGGGAAGTTTTAACAGTAGAACAAAGAATTCTCATGTCCTTCTTCTAGACTCCTCCTATGGTAGCATTATCTCATATATTTATTCCTGCTATATATATGTGTATGTGTATATATGTATATACTGACACACACATGTATACACTCACATATTTTTTCCTAACCTATTTGAAAATCAAGGCATTGTACCCCTTCACCTCTAAATATACCAGTGTATGTTTTTAAAAACAAAGACATTCTCTTTTATAAACACACTGCAGTTATCAAAATTAGGAAATGAGGCTGGGTGCGGTGGCTCACACCTGTAATCTCAGCACTTTGGGAGGCTGAGGTTGGTGGATCACTGGAGGTCAGGATTTTGAGACTAGCCTGGCCAACATGGTGAAACCCCGTCTCTATGAAAAATACAAAAAAATTAGCCATGCGTGGTGGTGGGCATCTGTACTCCCAGGTACTCAGGAGGCTGAGGCAGGAGAATTGCTTGAACCTGGGAGGCGGAGGTTGCAGTGAGCCGAGATTGCGCCACTGCATTCCAGCCTGAGTGACAGAACGAGACTCTGTCTCCACACAAAAAAAAAAGAAAAGAAAAGAAAAAGGAAAATTAACATTCATATGCCACTATTAGCCCATCTACAAAACCTTATTCAGATTTTGTCAGTTGTCCCAATTATGTCCTTTAGAGGAAAAGAGGATCCCAGATTATGTGTAACGTTCATTAATCACGTCTCCTTAGTCTCTTTTAATCTGAAACAGTTTTTCAGTCTGTCTTTCTGTTGCATGGCCCTGACATTTCTAAAGAGCATAGGACATTCTGCAGACTGTCCTCAGTTGCATTTGCGTGATGTTCCCTCATGATTAGATTCCAGTTGTGCATTTTTGACAGGAACGCCAGGGAAGGGATGTTGTGTTCCTCTCGGTGTATCCTACCAGGAGGCACATGACGTCTGTTTGCCTCACTGCTGGTGATGGGAACTCTGATCACTCAATGAAGGTGGTCTCTGCCAGCTTCTCCACTGTGAAGTTGTTGTTGTTTGTTTTTCCTGCTATAATTAAGAAGTGTCCTGTCGGGAGAGACTTTGAGATTGTAAATATCCTGTTAGTATTCAAACTTTTTTTGTTGTTGTTGAGACGGAGTCTTGCTCTGTTGCCCAGGCTGGAGTGCAGTGGTGTGATCTCGGCTCACTGCAGGCTCCGCCTCCCAGGTTCACACCATTCTCCTGCCTCAGCCTCCCACGTAGCTGGGACTACAGGCGCTTACCACCACGCCCGGCTAATTTTTTTTTTTTTTTTGTACTTTTAGTAGCAACGGGGTTTCGCCATGTTAGCCAGGATGGTGTCGATCACCTGGCCTCGTGAGCCACCCGCTTCGGCCTCCCAAAGTGCTGGGATGACAGGCGTGAGCCACCGTGCCCAGAAGTATTCAAACTTTCATCCATTCGTTTGGGGACCCGTTGATTCTTCCCTGAGTGGATGATGATGATGAGGATGATAGTTATCAAATGGTGATTTTCTTACTCTATACCCTTTTTCTACGTTTACTAGTTGAGCTTCTACCCTGTGGAAGAACTTTCCTTTCTCCCACACTTTTTTTTTTGTTGTTCTTAAAGTAGGGACTTGGGGATTCTTATGTTGCACATTGGGTTGCAATCCTTTACTGTCACCTAATTTTCTTGCTCACATTGTCCCTGATGCGGCCAGTGGGAGCCCCTCCAACCCGCCCCAGGTCATTTTCATGCATCTTCCTTATTCTTTGAGCACAAGTAGATGCTCCGAGCTCATCTTGTACTTTTCCTGCTCCAGCCCAAGTATTGACCATGTCTCCAAGGAGCCCCAGTTCCATTTCATAGAAAATGGTTACACCAGACATACCTTAAACTAAGAGAAAAAAAAAAAGAAAAGGAATGGATACAGGGATCCTCTTTTTTCCTATTTCCCCCATTGTTTTATTAAGCACCTATTACATGTCAGATGTGGAGGACTCAGAGATGAACGGCACAGGGAACCTGATTTCGTGCCGCTCACAGCCTTGTAGTGGGGGCAGACAAGCCCACAGATAACACCCGGGAATGAGAAGAATCTTCACCTTTCACAGGCTGCCTGATACAGCCCCCTGGCCACAGCACAATCCCCTTCTCCGTACAATCCCCTTCTCCGTTCTTGAAGCCACAGAGTGCAATATTTCACAGCATAAACATTCCATTTGGGAACTGTGATAATCTTGAGAAAGATTTTCATTTATAGTGACCCTGCCTCTCTTTCCTTACAGATTCCCCTCATTGCCCCTAATTCAACTCTGGAACTAGGTGGAAACCACAGAACCAAACTAAGGCAGGGTTTCATATAGCCGAGGATAGCTGTCTTGCCCTGCAACAAGACTTCTGTTTCCTGCACCCTTGAGCTGTGTGTGTGTTCAGCCATTCCGATGAAGCTACAGTTTCTTTGTTGGTATCTTTCTTAGGAGATTCCCTGCAAGTGGTTTGTTAACATTATTCATGCAGACAGAGAAAGCGATGGGCTGTGGACCTGCTGAGCTCCAACAGGTACAGAGTAGTTCTGTTGCCAGACCCCATTATGGTCTTTGGCCACCATGCCAACCTCGGGCTTCCTCTGAGTTTGTCATCAAGTAAAACCCGTAGATATTTTGTTATTGTTGTTTGCATGAACTCTGAAGACTCCAGGTCTCTTCCATCCTCCATTGGTTTAGCAGATTGCCTGAAATTAAATGTAGGGCTTCATGTTTTTCCTTCTAAAGTTTGGTCCTGTTAGTTTGGGCCTGTCGTTCCAACTCATGGAGATTTTTTTTCTCAGTCTTGATTCCACCATTGAGCATTTTAATTATTCCCTTGAGCTTGATGTGCTCCGCAAGTGGACATGCCTGCATGGTCTTGTTCCTCAAGCTGTTGATTTCAATCAGCCGAGTAGGGACAAGACAGAGCCTTGTGGCGTGTCCCGAGACACACGGACCTCTGTGTTGACGCTTAAAGTAATGGCATCATTAGTCGGCTATAAAGTTGGCCACAGTTTATTATCTGAAAGCTGTTTTGCTGTCCTGGATATAAAGAAATGATAAATTTTGTGCTACCTTATTAAGATAAAAAAGCATACTTTACTGTATTTCTCAGATCATTAAGTCTAAGTAAGGATATTTTTGGGTTTATTTTATGTGGGTTTTCTTACTGGACCTACAGCTAATTGCTAATTCCTCAGGATCATCCCCCCACCTAAAATTCTTTTCCAGAAACTGTTAAATCTGTTTGAAAACGATGAAGAACTTGCAGTATATACTTTACAACATATTCTTGAAGTATATCCATATCCATTAAGTCACTCTGACATTGTGACTTTCTCCAAAACGATGCACACACATCACTCTTTCCCCTCCACTTGCTTTGTATTACTTTATATTGCTTTTTATTTGAGTGTATTTGTGTGTGGTCTCTCTTCTCCACAAGAATGTAAGCCGAGACCTTTTATCATGGATTCTCTAGCATTGGACACATAGTACATGCTCAGTAAATGCCGAACGAATGAATATGTTTCCTGATCTGTAGGTTCTGGAATCTGCCTTTTGTCCTTCTTTAAAAATCAGGATATGGGACCTGCATTTCAGTTCTTTCCAGCAGCTTCTCCTACCTCCTTTATCCTCTCTTGTCTGTCTAAAGATACTCAAGCAAATCAGTCTGCTTTGAACTGTTCCCCTCATCCCCATCACTCTCAAGCAAGAAAAGCGTGTTTGGGTGAGATGCCAGTGTTGTTCTGCATGAGCAGTCCCGGGATCCCATCACCTTAGGACAGTCCCTGGGTGCTTAAAGACTGAGCGTGAATGTGAGATGTAGGGATGTTCTAGTGTTCTCTTTTGAAAATTAGACATTAAAGAAAAACAGGCCGGATGCGGTGGCTCACGCCTGTAATCCCAGCACTTTGGGAGGCCAAGGCGGGCAGATTGCCTGAGCTCAGGAGTTTGAGACCAGCCTGGCCAACACGTTGAAACACTATCTCTACTAAAAATACAAAAAAAAAAAAAAAAGAAAGGTTAGCCAGACATGGTGACGGTTTCCTGTAGTCCCAGCTACTCAGGAGGCTGAGGCAGGAGAATTGCTTGAGCCCAGGAGGTGGAGGTTGCAGTGAGCTGAGATCGCACCGCTGCTCTCCAGCCTGGACGACAAAGGAAAACTGCCTGAGAGCACCGACTCCACACCCACACTGTCTGGTTTGTCAGTTAGGCCATATAACTGTGGGCCACCTCAGTTTTCCCATCTCCAAAATGGGGATAAAGATAGTATCTATCGGCCGGGCATGTTGGCTCATGCCTGTAATCCCAGCACTTTGGGAGGCCGAGACGGGTGGATCACGAGGTCAGGAGATCAAGACCATCCTGGCTAACATGGTGAAACCCCATGTCTAGTAAAAATACAAAAAATTAGCCAGGTGTGGTGGTGGGCGCCTGTAGTCCTAGCTACTCGGGAGGCTGAGGCAGGAGAGTGGCGTGAACCTGGGAGGTGGAGCTTTCAGCGAGCCAAGATTGCGCCACTGCACTCCAGCTTGGGCGACAGAGCGAGACTCCATCCGGAAAAAAAAAAAAAAAAAAAGTGTCTATCTCCTAGTGTGGGTATGAGGATCAAAGTGATATGCTGTACCTGTGGGTCTTAACACAACGCCTAACTCATTAAGTGATGACTTCCATTATGATGGTTTTCAATTTTGTTTTCCTTTTTTTTTTTTTTTTTTTTTTAAAAGAGACTAAGTCTTGTTTTTGTCACCCAGGCTGGAGTGCAGTGGCCCGATCATAGCTCACTGCAGCCTTGAACTCTTGGGCTCCAGCAATCCTCCTGTCTCAATGACGGTTTTAATTTTACAGAGCTTTGAGAAATAAAGGCACAAAGGAGGAAATGAAGTCACCCATAACCTCATTCCCTGGAATTCACCATTGTAAAAATTGTAATATAAGTCTCTCCTATTTTCCTCTACATAATACCTATATGTGCTTTGTTCATTCAGCATCTGTATGATGATTTTCCCATGCTTATAAATAGTTTCTTTAAAGAAAGCATCTTTATAACAACATATGGAGCTCTGTGCACTGTAATTTATTTAGGGTCTCTGTTTTTGCCTAAATTTTTCCTCTTTTTTTTTTCTGTTATAAATGCTGTGATGAATAAACCTAAATCTCCACGCATTGCTTAGGTTGTTTCCTTAGGATGAATTCCTAGAACGGGGAATTGTCGAGTCAAGGGGGAGGGATGTGCATTTTTGAGGCCTTCAGTGTATGCTGCCTGGTCACCTGTAGGAAGGTGGTACTCACTTCCTCTCCCTCCGGCAGAGCAGGGCATCACCCAGGGAAACAGGCATCCTTGCCTGCTGGCTGATGTCTCTTGAGTGATCCCGCATGGGACATTCTTGGAGGCACCAGTTTCTCACTGCCTCTGTTCTCTCTTTGTTTTTCCTCCCTTCCCCTTTGTTTCCCTTCTTGGTTTCCTACCAGACAGCCTCTTGTGAAAGGACTGCCTAATTAACCCTGTGCTAATTAACAATTTAAAATTACACGGTGCGACTGTTCATGTTTAATTCTCTGGGAGCTGGAGCAACAGCAGGAGCCCCTCCCCTTCGTCATAACCGCACCCCTGCCACCCCAGCTTCCCTGAAACTGTTGCATTTTACCCAGTCCTGCCTCCTTAAGGGAACAGGATAAAACTGTCTTAAGCACGTTTTTAAAGAGGGAGATGAACGTTTTGATTAATAGGGAGTTACAGGGTAACAGGGTAGAGTTTTATCCTTTTAAACAATCTTTGAAAAGTAAAGATTGACATTTGCAAAGATGCAGTGGGCTTTACAGGTGGTTCCAAGGGAGGCTGGAAGATGAGCAGGGGTTGGGGGGTGCTTGATGAAGGTGCTGGAATTCTTCTGTACAAGATTACCTTTCAAATGGCAGATTTAAGTGCTAAGCAGAGAGTGAGCAAGCTAGGTCATTCCTATATCTTCCCTTTAACTTTCTCATTGGAGAGATGTGCTCTATTAAAATCTAACTGAATTCTTAAAGCCCATATGTTTAGTGCAACATCGGGGGTTGTGAGTAGAATACCTGGACATTTTTTAGAGGGAGTTCTGGGTGCCACCAGCAGAGAAGCGGGCTGCAGGAAGGGAGGAGGGGTGTGAACCTGTACGAGCTGGCCCTGGCGCTAGGGAAGCACTGGGAAGGGGCACAGAACCTGGGGGGAGCCTGAAGAGAGGTATGCGTGTTGGGCTGGTGGGGCTGCTTGGAAAAGCGCGAGGACCCACTGGGTTCCCAGGCTGCCCTCTGTAACTGAAGATCATTGATTTTACGGGAAACCGTGTTTACAGACAGAGTGCTGATCGACCTGCCGAGTTGACTTCTGCCTCCTTAAGAACGAACTACCTTTTTCTTATTGACTGGCTGATAAACAGAGCGAGAGAGAGACAGCCGGCTGTGGGGGGGAGTGGCAGATGCCCCAAGACCCTTGAGCCGCAGGATGGGGCCGGTTGGAGAGACTTCTTTATCTCTGTGCGCAGGTCCCCGTCTTCTCCATCTCCATCCCTGCACCTCCCAGGGACCACAGGGAGTCTAAGACTGACCTTCCCTGGTTACCTAGCAATATGGGTACCAAGGACAGAAGAGCTGTGCTTGGTACCTGTATTGGTGAAGATGGAGTGAAGTAGAGTGTCTTAAGTTTAATGCAAGGTCCCTGAGGATGGGGTGAAAATGCAGATTCTGATGGGGCAGGAGGAGAGAGTGCATGTGTCTTAAGCTCCCCGGAGAGGATAGTGCTTCAAGTCCATGAACCACGCTTTGTTTGGCAACGGGCCTGCTTGTTGCAGCCGGTGCACATGGGAAGGAGGCCCAGAGGAGGTAGCTTGGGTCCTGCAGTCGGTTCCTCCTCTCTCACCTGTGTCCTCATGGCTGCTGCTCCCCATGAATGGGTGGGCTCTAGTGTCACCACCACAGGGTCACCAACCACCATCATAGGTGGGTACGGTGTCATTCTTTCCTGACATCTTCTGCTTTGCAGTAGAAAACAAAGTAAGGGAGGTTTTAAAAGTCCCAGCCCCTTGGCTGGATAGTTTGTGGAAGAGGAGGAGGAATAAGAGGAGAACAGAGCAAGAGAAGCCCACCAATTAATTGGTAAACGCTTGCAGGTTTCTCTGGCCCAGCCCAGGCTGGAGAGGAGATTGGCTTTGCTGTCGATAAACAAGTCCCTGGTGCAGCATCAAAGCTGTTCTCCTTTATCAATCGTGGCCCCCCCTCTTCCGGCATGTTCCTGTAACTTACCAAGCATTTATGACATTGATTTTACAATCGGGCTGTTAACCCTCCCGCCCCTTCAGGCTTGCCAACCTTTTTGGCCCAAGCTGTCAATCAGATGTCGTCCAGCCAATCAGAAGCATCTCTAAGAAGAGTGACCCTGTAGTCTCACCTGTATCCTGGCTCAACCTTGTGAGGAAGTCCCATTGCGTTTGCTGTTTGGTTTGGTTTAGTGTAGTCGTCTCTGTTTAAAATGAATAATGTCCTTTCTAAGGCGCATGGAACTTTGTGGTTGCAAAATCTGAGGTTATAAACGGAGAGATGGGGTGTGTGTTTGCATATGTGTATTAGACACATCATAGCTTTAGTCTTCCAAAAAGTTATTTCTCCCTGAGACTTGTGGTAAACCTGCCGTCCCCATCTTTTCCCGAGGGGGAGCTGTTGACTCATTGTGCAGTCAATAATCAAGAACTGAAAAAAAGATTGGGAAGATAGGGGCTGTTGGGGAGGGAAGTAAGATTCAAACCTGGCCGGAAGCTTCACCAGCTGGCTATGAATGAGATGGTGGGTGGAGAAGCGGCCACATGTTCTCCAGGAGGAGCTGCAGGGGAATGGTGGCTGGGGACCTACGGGCGAAGGATCAAGGCTCTGCGAGGTGCTGAGCTGCCTGTAGGAGCAGGGCCAGACGGAATAATCACCCCTGCGATGATATTACCGCAGGAGCAGAGTGGCGACGATCTGATGCCTCCCTCCCCAGGGACGTGAGGTCTCAGAGGGCACATTCAGCTCAGTGGCACTTTGGAGTCGGAAATGGAAAAGCCCCAGGGCTGAATGACAGCTGGTTGGGTAGCGACTAATAACTAAGAGGCAGGTGTGGAGCTGGGGCTTGCCGAGCCCAGCTGCCGTCTCGGCTTGCCACTCAGATCCTTGATAGCAAAAACCACCAAGCACGTGGGGAACGCACTCCCTCCAGCCAGGGCCAGATAGAAGCTGCTGGAGGGGGTGTTGGCAGATCCAGAGTCTGGTCCATTCCTGCTGGAAATACCAAGCTCACGTTTTGCACCTATGTAGTTTTAGTCTGAAGTCAGCTGAGTTACAGGCCAGGGAGCTTGACTGGTATGGGTGGAGGAGACAGGAATCTGGGACCCATCTTCTCTTCTGTTTCACAGTGGTCAGATTAGCACTGAGCCAGTTTTTAGATTCAAGCCCCTCAGTTTTACTGCTTATAAAATGGGACTGATGCCTCCCAGACCTGGAGAGGACTTTGCGGAGTGCGTCTAAGTCCTGCACGCCTGCCCTGTGAACCTCAGGTTCCTCACCCACCTTCTTTGAACTTCTGAAACTAGAACCATGGTCAGTAAAAGCCACGGCAACTTTTCTAAATCCAAATCCATGAGCGTATCCCACGCTACCGTCGTTTTTCCGGGAACATTGAACCTTCCTCTTCTCAGCCCTCCTCTGTATTCCCCTGAGCCACAGACAGTGCGGGGAGCTGATGCTGACTTTGTGTGAGTTGTCCAGAAGTGGTAGGGCTGTGGCTGTGACCTTGTGGGGGGGCTGGAGAGATGATGCGTCTGTTCTCCACTGTGGCCTATCGAAGCTATGCTGGCAAAGAATGGATATTCCTGCTAGTCTTCAGGGGCAGAGCAGTGACAATTCGAAGTCGAAGAGGCCTGCTCCCGGCCTTCTTTCCCCATGTCCCTTGCTCAGGCTGTTGACCCGGCCGCGCCACCCCTGTGTGCTGGACCGTGCGGGGCAGTGTCCCCAGGCCCGCCCTCTGTCCGGTGTCTCTGTGTTGTGGGTGTTGTGGACAGAAGCCTCTTAGAGCGCTCCGTGCGGTGGGACCTCAGCCTCGGCCCTCCTAACCTCTTTCCTTTCTCTCTCTCTTTCCCCTCTCTCCCTCCTCCCCCCTTGCCTCCGCCCTTCAGGTCCGATCCTCCGTACTGGGTGCAATGAAAGCTCCACGCAGGCCTTACCATGGAAGGCTGTGACTCGCCCGTCGTCTCGGGGAAGGACAATGGGTGCGGTATCCCTCAGCACCAGCAATGGACTGAACTCAACAGCACCCACCTCCCTGACAAACCCAGTAGCATGGAGCAGTCCACAGGCGAGAGCCACGGGCCCTTGGACAGCCTGAGGGCCCCCTTCAATGAGCGCCTTGCCGAGAGCACCGCGTCGGCCGGGCCCCCCGCCGAGCCCGCCAGCAAGGAGGTCACCTGCAACGAATGTTCGGCTTCCTTTGCCAGCCTCCAGACCTACATGGAGCACCACTGCCCCAGCACGCGCCCCCCGCCGCCCCTGAGAGAGGAGAGCGCCAGCGACACCGGTGAGGAGGGGGACGAGGAGAGTGACGTGGAGAACCTGGCCGGGGAGATCGTCTACCAGCCGGACGGCTCCGCGTACATTGTGGAGAGCCTGAGCCAGCTGACCCAGGGCGGGGGCGCCTGTGGGAGTGGCAGCGGCAGTGGGCCTCTCCCCTCGCTTTTCCTGAACTCTCTCCCTGGCGTGGGGGGCAAGCAAGGGGACCCCTCGTGTGCTGCACCCGTGTACCCGCAGATCATCAACACTTTCCACATAGCCTCATCCTTCGGGAAATGGTTTGAGGGCCCAGACCAGGCTTTCCCGAATACCTCAGCCCTGGCGGGGCTCAGCCCCGTCCTGCACAGCTTCCGCGTGTTCGACGTGCGACACAAAAGCAACAAGGATTACCTGAACAGCGACGGCTCTGCCAAAAGCTCCTGCGTATCCAAAGATGTTCCTAACAATGTGGACCTGTCCAAATTCGATGGCTTTGTGCTCTACGGCAAGAGGAAGCCCATCCTGATGTGTTTCTTGTGCAAACTCTCCTTCGGGTACGTCCGTTCGTTTGTGACCCACGCGGTGCATGACCATCGAATGACCCTGAGCGAAGACGAGCGGAAAATTCTTAGCAATAAGAACATCTCCGCTATCATCCAAGGGATCGGCAAAGACAAGGAACCCCTTGTAAGTTTTCTGGAACCAAAAAACAAGAACTTTCAACACCCTTTAGTTTCCACAGCTAACCTCATAGGCCCCGGACACAGTTTTTATGGTAAATTTAGTGGCATTCGAATGGAAGGGGAGGAAGCTCTCCCAGCCGGCTCCGCCGCTGGCCCCGAGCAGCCCCAGGCTGGTCTCTTGACCCCCAGCACCCTGTTGAACCTTGGCGGGCTCACCAGCTCGGTCCTGAAGACCCCCATTACCTCAGTCCCCCTGGGGCCTCTGGCTTCCAGTCCTACCAAATCCTCAGAGGGCAAGGACTCCGGGGCGGCGGAAGGAGAGAAGCAGGAAGTGGGCGACGGGGATTGCTTCTCGGAGAAAGTAGAGCCAGCCGAAGAGGAGGCGGAGGAGGAAGAGGAGGAGGAAGAGGCGGAGGAGGAGGAGGAAGAAGAGGAGGAGGAAGAAGAGGAGGAGGAAGACGAGGGTTGCAAAGGACTCTTTCCAAGCGAGTTGGATGAGGAACTGGAGGACAGGCCTCACGAGGAGCCTGGGGCCGCAGCAGGTAGTAGCAGCAAAAAGGACCTTGCTCTCTCAAACCAAAGCATTTCTAACTCCCCCTTAATGCCTAACGTGCTCCAGACGCTGTCGAGGGGCACAGCTTCTACTAGTTCTAATTCTGCTTCTTCCTTTGTTGTCTTTGATGGTGCGAACAGGAGGAATCGTTTAAGCTTTAACAGTGAGGGCGTCAGGGCCAATGTGGCAGAGGGCGGCAGGAGGCTGGACTTCGCTGACGAAAGTGCCAATAAAGACAATGCCACAGCACCAGAACCAAATGAAAGCACAGAGGGCGACGATGGGGGCTTCGTTCCCCATCACCAGCACGCTGGCTCCCTCTGCGAGCTTGGGGTTGGGGAGTGCCCCTCGGGGAGTGGCGTGGAGTGCCCCAAATGCGACACGGTCCTGGGCTCCTCCCGCTCGCTGGGCGGTCATATGACCATGATGCATTCTCGCAACTCGTGTAAGACACTCAAGTGCCCCAAGTGCAACTGGCACTATAAGTACCAGCAGACCCTGGAGGCACACATGAAGGAGAAGCACCCGGAGCCGGGGGGCTCCTGCGTCTACTGCAAAAGCGGGCAGCCCCACCCCCGGCTGGCACGAGGCGAGAGCTACACGTGTGGTTACAAGCCTTTCCGCTGCGAGGTGTGTAACTACTCCACAACTACCAAAGGCAACCTCAGTATTCATATGCAGTCCGACAAGCATCTCAACAACATGCAGAACCTGCAGAACGGAGGGGGGGAGCAGGTCTTCAGCCACACTGCCGGGGCGGCGGCGGCAGCGGCGGCTGCGGCGGCGGCGGCAGCCAATATCAGTAGCTCCTGCGGGGCCCCCTCGCCCACCAAACCAAAAACCAAACCCACCTGGCGGTGCGAGGTGTGTGATTATGAGACCAACGTGGCCAGGAACCTCCGCATTCACATGACCAGTGAGAAGCACATGCATAACATGATGTTACTGCAGCAGAACATGACCCAGATCCAACACAACCGCCACCTGGGCCTCGGCAGCCTGCCCTCGCCCGCCGAGGCCGAGCTCTACCAATACTACCTGGCCCAGAACATGAACCTGCCCAACCTGAAGATGGACAGTGCTGCCTCCGATGCCCAGTTCATGATGAGCGGATTCCAGCTGGATCCCGCGGGGCCCATGGCCGCCATGACGCCTGCTCTAGGTGAGGATGACTACCTGTTTGTCTGTTTTCATGATAGGAATTTAACCAGGGAGAATGGTGAATAGTGTGAGATAGTCCTGTGGATTCAGTTGACTCTGGTCTTCTTGAGTGGTTTTTGTGTAAACTGGATTGTCTTACAGTCAAGTATTTATTCTCAAGAATCCCTTGAACTCTGTGTGTGCATATGGAAAAGTTTATGCATTCAAGAGAGATATGACTGTACTCTGGCTACATGGGGCCGGGATTAAAATGTGAGTGTTTCCTCTAGTTTTCTGTTCCCATTCTGTCTTTCTCTGTCTCTTTTTTCAATTTGAAAAATCACTATAATCACCCAAAACTTTGGGGTTTCATCAGATATTTACTGAAACTTACAGGAAACTATAGCTGAGGCAGTCATCTCAATAAGAGGACTAGGGACAGTTATCTCTATGATTTAAATAGAGACAATCATCTCAATAATAGGAATTTGGAACCACTGTATGTTATTCATATAGCCAAAGGCTGATTCTGTGCGGAGCTGGGAGCCGCCCAGATAGACTCCGCAAGGTTCTCTGTATATTTATGAGGATCTCGATGAAAGAGATGTGATTTTTTTTTTCTTATTTTCGATGAGTACTTGGTGATTAGAATAGTTGGGAATTAATTGGGAATTGAATTGCCCCAGTGGCACTGTTGTGAGCGGTGTGAGAGATGAATAAGAAGTAAGTTGTAAATATTGTCCATGGAGGAAAGTTAACTGTTAATAGCAGTTAGATCCTGGTTAGCAGAGCCTTTGTTGCCGGAAAGAATGACCTCTGCTTTAGAGAAACTGATTTGGCTCTGTCCAGGCTCCCAGTCTTACCAATGAGCTTACCATTATCTAGAATAGGACGGATTTGGGTGCTGAAAACTTTGAGTTTTTACGTAGAACGAACCACAGCCACTTTGAGGATAGCTGCTGCCGCCAAAACAACCTACAGATGGGTTTCATGAGAACCCTTTGATAGCTGGGCCATTCATGCCTCCACCCTGTATGCCTCAAACAGGATCCTGCCTGCGCCACATCCCGTGACCCTGCTAATGGACTTCGTGGGACCAGTGACAACGGCTTGAATTAAGCAATATGCCATTATTGACATGGGAATAGGTTGTTCTTGGCAACAGAGTGTCAGTGAGGACTTTTTTCCGGGATGGCTTAGATGACTGCAGAGCCAAGCCTCACCAGTTGGCAGGTGTTTATTTGTGTAGTGTTTCAGTGCTAATTGTTGCCTATGAGTTATATTTCAAAGCGTTCCGTTGGTTTTTCTTGCTATGTATTCAACTTTGAATCCTTAGTACTTTAATCTTTTCCATTTTGAAATATTTGCCCATTGATCCTTTATTACCAAATGATTTGAAGGTATTTGACCAACTGGCTAATCGTGGATGCACAAGCACCGGTCGCCTTATTTGTCCCCAGGGTGAACCATGCACGCCAGGAGATGGGCGTGAGTACACTATGGTTTTTTTTTAAACCAGTAGGAGTTGGAAGGAGTCAGAGAATCTTGGGAGGCAGATCTTGGAGCAAATCAAACATAATGGAAGTGAAATGAAGACAGAACATGGGTAGGTTCATGTTGGATCAAAGTGAGGTTTTTTTTTTGAGACAGTCTCTCTTTGTCACCCAGGCTAGAGTGCAGTGGCGTCATCTCGGCTCATTGCAACCTCCACCTCCTGGGTTCAAGCGATACTCCTGCCATAGCCTCCCAAGTAGCTGGGATTACAGGCCCCCACCACCATGCCTGGCTAATTTTGTATTTTTAGTAGAGATGGGGCTTCACCATGTTGGCCAGGCTGGTCTCGAACTCTTGACCTCAGGTGATCCGCCCACCTTGGCCTCCCAAAGTGCTGGGATTACAGACGTGAGTCACTGTGCCCGGCCTAAAGTGAGGCTTTTTAATTATCTTGAGAACAGGTAACTAAGGCTCGCATTGAGAAGTAGAGAAATATTTCACTTTCACACCAAGTGTCTGTGAGTCTTTGGGGCATCATGCACTGTCCTGGGCATTGCGGCAGATTCAGAAGGAGCAGAAGAATGAAGCCCTGTGTTCTAGACACACATGGAAGGGCCGCACCTTATTTCTTGGAGAGACTAGAACTCTTGTCCCAAAGGATTTATCCAACTCAGTCACAAAGGGCCCTTGAATTTCCAGTGTCACTACTTGTTGGCCAAGGGGAGTCCCTGGAAACCTGTGCCTTTCTTGGTCCACGAGAGCTGCTAAGAAGGTGTGAGAGCCACAAATCCTTTATGCCGGAAGCTCAAGTGGGTGTGGGGGCCATAGGAAGTGTCCAAAGGACTTGGAATTTGAGTTGTATGATCTCAGTAGGAGAAACCAACTTATGCAAATAAAAACAGCCATAACTTTCAGTTCTAGCTGTGGCTCTACTGATTGTCTTTTTTTTTTTTTTTTTTTCCCCACAGTCCATTTATAAGATGGCTGTAGGTGTTATTAGACGTGACTGAGTTCTGAAGGGGGAAAAAAGTTTTTGTGAAATGCACTCTTCCTTACAAGGTGATTGTTCTCATACTTCCCTTGCCAGAGCCCTCTTTAGTATCATCAAACAGACACTGATTCTGGGGATGCTTCTTTTCAGAGGCCTTTGAGGAAAGGGTTGGGGCTCCTTTGCCTAGTACAGTTGGATCTGCTGCTTTTTGTAGACAGCACATTAGATTTGAGGCCTTGTGAACATCCTCCCAAACCTTTCTTTCGACTCTGAAGTTTAGCATAGCACCAAGAAAGTGGTTGCTTGTGAGGGTGGCTGTGTGTTTCCCAAGTAGCCAGCCAGCCCCTGGACACCTGCACAAGGTTTAACAGCTCCCTTCATCTTCCTTTGATTCCAGAGTGTGCCTTTTAATCCATGTGCCTTCCTGACGATGTGCTGATGGGCAGGCTCACGTGTCAAGGTGTCAGTTCCAGTGTTAGAGTTAGGTGTATACCCAGAGATGGGGACCCGCTCCAACACCACGTATCCAGTGTGGCTCAAGACTAAAGACCTGCCAAATTCTTTTTTTCATTTCTTTTTTTGAGATGGAGTTTCATTCTTGTCGCCCCAGCTGGAGTGCAATAGCGCGATCTTGGCTCACTGCAGCCCCTGCCTCCCGGGTTCAAGCAATTCTAATGCCTCAGCCTTCCGTGTAGCTGGGATTATAGGCATGCGCCACCACGCCCAGCTGATTTTTGTATTTTCAGTAGAGACGGGGTTTCATCACATTGGCTAGGCTGGTCTTGAACTCCTCACCTCAGGTGATCCGCCCACCTTGGCCTCCCAAAGTGCTGGGATTACAGGTGTGAGCCACTACGCTCAACTCCAGTTTCTTCTTTGTAGGGGCCCTGCTCCTAATTGTTTGTGAATTGGGTGAGATTACTCCACTTTGTGGCAGCTGAATTAGCGGATTTGCAGGATTCTAAGCCCTGGGGCTTGTTTCTCTGAGGCACAATTCTTGAAGGGAGTTTTCACTTGCCTATCATCCTCACTCGTTTCAGCACTCTGCTGCTTCTATCCTTTGCATTTCATTTTAAGAGCCTAGAATGCTGGCTAGGCATGGTGGCTTATGCCTATAATCCAGCACTGTGGGAGTCCAAGGATCACTTGAACCCGGGAATTTGAGACCAGTCTGGGCAACATCTCAACAACAACAAAAATTATTTTTAAGATCAGCCAGGTGTGGTGGGGTGCACCTGTAGTCCCAGCTACTTGAGAGGCTGAGGCGGGTGGATCAGTTGAGCCTTGGTGGTCCAGACTGCAGTGAACCACTCCAGCCTGGGCAACAAGTGAGATCTTGTCTCTTAAAAAAAAAAAAAAAAAAAAAAAAAAGAGCTTACAGTGGAAACTGGGACTTAGTTTCCTCTGCTTATTCCAAGGACTTCTCATTTTCACTCAGGCATCAGCAAGTGACGGCTGAATTTCTCTTTAGAGCAATATTGATGTGCCAAGGTTAAATCTAAAAAGTGGAGACGATTTGATACTTCAGGTGGTTGGCATCAGAAACAAATATATGTTTGCTCCTTGTCTTACCCTCCGGGCAGTTTCTGCTTTGACTGAACACCGAGTATGTTTCGTGGATGTTGCCTGGCCTTCGTCCCCGTTAAGGGATGGAGCTTTTAGGCTTTTTTTCTTTTTTTTCTTTCTGTTTTTCTTTCTTGTCCTAAAAAGAATGTCATAGTTATGGTTCCTCTCACCAGGGGAGATGGGAAGACAGACAACAAGCTGAAAGCTTCCTAAGCCTTCTGGAATGCATGTGCAAAAGATTTCTGTGGCTCACTAGACTGTCCGTGAGCTTCAAACGCAGCTGCTGGTCTGCTTAGCAGAGCCTGTACTGATCTTGTCACTCGAGGTGACTTGTGTAGCGTCAATAAGAAAATCATAAAAAAAAGAAAAAATCTTTTCTCTGATGAGCCACTGACTTGGATTCTAATCAGTTATAAAAAATAAAATAACCTTGGCCCAACCACACATAAAAGGTCAAATTTAAATATCAGTTGAGGAGGTGGGGCAGACCCAGTAGCTCAAGTGCGTATGTGTTTAGGAAAGAGAAACTAGACACCAGTGCCCAGCTTTCTGTTTGACCGTATACTTCTAGGAACTGGAGGGAAGGCTGCTCTCTTCAGGCCTTTCTCCCGGTAGAAATAAGCCTTTGCAGTATTAATTTACCATAGCAAATGTGAGCTTGTCCCAGGTTTATGCAGGGCAGTGATGGACTGAAAAAGACCAGGGTGGGAGAGGGAGGAAGAGATCTTCTCTCGGCCCTTTAGTGGAGATGTGGAGCTGACCCTCCTGTCTCAGTGCCTATCTCGGTCCACTTCCTGAACATGCGACAGTCCCATTCTTTTTTCACTCTTGTCTAGCACAGCAAACATTTGGGCATCTGTGCCCTCTGTAGAGGGCTGGACACTCTATAGAGGTCCAGCGAGGATAAGACTGAACCCCTGTCCTAGGGAGGTGGCACCTTGATGGGGATCCCAGCTATGGTGCATCTCTGTATGTAGGTGACTGAATGGCAAAGGGAAGGTGATAGGTCCTAGGGTAGCTCTGCATGTCACACAGGGCGGAGGCTCAGGAAAGAGAACAGGCGGCCCTACTGGGAAGACATGGGAGGGTTGGCAACATTGACTGACGGGAGGGATATTGACCAGAGGGGAGTGGTGAGGAGTAGAGGCATTACTCCCCAAGTCTTTTTATGTTTTGTTTTGTTTTGTTTTGTTTTTGAGACAGGGTCCTGCTCTGTCACCAGGGCTGGAGCTGAGTGGCACAGTCTCAGCTCACTGCAGCCTCTGCCTCTGGGGCTCAAGTGATCCTCCCTTCTCAGTCCCTGAGTAGCTGGAACTACAGGCATGCACCACCATGCCTGGCTAGTTTCTGTTGTATATTTTGTACACCATGTTGCCCAGACTGGTCTCGAACTCCTGGGATCAAGTGATCTGCCTGCCTTGGCCTCCTGAAGTGCTTGGATTAGGTGCGTGAGACACTGCGTCCAGCCACACTCCCCAGATCTTTGCTTTAGAGAGGCACTCTCCAACCCAGGTGTCACTCACCACCACATAGCTTCCTAAATTTAAATAACATTAAAAATTTAGTTCCTTAGTTGCACTACCCATATTTCAGGTATTTATTAGTCACATGTAGCCAGTGACTGCTGCACCAGACGACGCAGCCGTAGGTTGTTTTCAGGGTTCGTCACTGCCACCTCAGATACATTCTGGGCCCAATTCTGGTCCCCATGAAGGCTTGGTATATTAAGATTGCAGCTGTAACACATTTCCAATTTTGGAAGGTCTGTGGTTTGAGATTCCTTTATATCCAGTGAATGATACATATTTCTATCTTTTCTTGGATCTTAGAGAGGGGATGAATTGAAATATTAAAGAGGTGGCTGGCCACGGTAGCTCACGCCTGTCATTCCAGTACTTTGGGAGGCCGAGGCAGGTGGATCAACTGAGATCAGGAGTTCAAGACCAGCCTGGCCAACCTGGTGAAACCCCGTCTCTACTAAAAAAGACAAAAATTAGCTGGTCTTGGTGGTGGATGCCTGTAATCCCAGCTACTTGGGAGGCCGAGGCAGGAGAATTGCTTGAACCCGGGAGGCAGAGGTTGCTGTGAGCCGAGATCATGCCACTGCACTCTAGCCTGGGCAACACAGAGCAAGACTCCATCTTGGAGGAAAAAAAAGAAAAAGAAATATTAAAGAGGCAGTGGTTCCTAGCTTTTCTAGGTGTTCTTTTCCTAAAGAAAGAAAATACAAAACCTGCCAGAAATCTCAGTGTCCACAGGAAAGATCGAAACACATCAGGTTGACTACGTTTGTTTGCTTGTTTTCCAGCCAGTAACCCTTTGCAACCCTTGAAATGTGATCTTTTCCTTTTGGACCCTAGTTGAGGGTGGCGGAGGGCTGGGGGCTGCCTCAGCTGTGGCCGTGACCACGAGCCTGGTCTTTGACTCTCTCCTTCTCTCCTTCCCCGCAGTGGGCGGTGAGATCCCCCTAGACATGCGGCTCGGGGGCGGGCAGCTGGTGTCAGAGGAGCTGATGAACCTGGGCGAGAGCTTCATCCAGACCAACGACCCGTCGCTGAAGCTCTTCCAGTGTGCCGTCTGCAACAAGTTCACGACGGACAACCTGGACATGCTGGGCCTGCACATGAACGTGGAGCGCAGCCTGTCGGAGGATGAGTGGAAGGCGGTGATGGGGGACTCGTACCAGTGCAAGCTCTGCCGCTACAACACCCAGCTTAAGGCCAACTTCCAGCTGCACTGCAAGACAGACAAGCACGTGCAGAAGTACCAGCTGGTGGCCCACATCAAGGAGGGCGGCAAGGCCAACGAGTGGAGGCTCAAGTGTGTGGCCATCGGCAACCCCGTGCACCTCAAGTGCAATGCCTGTGACTACTACACCAACAGCCTGGAGAAGCTGCGGCTGCACACAGTCAACTCCAGGCACGAGGCCAGCCTGAAGTTGTACAAGGTAAGGCCCAGCCCCTTATGGCTCAGGCGCCCTTTCTGAAAGGAGAGGGTTGCGCACCGGGGAGTTAGGGAGCACTGGGGAGGAGTCGGACAGTCTCTGGCATGGCCCGGGTGGCTGTTGGTTGGGAACCTGGAGTGGAGAGGAGAGTCGGCAGTGTCCACTTTGTCACCAGATGGAAATGTGACAGGTTCAGTGAGTAGCTTGAGTAGCTGAAGGTTCTCTTTTTGGATGCCCAATTTGGGGGCAGGTTTTGTTGACAGCTCCTCTAGGGTTGGTTCTTTTCTTTCTTACATGGGCTCCTTTGCATCCTCTGCTCCTGTGGTTTCCCTCTCTCCTTTAGGCTTTCTGTTCTCCTTTTCCATCTCTTTATTCCTTTTTTTTTTCTCTCCTTTCCTGGATGCTCCTGGGGTGTTTTGTTCCTCCCTTCTTTCTTTCATCCATCCATCATCCCACCAACAAATATACACTGGGTACCTTCTCAGTGCCAGGTACTGTTCTGGGCACGTGTCCACGTCAGTGCATGAAATTGACCAAATAAATAAATAAATAAATAACCCTGCCCTCATAGAGCTTCCATTCTTTTACCGAGAGATGGGTGAGAAATGATGAATAAATTATGTAGCAGGCTAGAAGGTGCTAAATGCTGTGGGGAAAATGGGGTCCATAAGGGGCCATTTTTGTCTCCCCCCCCCACTTTTGTGCTTCCTGGGTTCTGTGTCCTCTTTCTCTTACACTTTTTCTTCCTCTTCCTGGGCTTCTCCCATCCTCCCCCTTTCCCTTTGTCTCTTCTCCTCTTCCCTCTTTCCTGTCCATTTATTCTTTCTGTCCCCCCACCCCACTCTTTCCCCCCGGCCCTTCCCTCTACTCCATAGACGGTAACCGAGGAGGAGGTGCTCCGGATACTGTAAATAGTCCTTTCACTTGCACGGCAGAATTGCTCCAGACGTCTCTATTGATTTTCACTGGACTTAAAGCCTCACCTTTTTCTCTAATCATCCCATAATGGCTTTAGTATGAACAATCAGGTACAAATCGCCATAAATCTCCCCGGCCTCATCCCACACACTTTCCACTCCCTCACTCTCTCTTTTCATTTTGCTCACTCCCATGATCAGCTTCTACTTTTCACACCGTTTCTCACGTCTTTGGGCTCACGAGTGTTTGGTTTCTGCTGGCCCTGAGCTAGTTGAGTCCCTGCTCTACTCAGCATGATTTTAAATGGAGATTCCACGTGAGGAAGACTTCTAGTCCTTTCCCCACGTCAGCCTCTGCCGGGATTGATAATTGTACTTCATTTTACAGTTGCTTCTTCTCAGGGTGTGGGGAGGCCTGCGTAACGCAGTGCTTAAGAAAGCACTTTAGGGAAAGGAGGGAGAAAGCAGGAATGAGGTAGAGGGGATAGAATGTTCTGGAATTGACTGTGGACTCAGCTATGGTGCAGTGAGGAAGGTCTGGACACCAGGCAGCCAATCCCCTTATCTCAAATGAGCAAGAACCTTGCTGGACTGGTTTAGTTTTGTGCCACCATTAAAAGAAAAAAGCTCTTTGCAGTCAGTTTAAATTGGAGGTCTGAACTGGCCACAGGGTGGTGCCGACGTGGTCAAGAAAACCTGATGGAAAAACCAGTGGAAAAAAGAATTTCCAAAGGACCCAACTGAGTAAAATTTGTACAAAGGACTCGGTGTGGCCATTGAAGGTTGCATGCAACTTTGATGAAGGTCGTTTAGAGGTGGCACGAAGCTGGCCTCTTGCATCCAAGGAAAAAATTGCCCTTTAGATTCTAAAATGCACACGGTGGCGATTAAGTCTCACGCTGCATCCTCCGTGTGGCTGGAGTCTTGAATAAGAGTCTATCAGGCACTTGACTTTGCTTCTTACGGGCCTGGAACTTGGAGGATTTGCTGAGAACATCCTGTTTTGGTCCCCAAACCATGTCCACGATCACACCCAGAGAGTCAGGGTGAGGTGTGGATGGAAGAGACGCGGTTTATTTGTGTGTTTCTGCACTGCTAGCCTGTCATCCTGGGACTTTTTTCTCATTTCTTTTTTTAAGGTAGAGGAAACTGTTGCTCAAAAAGATGGCGTGGGTAGAAGGGTCCTGAGTGTTGGGATGCAGGGTAGAATGTGGACCCAGCACCCGAAGGAGAGATCCCGAAATGGTGCATCTGGCCGGCACATCCCCGGGGTGACCAGCCCCTGAGGTTCAGGGCAGAATTGCCTCTGTCAGGAGCCAAAGGTCGTTAGTCTAGTCTCATTAGTCCTTGGGTAATGAATGGCCCTGTGCCTGCCCGGGCTCCGCCACGGGGCGGGGAGCTCTCCTGCTCACTCCTGAATGACACCGCTGGGATTATCATTCCAGTGCTCGCCCTGAGCCCTTTGGTCCCTCAGTACGACTAAGATCAAACTTCTCTTGCCACTAAGGGGGGCTCCCTCTCATAAGGTGTCATCATTCCATGAATTTAGGGTGGGGATTGGAGGTGGTTTGAGAGTCACTTTTTCTCTAGGCCCTGGTGTGGCCTGTAGTAAATGGAGATTGATTGCATGTTATTTTTCCTCTTGCTAATGTAATCCATTAGCCCGGCACATGCATAATCAGTTTAGAGCACAGTTAACTGGATGTAATCGAGTTCTTTACTGTCTGCTAGAGAAACCGCTCCAGATGCGGCTGACCCGGGGAGCTGACCGGGCTTCTCACACACAACCCTCCCTACTCACCCCTTCCCCACCCCACCCTGTCCCGGTTCCCTGGCACATTATTCATGATCAGCCAGGGCGGCTCTCCAAAGCTGCTCTCCGCGGCACCTAGTGAAGTGGCGGTGATGTATGTGGCTTCCCGGTGGCCCTCCCAGCCCTCTCTTTCAGCCGAGGCTTTTATTCTTCTCCTGTTCCTTTTTCATGTTGGAGGAGACAGAGCTGCATTCTCAGGAGATTCAAGCAGTGGCATGGCTTTTGGTTTGTCGTCTGACCTCACCCTGGGCGGGAGTCACTGTCCTTGCTGTCGTACATGCCAGTGCATAGGTTGCTATGTTAAGAGGGAACTTTCTGAAAGTGTGAGATAATTTTTAATCCAGAAATGTGAGAGGGTTGTGCTAATCTACAAAACTTGATGGTATTGTCTTCATTGCCTGGAATGGTATAGTTTTCATTTTTGTGTGATACTAATTTATAAATCAGGATTAGGTTCAACCTGTTTTTCTTCTGCACCTCCTGGAAGTAGAGTGGAGTGGGGGAAGGCTGCAGGGCCCGAGGCCTCTGAGGGAAACCCCCTTACCTTGTCTCTGGGCCCCAAGTTACTTCTGCAAAGTGTGCCTGATTGAAATCCTTGGGATCTTTTGGGCTGAAGCAGTGGCCGGCTCTGGCCCAGCCCCTAGTGCTCACATGTCCATGTCCTGACACTTACATCTTGGGATCCCTGTGATTGGCTGACATAGCAAGAAACCCAGAGACTCCAGTGAAGCTTGGAGACTGGGCTCTGTCTGTCCTTAGTGACCCATTTGAGCCAGAATGGAAAAGGCACTTGTCTCTCACTGAGGCTGAGCTCCAGCTTCCTTAATTCCTCATCCTTCTGCTTTCACATGTAAATGTATCACTCCTTTCTCAGAGGACTACACCCTGGCCCCACTCTCAATGTTCTCCACCCACAGAGATAGATGTGGGTGCCCTCGCTCCTCAGAACTAGGAGAGCAGCTGTCACTGACACATGCTTGCCCTCTGCCCTTTCCCACGGCTAGTGTAGAGCCTGCATCTGAGCCATGTGGGTTCAGAGCTGGCACGAGCTCTTCCACGTTTATCTTGCATTCCCAGCCAAGTGACGTCTATGGTGAGCTCTCTGAAATGTGTGCTGCTTTCTGCCCGGAGGAGGAGGGGCCACAGAAAGGGCAGTTGGAAATCAGTGCACACTCCCGCCATCTCCCAGAATGTGTTTTTCACTTTGATGTTTTTCTTCACCTGAGAGTCGCTGGAATGGAAATCTGTCAACTTTAGCAGATAGATTAAGGCCCCACCAGAATCTGTTCCTCAAAACAGTTTCCAGCTGGGGTTCCTTTGACTGGACCAAGACTGAAGGTTACCTATTAATCTTAAATGCTGTACAAAGAGGGTTGTCTACCACGGTGTTGGGTCTGGGCCACATGTGAGCTGCCGTGGGCCAACGGGGCACACAGGAGAGGAGAAGGCAGTGTGCAAGCCAACTGTGCTTGGCCTGAAGTAGAAGGTAGAATGTGGTATTGATTCATGCACATGGCCAGATTCTCCACATAGAGGACGTCTGCTCATGCCATTCTAGGAGAATTG
Source organism: Theropithecus gelada (assembly GCF_003255815.1). NCBI lineage: Eukaryota > Metazoa > Chordata > Mammalia > Primates > Cercopithecidae > Theropithecus > Theropithecus gelada. The sequence goes on from NC_037688.1 coordinate 29,191,283, forward strand.
TGCAGTATGGGAGGATGTAAGAAAACCTCCATCAGACTTTGCATTGCTTTAGAACCCATCTTCTCAGTTCTTTCCCTGATGCATGAGAAACTCATTGGGACTCACATTCCCAGCAGGGCCGTAAAATCATCGTATGGTAGACGGGCATATCAGACAATGTAGGCGAAGTCAGACAGCGATCTGGTTCGAAATCTGCATTCTTGGTGCTCCTCTGTGGGGGTGTTAGGAAGACAGCTGCACACTTTACGTCTGTAGGTGGTGCCTGGAGGCGTTTGCCTTCCACTGAGAGCAAAAAGTGTACATCCTTTGGGGAGCGTCCCCTTCCTCCCTCCCGTGCTGCCTTCCCAGCTTGGCTGTGTGTTTGAAGCTCTGGGGAAAGTGTCATATGGTTCGCATCGGGATTCTGGAGCCAGTTTCCTCAAACCTTGTTTTCTCATTATTAGACTATTTTGTTTTGTTTTGTTTTAAGTACATACTTCCGCCACCTTTCCTCCCTGCCTTGGTGCCTTCAACCAAAAAATGAAAGGAAAGAAATGTTTTTATGCAGGTGATTTCGAAGGTGTGAAAGGCTAGATGTTTTGGTGAATTTTAGCAGATTTCACCCTCATGCTCTCCTTCTCCTGGAGCAACTGGAGGCCCGAGGTTCATCTCCATGGCTTGATGGTCGGTGCTGGTGGGACATGGGTCTCTGCAGCTGGGCTGGGGGGCTGCACATAGACCTGATGCGTCCTCGCTGAGAACCTGGGCTGACTCTGACAGCTCTTGTGGCCACCAGTTAACTTCAGGGGGTCTCCAGGAAGATGGAAAGACCAAATATTTTGGGGGGTAGGGCTTGTGCTAGGACCAAGTTCATCCATCACTGCTGTGGGAACGTATGGCTCATGGTTCACCAGTGGTGTGCGGCATGAAAGCTGGGTACCTTGCTGGGAGGTCCCTTGTTCTTTCCTCCTTCCAGAAGCTTCCCACCTATCTTGATCCACATTCCTCCAGTAGGTTGTATTTCACACTCTCAGCTGATGGCTTTAGGCACAAGCTTTGTGTGGGCCACTCTGGTTATAGCATTTTACACACCCTCATGTCAAGAAGGTCAGGTCAGTGTTCTCTTTTGACTCCACGCTTTAGACACCACATAATGGAACTGAAATCTTATTAGATGTGCCTGTTGGAAAAAAAAAAAAGTTTAGTACTTAAAAACCACCTGTTGAAAAACCAGTTTTGCAACCATTAACTATAGCACTTTTATTCTCTTTTTTTCTAAATGCTTTTAGTTTTTTTTCTCTGTCTCTCTTTTCTGAGTCCTTTTTGTGGATAGTAAAGAACTGACCGACCCTTTTAGAATAGTATTGTATTCTTAATTATTTCTTACAAGGTTAGCATTCCATGTTTACCTCAAGTGTAAGCTAGTAATAAAATGTGGATTCCCTATTTTTTAGTTAAAGTAATATGAGTAGTGCATGTTCACTGTAAAAAAATTGGAAAAATCCAGGAATAAAAAAGAAAATAAATATCTGGTTAATCCTACCGTGCGATGGATTTTTATATTTATTTTTATTTTGCATGTAACATAGGAATTTTACAAAATTGAAATCACATTGTGTAATACCTGGGACCTTTTTTACATCTTTAAGTATTTTCCAATGATTTTTAAAGTGGATGTCTTTTGTGTACTTTCTAACTTTACTGTCCAGAGGCAAACCCACTGGTACATGTAGTTGATATTTTGTGCTCTTTTCTGTGGTTCTGTAGGTGAAAACTTGTATATGTATGTATCTGTACACACACACGCTGTTCATTTTTTAAAATCTTTATAGACACATGCTATGCTTTCCATTTTGTTTTGTTTTGTTTTTTGAGACAGAGTCTCACTCTGGCGCTTGCACAGGAGTGCAGTGGCCTGATCTTGGCTGGCTGCAACATCTACTTCCCAGGCTCAAGTGATTCTCCCACCTCAGCCTCCCAAGTAGCTGGGACCACAGGTGCACACCACCACACCCAGCTGATTTTTTGTATTCTTCATAGAGACGGGATTTCGACATTTTGCCTAGGCTGGTCTTGAACCCCTGGGCTCAAGCACGATCCTCCCACCTTGGCCTCCCAAAGTGTCAGTTTGTTTTATTCAGGAAACTCTTTTAGGTCAGTACATATAGATGCTTTTTATGCAAATCATTTTAGGTCGGTAGGTGTAGATACAGTCACTCTTTTTAATGGCTACATAGTATTTCCTTTATTATCCAGTCCCTTTTTGATGTACCTTGAGCTTATGTGCAGGGTTTGCATACTGCAGATAATGAGCTAGGAACATGATTCTCTACACACACCACGAAGGGGGATTGTTGGGCCCCAGGACCTAATGCCAGTAGATGCAGCACTTCCCAGAGGCCTTTTGGAAAGCAGGTGGCCATGTCATCCTCCCCTGTTAGGTGATGGCCAGACTCCCATGCAGTGACGGACACGGTGTTGTTGTTTTTCCATTTTCATTGTCAGATTGACAACATTGTTCTAATGTAAGTCCCTTTTCATTGTTCTAATGTGGGTAGATAGGGGAACATTTTTTTGTCATGCAGTTCTTCGTTTTTGTTTTTTGGTTTGTTTTTTGAGACTGGATCTCACTCTTGTCACTCAGGCTATAGTGCAGTGGCGTGATCTCAGCTCGCTGCAACCTCCGCCTCCTGGGTTCAAGTGATTCTCGTGCCTAAGCCTCCCGTGTAGTTGGGATTACAGGTGCCCGCTACCATACCCGCTAATTTTTGTATTTTTAGTAGAGATGGGGTTTTGCCATGTTGGCCAGGCTGGTCTCAAACTCCTGACCTTGGGTGATCCACCTGCCTCGGCCTCCCAGAGTGCTGAGATTACAGGTGTGAGCCACCACGCCTGGCCCTATTTGTGACTTTTGAGGAACATATTTTGTGTATAGCTGTAAGACTCTGCTTTTGTATACAGTGTGATTTAGGACTCTTTATTTTTCTTCAAATTCAATGGCTAGCTGTACAACGATTGCTTAAATAACCAGCCTTTCCTAGCTGGTGTGCAAAGCTGTTTCTCATTCTCCATTCGCTTACGTCTTGCAGAGCCTCTTGTGAATGATCCACAGATTTAGGTAAATCAGAACCTATTTACGGAATTCTGTCTTTGGAGACACTGGAGAACAAGAAGAAGGGACGGAAAGACCTGGCTCTCTTTCCTGGCATTTGGAATCTGTGGACCAAACGCCTTCCTCTCGCCTTTTCCTATTTCTCTCTGGCGTATTCCCCAAAAGAAAATTTCTTAGATTAGTTTGCCTTCATTAAACTCTCCAGGATGAGGGAGTTTCCAAAAGAAGCAGAGTCTTCAAAGAGGAGCTGGGTTTTTAAGGCACCTTAATGGAGACTGGTTCTCACCATTTATCTTTAGAAAGGGGTCAGGAATAAATTCCGAAAGCCATGGAAGTTCCCTTTCCTGAAGTTCTTGTGTAAATAGCATATAGATTTCATGACTGTGTCTACGTATTTCCAATGTGAACTGTTTTCAGGTACTGGTTACAAGTCTCTTTTTGGATTCCAAAGGTATACCATGGCCCCTGAGAGGCTGAGCAGCAAGGAGGTCTAATTTCAGAAAATCTAATAGCTACCACTTTGTGAAAATATTTACGAATCCCCTCGATTCTCTGTTTAGAAAGTTCTGGACCTTCTTATGAGACAGAAATCTCAATCTTGCAGTCCCTTCACCCAGCCCCCACCCATCCAGAGGAATAAGTCACGCCGTGGAATTCTTTGCATGAATGACATCTGCCGTCTTAGGGGTGGTCTGTAACCCTTAGGAGAATTTTGTGCATATATTCCGTTGCTTCTGCATTCCAGAATAACGCGTTATGTCACGGTTGTTTTAAGTAAACACACTCTGGCAGGAAAGCCAGTATGGCAGGTGCCACATAATGGGGCAAAGGTGTGAACTCAATGTTGAATTCTTTCAGCTTGCTAAGAACTTGGACTAAAAGGGCAAATTTGAATACATCTAGTCCCAACAGGTGTTTCTGGGTTCTTTTTGTTTTGAAAGGGAAATCGTAAGGGAACAATTAGGCATTGTCAGGAACATTGTCAGGAAAAGACAAGAGTCTTTAAATAATTATATGATCCACCTGAACCATGTTCTTTATTCCGTTTTACACATAAGTTGAAACTATAAATACTAGTAAGTGTAGGGTGGGAAAGGCTGTTCCTATGCAAACCATTTTGGTAGTATTGAGTTAGTGTATATTTAATACTTAACAAAAATAGATTTTTAGCACGTAAAGCAGCCGGGATGTAGGATGAAAGTGAAAATTTTCTAATGGCAGAAAATCTGTGACTCATAGAAATACTGGAGATTGTAGAAACTAGCAACATTAGGGTGGTGACTTGGGATAGTGTTGGCAAATACAGCAAAGAAAAATGTGGAATTCTCAGTGATGTGAGTTTCATTTTTTTTCTTTGTATAAAAAGAAATTTAAATCACATTAAAAAAAAATAGAGACAGGGTCTCACTCTGTTGCCCAGGCTGGTCTCGAACTCCTGGGCTCAAGTGGTCCTCCTACCTTGGTCTCCAAACATAAATTTCAGATAAGCAACAGTGGTGTTCTGTGTAAGTATATCTCATAAATTGTGCTTACACTTACCTGAAATTCACATTTAACTGGGCACCTGTATTTTGTCTGGCAGCTCTGCCTCTGGATAGCCTAGAAATTCATTCATAGTGACCTCCCCGCAGACTCTGTAGAAGTGTAAAGAGAGCTCTGTGACTTCCTTGTTTGTGAAACCCCTTTTCTGCCAGTGGTTCCCAACAGAAGAAAGTTACAAATACCTCTAATGATGATACCCAATTTTTGTTATTTATAGAAAAGTGTCCTATCCGATATTCACATTTTCTGTGTTAAGTAAAATGCTTTTCTATAAAGAAATCTGAAATTTTCTCCAGAGCTGTTTGTTCCAACTTACTTTTCAGTCATTTTTTTCGTGAGTCCCTTTTATTGAAATGCTTTTGCGTCACACAGTGGATGTCAGGAGGCCTGGTTCAGTCAACAGCAACTTGGCCAGATGTTGAAGCTGCCTCTGGTTCGCTCCAGGCCTTCTCGGTCTCCTCCTGCGCTGGTTACTTATATGTAGACCATGAAAATTCACAGCACGTGAGCATTGCTTACAGTGCATGGGAGACCCTGTGTGCCTATGGTATACAGGTCACTAATAAGGAATGCAAAAAGTAGGTTTAAATTGGGACTGATCATCAAGAATGATTAGGGGACGTTCTCTAGGGTCTCCCTCTTCGTCCTGTAAAAGGCCAACTACTTAGAAGGTTAGAAATGTTTATCTACTGATAGTGTTTGGTTTGTAACCTGTTAATGAGTGGAGCGTGTTCCCAGACTCAGGACGAGAGCCTCCAAAGCACGGCCAGTCTCTTAGGTCAACAGTGGTACCCACACTGCCTTGGCGGGGCCGGCCTGTGCACTGGAGTTGCTGAAGGGGTTTGCACCCACCTGCTGTCCTTTTTGAGTCTCTCCTCCTGTCTTCTGTCGCTGGCAATAGGCTCTTCCTGGAGGATGACTGGACCTTTCTAACCCCTTCTGAGCTGACTTCTATGGACTTTCTTGGTGGCACGTGTTACGCTTGGGCATCCCCGTCTTCCTGCTGCCCCTCAGACAGAAGGCTGGGTTTTGGGTAGAAGGCATCCTTGCCTCAGCTACCCTGACTTCTCCCATGGGTTCAGACCCCAGTCCTCAGGACCCAAGAGGCCAGACCATAGTGTTTCCCAGATTTCCCTGTGCAGCTTCTGGGAGACTGAAATCACTGGGAAGGGGTCTTCCTTCCCTGGGTCAACATTTGTTGAGTGCTGATTTTGTGCTGGGCATTGAAGTAGGATTTTGTACAGACTTAGGCTCATGCATGTGTAACGTGTTCCTGAAAAACTTGTTTGGGGCCGTGGTTTACACCTGTAATCTCAACGCTTAGGGAGGCTGAGGCAGGAGGACCACTTGAGCCTGGGAGTTCAAGACCAGCCTGGGCAACATAAGCAGACCCCGTCTCTATAAAAAAAGTTAAAAAATTAGCCGGGTGTGGTGGCACTCACCTGTGGTCCTAGCTGCATGGGGGGCTGAGGTGGGAGGATCACTTGTGCCTGAGAGTTCAAGACCAGCCTGGGCAACATAGCCAGACCTCATCTCTACAAAAAATAAAAAAATTATCAGGGTTTGGTGGTGCTTGCAGTCCCAGCTACATGAGAGGGCTGTGGTGGGAGGACTGCTTGAACCGAGGAGGTCAAGGCTACACTGAGCCATGATCACAGCACTGCACACAACCTCCGCCTCTGGGTTCAAGTGATTCTCCTGCCTCAGCCTCCCAAGTAGCTGGGATTACAGGCACCCGCCACCACACCCAGCTAATTTTTGTATTTTTAGTAGAGACTGGGTTTCGCCATGTTGGCCAGGCTGGTCTCGAACTCCTGGCTTCAAGTGATCTGCCCACCTGGGCCTCCCAAAGTGCTGGGATTACAGGCCTGAGCTGCTGTGCCCAGCCTGTATCTATGGGCCTTTGGGACAATGAGAATGATAATGTCGGGGTTCAGTGTTTGCTCCCAGACCCCTTTTGCCCTTGGGAGAGAGTCTGTGTCACTGCGGTGGTCCTGCAGATGCCTGTTGGCTCTCCTGAAGATCTGGGAGGAGCTCCGATTGTGTTTGTGGCAGGGAGTGTCTTAGCAGAGTGGCCCCATCCAGCTTCAGAGCATGTCTTGCTGGTTTCGAACAGGGCTCGTTTGAATTGAATGTTTCGTGTTCCAGATTCTTTACGAACTACTCACTGTCGCAGGCCCGGGAAGGTTCTCTGAGCAGCCTCAGATGTTTCTCCTGTCGAGGGTACTGTGTGCCTCGGGGTGGGGGTGGTGGAGATCAAAGGTAACCCCATAGACTCGTCCCCAACTGAGGAGTCGCCTGCTCCAAGATGGTTTTCACTGTGGTCCTCCCGTAGCTCCTGTGCCTTTGTCTTCTATATTTCCCCTCTACCACCATGTCTCTTGTTTTCTAAAATAATTATAGATAGAGAAGCGTGGGGGATATTCCTCGGCTCCTCTAGTGAGCCAGGCCAAGTGGCGCAGGTCCCAGGGCTACGATTTCCTCACTGTCCTAGACATGAGTCAGCAAGTGTGACTCCGAAGCCAGCTGTGGTCGAGGAAGCACTGTGGGGAGTGATTTGGCTGGAGACATCTGTTTGTGCGTGGTTGTTCACTTTCTGGTTCTCAGATTAGGCTCTGACCATTTTCATTATTAATTTTTTTTTGCCCAGACTGGGTTCACATTAGTGATGGCTGCAGCTGTCAGCGTAGGAAGACTAAACAGCTCCTTCAGGGACAAGAGCTCTGACCTTTGTCCCGTCTCTTTGTGTCCAACTTAGAATCCATATTTGGCTCTCCACCTCCACGGTCTTGCTGCCCTAGTTGATGTCTCTGAGCACTTAGTGCTTTAAGTTTAGCTAAACTCATGCTTTGCGGGTGTGCAGATTTGCTCTGAGGTGGTGAGTTCTCAGGTGACACCTCTGTGGATGGCTGTTCTTCCCTGATGTTCTAGCTGGGTTCCTGAAGGACCCAGCAAATTCTCCAGAAACTCCCTCTCCCTTCCCGCTGCCTCCCGCAGACACATTTGGACGCCTGTCTTCTTTTCCTGGCTCGCGCTTTCTTCCTGTTGGAGTGTGGCGTTTGGAATCAAGTCACCTGGGGAGATTTCAGACAACAGCCACAAAGCCCAGCTCCACTGAGGGGAGACTAATTACACAGCTAATTAATCCAGCAGATGTCATTTTAAGTGCTGATTTCCATGTGATTTGGTTACACACGCCCTGCATTACCGAGATGGGCACGGGGGCCTTTTGGAAAGTATCTTTTATTTTTTAATCAGACTTTAAGGAAGAGCGTATTTCCTGTCCATCTTTTATGCTCTAGTGACATATCCCTGGTTTTCCAGAACCGTCTCTCCAGCTGCTTTACCCACAGACGGCATCTCTGCCCCACACGGGAGTCACACTGTTTGGCACCACGCTGGTCTGCACGTCATGTGCTGGGTACTTTCACCAATTGGTTCGTAAACCTCTTGAGGACATGGATTGCCTTCAGTTCTGTGAGTTTCTCAAGAACGCAGCACAAGTAGGCATCAGCAGGTGGTTATCTGTTTCTTTCCGATTGCTTTCTTGTCTACTGAAAGCAAATTTCTTTGCAAGGAGAGTAGCTAAGGAGTGTCTGAAAGGTGTTGTTTTGCAAGCGGAGAGTTAAGAAGTATAGGACACCAGTGATTGTTGGAAAACTGAGTAAGTCGTGCATAGCACCAAAAAAAGAAAAAAAAAAAAAAAAAGGCTCTTGGAGGCAGAGGAGGAAAGTCAGGAAGTGAGGGGAGATGGTGTTTTCCTTCCTTCTCTCTGCAGTGGTAGAAGTGGAACAGAGAGGATGGAAAGGTACTGCCTTCTGCAGGTGGCCTGGACGCGGCTGCAGGATGTAGCGTGGCTGTGGCCCTGAAGCTGGCAGCCTGTGCTCATGGAAGTTACCTGGTCCTCCGTGGGGGCTGGCACCTGCCCAAGGCCACATTGCCCAGCATCCCCTCACCCTGAATCATGCCCACTCTGGGAGTGGACTCACCATGTGTCCTCCCAATGGCTGGATCCAGAAGTGACACATTTCACCGCTGGTGGGACAGATCGCTGGTGGTTTCTGTGTTGCTGACTCTGTCGGCTGTGTCCTGATCCCCCCCGACCTTTCAGCCGCCCTTGCCCTTTGTCCATCTCTGTTGGCTTCTCTTCTGTGACTTCACGGTGAGTGTTGTTATGCCCCAGGCTTGTCCCAGAGCCCCTTCCTTTTTCTGTCTGTAACTCTCCCTAAGTGTCTCATTCAGTCCAGTGGTTTTAAACCCCATCTACTTTCCGGTGGCGTCTGAATCTGTCTGTAGCCCAGGCCTCTTCCTGTATGCAGCTCCCCACCTGGCATTTGCATTCAAATGTCTGAGAATGAGCTCCTCAGGGTTAGCATGGTGCAGAGAGGACTCTGTGACCAGAACCCCCAAATGCTTATGGGCTCCCATCTCGGTTAGGGCCACTTCCAGCTTATCGTTTGCTTAAACCAAAAATCTGGGAACTATCTGTGGGGCTCCTTGTCTTTCGCTCCTCTACAGCCAAACTGTCAGCAAGTTCTGTGGGTGCTACCTTCAAAAATACATTTGCACCACCGCCCTCCCAGGCCAGCCCCCGTCGTCTCTCTGTATTTCAACTCTCCCCCTGCCTCTACTCTTGCCCTTTACAATCCCCTCTCTCCATACAGCGATTTTACGAAGAGGAAAATCAGGTCAAAGACCCCACAAAGGCTTTCCACCTCACTTAAGATAAAAACTCACCTTGGTACTGTGGCTTACAAGCCCCTTTGTGATCTGAACTCCTCCCGCCGTGCTGACCTCATTTTACAACCTTCTCCCCTTTGCCCCCTACACTGCAGCCACAGCGGCCTTCTCACTGTTCTTTCAACCTGCTAAGCTGGCGCCTGCCACAGGGCCTTTGCGCTTGCTGTTCTACTGAGTGTCTGTACCTCCTTGACCTTGACGTTCAGCTCTCATTCAGTGTCTGGTCCTCAAAGAGGCTTTCCCTGACAACCAGTCTCAAGGAGCTACACCATCACTTCACTCAAGATAACTTCTCTGCATTGAGAGGGATTATATTTATTTTTCTTGTCCGTTCATTAATTTAGTTGTCTCCCAAGACAGCAGGGGCCTACGTTGCCCCATTAACGGCTCTGTCCCTAATGCTTAGAACAGTGTGTGACACCAGCCCCGTAAATATTTATTGAACCATAGGGTACCAGCAGAGCGTGCCATGGCTTCTACCCTGTGCTAGAACAGGTACAACAGCCTCATGCGCACACTTGGCATTTCATAATGTAGAGCCCTAAGCGTACACTGGTGTAAACTGGATGGCTTGTGTGAACCAGGTCATTGCAGAGTTTCTGCAGCCCAGGTCATTTACCATCAGCTTCACACAGAGCTCTATTCCTGTACTGACCCCTGAGACACAGCCCTGGCAAGATCGTGCAGCTGGTGTCAAAGTACTTTGAGAATTCCCACGTGCTGCTGGCCACCCGTGAGTTTCGACTCTGTCCCCCCAGACTCTGCCGGCGAAAATCACAGGTCTTTCTCCCCAGCACTGTCATCAGAATGCCTTGTTCCTTTCCCGTTCTTATGATAGACCATATTTTTAGTGGTCTTTCTCCTCTGCTTAGTGGTAAGACCCTTACCAGTGGGGTCTGTTTATTGTCACCCAACTTTGTAACCTTGCTAGGGTCTTGGGGATATTAGATAGATTATCAGCAAGTGTCACCTGATGATTTGATGGCAAAAGATGGAACCTTTTTTTTTTTTTTTTTTTTTGAGACAGAGTCTCACTCTGTCCCCCAGGCTAGAGTGCAGTGCTGTGATCTCAGCTCACTGCAACCCCTGCCCCCTGGTTCAAGCGATTCTCCTGCCTCAGCCTTCTGAGTAGCTGGGATTACAGGTGCATGCAACCATGCCCAGCTAATGTTTGTATTTTTAGTAATGATGGGGTTTCACCAAGTTGCCCAGGCTGGTCTCGAACTCCTGACCTCAGGTGATCCGCCTGCCTCTGCCTCCCAAAGTGCTGGGATTACAGGCACGAGCCACTGCACCCGGCCAGAAGATGGAATCTTTTTTTTGTTTTGTTTTTTGAGGCAGAGTCTCGCTCTGTCACCCAGGCCGTAAGTAGTGCAGTGGCACCATCTCGGCTCACTGCAAGCTCCACCTCCCGGGTTCACGCCATTCTCCTGCCTCAGCCTCCCGAGTAGCTGGGACTAGAGATGCCCGCCACCATGCCTGGCTAATTTTTTATATTTTTAGTAGACGGGGTTTCACCATGTTAGTCAGGATGGTCTCGATCTTCTGACCTCGTGATTCGCCCGCCTCGGCCTCCCAAAGTGCTGGGATTACAGGTGTGAGCCACCGCGCCCGGCCAAGATGGAATCTTAAACATAGAAATTTAAAGATTAGGGGCAGCCCCGAGTTGGCTCCTTCCTCAGTTTCTCTAGAGGCTCCTCTGCTGCTTTTATTCCTTTCTCCTTGGGCAAGTGTCTTCGTCTGAATGACGCTTACTTAGTCCTGTGTCTGATCGTCCCCCCACGCTGAGAACCACGTTTTTGGTGGCAGAACATATTCCCAGTGAGAGAAACTCTGACCTGCTTCTCTCCTCCTGCCCCATGTACAAGCCTCATGTCCTGGAGCACCCGCTAGCAGGATAACGTCCTTGCTTCTTTAGGGCAGTGACTTTTAAACTTTGTTGACGATAATCTAAAAAGAAATGCATTTTACAGGGGTGACCCAGCACGTACCTATAGCTAGATATTCTGTTTATTTGACTAAAACAGAAGTAGTACAGAATGATTTTATCCTTACTGCAGGTGCTACGTTCTGATGCTTTCTATTGCCTTCAATTCTGTTTTGTTTTACAAATGCTGGTTGTACTCACAGCGTGGATTTCATGATCCCCTGACATAATCCTGATTTCGTGATCCAGTGACTCCCAGCCCAGGGGCCTTTAAAAAACTATGCATGCCTGGTTTGACCCCCAGAGGTTGTGGTTTCATTGACTGTCGGATTCTGATGTGCGGCTGCAGTTTGAGAACCACTGCTCTAATGGGTCACGATCTGCAGTTTAAAAAACGTTGCAATACAGAATACAAAGAGGAACTGATCATTCGGTAAGAGCCATCAAATGTGGACACAAGAATTATCCAAGTTGACAGGAAGGTGGAGGGAGGGAGCAACCACACCCAACTGATTACAACCAAAAAGACCTCTGGGAGGGAGGGGCAAGTGGGAGTTTGAGCAAGATTTAAAGAGGGTATAATCATATAGAAAGGTGAACTGGACAGAGGACAAAGGCAGATTCATTCTCGTACTTACCGAACCTGTGGCTCTGGTACTAAAGTAATTTTAATAACTAGAACTTCCTACTTACGGCCTGGGTGACAGAGCGAGACTCTGCCTCAAAAAACAAAACAAAAAAAAGATTCCATCTTCTGGCCGGGTGCAGTGGCTCGTGCCTGTAATCCCAGCACTTTGGGAGGCAGAGGCAGGCGGATCACCTGAGGTCAGGAGTTCGAGACCAGCCTGGGCAACTTGGTGAAACCCCATCACTACTAAAGAAATACACCGAACCTGTGGCTCTGGTACTAAAATAATTTTAATAACTACAACTTCCTTGTCGTCCAGGCAGGAATGCAGTGGTGCGATCTCAGCTCACTACAACCTCCAACTCCCCAGTTCAAGCGATTCTCCTGCCTCAGCCTCCCAAGTAGCTGGAATTACAGGTGCCCACCACCAGGCCTGACTAACTTTTTTTGTATTTTTAATAGAGATGGGGTTTTACCACATTGGCCAGGCTGGTCTCGAACTCCTGACCTCAAGTGATCCTCCTGCCTCAGCCTCCTAAAGTATTGGAATTATAGGCTGAGCCACCATGCCTAGCCTACCCTAACTTTTAAAAGAAAGTTGTGAGCTAAACATTTCATAATAACAACACACTGGAATTTGGGTCTTTTTAGTGTTCTGCTAGTCAGGAAGTCTGCTCACACGATCTATTAAAATAATAAAACCATGAAAAAAAAACCCATAAAGAAAAAAGAAAACTGTAGTTGAGGCTGTGCATGCTGGAGTAGGGGGAGGGGTAGAGTGTACTGCTTGTGCAGTGTACTTTGGAATGAATAAAAGATGTAAGGCCCATTGATAGCAGGATAAAGAGATGGCTAAATAGACAGCAAAGCATTAATTTCAGCAGCTGGGTGGTGGATACTTAAGTGTCTACTATATGGTTTTTTTTTTCAACTCCATGGTTGGAGATGTTCATAATGCAATGCGAGGGTAAAATACTAAAACCTAATGGTGAAATGTTCTCTCCTCTCTGAGCTCCACCGTGCAGAAGCTTTGAGGTCTCTTCTCAACCCCTGCTGTCCTCCCCTCCACCTTCCTACTCCTGGGAGAGTCATGTTGATGATCTGTCGTGTCTCTGAAGACGGGGCTCACGTTGGTTATTTCTGTTTTTGCAGACAAGGGCATACGTTTCACTAGAGGCAGAAACATACCTGGTTAGGAGCGCTCAAGCTACTGCGGGAGAGGCAGTGGAAACCTAATGGGATCTGGCCATTCAGGAGGTGTCTGGATGCCCACGAGATGCCCGGCGCTTGTTGGTGTGGCAGGTGGAATGGGGCTCAGTGAGTGCTGCCAACTAGAAAAATTTAAGATAGGACGTCCATATGTCTTAAAGGAAACCCAGATGGCTCTTGGGATTTTAAAGAGGGAGAAGATCCCTGGTATCAGGCTGCCTGCGTTTGAGTCCCAGCTCCTGGGACTTAACATAAGTTAATTCCCGTTCGTTGATCATCTGTAAAGTGGGCTAACAGAACGACTTGCTTTGATAGGACTCTCGAATGGGTTAAATGAGATAACACATGAAATGCACCTAGACAGAGTCTGCATATAGTATCAGAGAGGTGTTAAAGGACTCCATTTTTCTACATTAGATTTCCCATCATCTTCTGCAGACCACACAACTGACATTATTTTTGTAATTTGGTTTTTATTAGCTTTGAACTTGACACACTGTTGGTTTGGAGGATAGAAAGATCAGTGGATTTTTTTTTTTTTTTTTTTGGCGTGGAGCAGGGAGAAGGAATTTCCCCGAAGATAGATTATGACTGATGTTTAGTGAAATGACCTTGAGCCAGTAATTTAACCTTGGTCAATCTGTCCTGCCCCATCTGAAGGATGAGGAGCTTGGATTCCTCACTAAGTCTCCTTCAAGCACTAAGTGTGTGTTTGTAGGACTTTTTTATTTTTTCCAAAGGGATATCTCCATCTCTTCTCCTGAGTAATGGAGCAAAAAGTGATCTAGTGAAGTACTTAGGAAAATTAGAAAGTGATCCAAGTCCAGCTGCATTGTGGCTACGGTTTGCTCCACCCCATCCCTGAGAAGTACCCAAGACATCTTCCGTTGTGAGAAGACGACGACGATGTTACTTTCACTGACATAATTTTATAATACTGTTCTGCATAACCTGGGAGATTTCAGTTATTTGTTTGTTTCTTTTTAAATAGGACTTCCCGCAAGCATCAACACATACGTATTTCACTTATGTGACCAAAATTAGGTGCAGGTTAGAACGTAGACTTGGAAACTGGCATGGAGTACACAGAACACTCGGGGGAACTGTATTCCTTGCTATTTTTCATTCCCTTACATGTGTACTTTTCTGATTAAAGCTAGTGCGTATTCACTCTAAAAAAATAAAATAAAGCCACAATCTAGAAATACACAGCTTAGAGGGCAAAGATGGAAAAATGAGAATATATTTGACATTTGTGTCTTGTTATGGTTTGTGTTTGTGTCTGTTTACGTTTTGTAACCTTGGCAATACCACAGAATATCGTAAAAGGGGGAACAGCTTCTGGATGCAAGTGTTAGCTGGTGCTGCAAAGCTCACATACCCTCCTTGCATAAGTGACTTCATTTGTATCGAAAACCGCAGTGTCCATGGTTTGGCTGCCTTAACATTGCCTTAGGAATCTCACTTTAATGTTTATATGAGTGTCCTTGCTTGTGGCTGCACCATCCCAATCTCCCTTCACTGTAGGGAGCACCTGCAGTCAAGTATGCAAAACTGTTTCCATGGCAACCCTTTGTTACCCATTCATTTAAAATATTCCAAATTTTTTCTCCAGCTGAAACTTTTACTTTTTTTTTTTTTTTTAAATGGTGCATCCTTCCTCCTCCCTATCGGTACGTTGGAAGTTCATCTCCTTGGCTACTGAAGTCATGCTTGTTTTCTCCCTTCCCCCCACCTCTTTGAAAGCCGAAGTGTGTGTGTGTGTGTGTGTGTGTGTGTGTGTGTGTGTGTGTGTGTGTTTTCTTTTAATGAAATAAATGGCTAATCCCGGAATCTCTGATTACAGCTCTGAGTCAACAAGTGGGAGGAGATGCCTCCCTTCTTGATTTGAAAGAAGCAGAACTTAATGCGAAACCATCTTTAACATCTGAAACGATGTGCGAAGTATGTGCAACAGAATAAAAATCTCACCAAGCTCATGGCCTGCCTGATGATTAGATGCATAAGTGGATCTGGAAAGTATACTTGAAAAACAGAGCGGCTCTTTGTAATGTGAATGGTGAATTTAATGGGTACTAGGAGGACGGAGTTTTGGCAACATATGTTTCATGCTGGTGTCAAGAGGTGTGTAAGGAATATGGCCACAGCTTATGTTTGGAAACTTTCACCTATGAAGTGAAATGTAAATCAGTGGCAGTAAACATGTTAAGGTTGCAAATTTGAACACAAATGAAGAAATGCAAAAGAAAGTTTTGCATCGTTACACTCATTTCACATGAGTTAATTATTACTATCAAATATGATATTGTAATGGCCAGGATATGGGGTACGGCTCAGTGATGGCGCCTTGTACCACATTTTACATTTTATGACTGTCATATGCAAGTCTTTTGCATTTCTTATGTGTATGTCATGATTTGGTCATTTATTCTTACTAGAACCATAATCTTCCTTGTTTTGGCAATGTACAGGCATTATTTTTGTTTCCTTCCTTAGTAGGTTTTATGAGTATTTCTAAACTTATCAGTTCTGATCTGTTATTCACTATTGGCAGTTGCTGAAAGAGCTAAGTGCTGGCTGTGTTTTATAGCTGTGTAGCTTTCAATTGCTATTGTCTGCTCCATAGCCCTTTAATTTCTAGAAGCATCCTTGCCATTATGTCACAAGCGGGTTGTGTTCACATCATTTTGCGTCTTAGGACTTTTGGGCCTCAAGATACTTTGCACATATAAAATCTGTCTGCAAGAGATCACACAGAATCCGTTATCTTCTTATCGCCCTTCCTCTTTTTTTTTATTTTTAAGCTTACTTTTATTTTTCTTTTTTCCCCTCCAATTCCAAATAGTTTGGCAAAGATTTTTAGGTGCAGAAGAACCATAAAGGGGTGTTTTGATCAGATGCCGCTCCCCTCCCTTGGGATGACAAAAATGGGTGAGAACCTGTGTTTATTAGGAGAGTATGAAGTATATTATTATTTTATTTTATTTATTTATTTATCTCTTGAGACTGAGTTTCACTCTTGTCACTCAGGCTGGAGTACAGTGGCAAGATCTCACCTCACTGCAGCCTCCACCTCCCGTGCTCAAGTGATTCTCCTGCCTCAGCCTCCTGAGTAGCTGGCTAATTTTTGTAATTTCAGTAGAGATGGGTTTCACCGTGAACACAGGCTGGTCTTGAACTCCTGACCTCCAGTGATCCGTCCGCCTCGGCCTCCCGAAGTGCTGCGATTACAGGCATGAGCCACCGCGCCCGGCCTGTTTTCTTTTTTAAGTGAAGGTTTCTTTTCCTCTTGTCCTCCTTTTCATGCTGGGGGTCTAGAAGCCCAGCACATCCGTGTGAATGCAGTTGGTTCAGCATAATTGATGCGGTCTCCTTTCCCACAGCTGATGAGGATTATGTCAGCTTGGTTTAACAGTCTCATTTTCTGCTCCCAGTGCACACTTGTTTTAATGTGTTTCGGTTAATGAGGTAGAAGAGAGAATGAGGTGTTACTGTTTATGTACAGCCAGCTTGTGCGGAGGGCCCTGTCACAGCCCGCGTGGCCCCAGGCATCCTCTGGGGCAAGAGCCGCAGAGCGAGGCCACCGTTCAGAACACAGTTTTTCCTGGCTGAGGAGTGCAGATCCTGATGATGACCTATAAGCTTTGCCAAATAGTCGTATTTCCACCATTTGTGTTCTCTAGACATATCTTTCTCATGTAATGATAAAAAGATTAAACTTGGCTTAGAGCTTGGGGTGCAGTTGAGGGAACTGATCAAACACTTCACCCCCAGAGCTTTTTCAAACTTGGCTTTTGTATTCCTTTCACCAGTCCCTCACCCCTGGGTGGACCCCTCCCCAAGCAAGGGTCAATTTAACATATAGGTAGAATCAATGTCAAAAATCCAAGTGGAGTTAAGCAGTAAGAATTTGAATTTTTGCCTCACCCTTTTTCTGTTTTTTTTAGACAGGGTCTGGCGGCTCTGTCGCCCAGGCTGGAGTGCAGTGGTGCTATCTCTGCTCACTGCAACCTCCACTTCCTGGGTTCAGGAAATTCTCCTGTCTCAGCCTCTTGAGTAGCTGGGATTATAGGTGTGTGCCACCACACCCGGCTGAATTTTGTATTTTTCGTAGAGATGGGGCTTGTCCAAATTGGCCTGGCTGGTCTCGAACTCCTGACTTTTAGTGATCTGCCCACCTCGGCCTCCCAAAGTGCTGGGATTATAGGCGTGAGCTCCCGCACCCAGCCAGGCCTCACTCTGTTGTCCAGGCAGGAGTGCAGTAGCACAATTATAGCTCACTGCAGCCTCAACCTCCTGGGCTCAGGCCATCCTCCTGCCTCAGCCTCCTGAGCAACTGGGACTACAGGCACATACCACCATGCCCGGCTAAACTTTTTATGGTAGAGATGGGGTCTTGCTGTGTTGCCCAGGTTGGTCTTGAACTCCTGACCTCAAGCCATCCTCCCTCCTTGGCTTTCCAAAGTACTAGGATTACAGGCCTGAGCCACTGTGCCTGGCCTAAGAATTTGCATTGTATCTTACATGGGTCAGAACAGTGCTGCTGGTGAGGGAGGTAAAAGAGGTGAAAGAGATTTCCAGGGGTAATCTTACATGAACAAGCATCTGGTTTGGGTCATGACTTGGTTCTTGCTCATTTTTGGAGCTTGGGCCTGGAGTTTGGGGGCCTATCGTAAACACCGTTCCCCCCCTCCTTAGGGTGCCTTGATGAGCCGGGTGCTGCCAGAGAACAGCCAGGAAACCAAGACTTGGGCCAGTGGGTTGGGATCGGGAGGGCTTTTGTATGTATTCAGATCTCCAGTCCTGGATGCATGGACAGCAAAGGGAATATCAGGGGTACAACAACAACTTTCCCTCTGTGGGACCAACCCAAGCCATTTTCTCAATTGCGCACACATTGTGGAAGGACCTGTTCTCGTACCTCCTACCCCTGTCTTTCCATCTTCCCCTTAAGCCCTTTCCTTCCTCCCTCTCTCTCTCTCTCTCTCTCTCTCTCTGTCGGTCTCTTGCTCTCTCCTCTCTCTCTCTCCCCCATCCTCCACATCATTGAGCACCCTAAATGGTTAAACCTGTTGCCTGACCTTGGCGCAGTGCCAGCCCCATGGGGCGCTGTGCAGCCTGGAGGCCCCCGGCGCATCCCAGCTTCTCGAAGGCATAGTGGCCATGGGTTTCAGCAGGAATTAAACAATTACTAAGTCTTAGTCCTCCCCACCTTCTGTGGATTGACTCTATAAATTGTCAGCCTGTTGACATTTTAATGCGAATTATGTCATGTGGTATCCCCTTTGATTTCGACATGCCTCAGTTTGTAAATACATGAGCCACTCAAAGGCTTGTGGTTAGTGTACACTCCGGAGGCCTCGGGGTTTTTGGTGGGGGAGAGCGCGCTGGAGGGACCACAATGCTGGGAGTGTGCCTGGCGCTGAGAGCCTGCTGCAGCTCCCTGGGGCGGCTCCGGAGGGGCGGGGGGCTGTGCGGAGGGCCTGCTGCCAGCCCCAGTGCCATGCTGGGCACCTCCCAGCCCCTCCCGGCCACCGGGAAGGCCACTGCCTTTGAGTCCAAGTCACGAGATATTTTCATGGACGGCATCGGTGGCTGAATGTTCCCCCAAAGTCAGCGTGCAGCTCTGCGCCTCCTTTTGTGAGGTGTGATGTCACTTCCCCATCACCTGCACCTGGAGAAGAACTGACTTATTCCAGATTCCAAGGCAAATCAGGAGGCCAAGGGGGCGTGGCCTGGAGCAGGCGTTGCCCTCAGAAGAACTTGGCCATCCCAGTGGGAGAATGAATCGGGAGGATCGTGAACAAAAGAATCAATGGGGATTGAGAAATTGAGAGAGAAGGAAGACGAGGAGCAAGGGTTGCTGTGACACAGGGAGAAGACTCATGGGTGTGGATCTGAACAAATTTTTAAAAAATTGTTTACTACTGTTTAAAAGTGGAAATTATTTTAACCAATCTCTGACCAAGTGAAACTGACCAAGTGAAACTCTGACCAAGTAAAGAAGGAGTGGAGACCTGAAGGTTCTTAATGTTCAGATCTAAAAGTGAAATTCTAGGGAAGAAATATAGAAATAGATATTCAGAGGCAATTTCAAGTGAGAACCGCTGAGAAGCCCCTCTGCTGGGACTCTCCTCCAGCTCATGGTTCTTAACACCCTGTTCTCTGTCTCCTGACCTCTTGATTGGAGACTTTCCTATACATTTCGTAACCCTGGGGGAGCTGGCTTCTCGGTAATCCTTTGTGTGTAGGATGTCAGTGCTCTAGAAAGAGAGAACTAGCCATCTTGAGGTCTGATGGGCTGTGCCCAGGGGAAGTTGGCCAGGAGAGACCCAGAGAATGGGCCAGGAGTAGAAACACTGGTCTCTGCTTTGTGTAGGAGAGGCAGGAGCATGTAATCGCCCCTCATCTGAAGACAGCAACTGCTGGGCTTGCTGTCTGTGTTGGAATTTGGCTGATTTACAGAAATGTCATGGGATCTTTGATGCCCCTGGGTGGTCGGGACCTGTTTCCCACATGCTGAGCAATTCCAATTTCATGTGTGAATAATGCCCGAAGTATCCATACTCCGAAAAGGAAGAAGGAGCCCCAATTCACGTTGATCAGAGACACTTCTAGCTCACTGAGAAAGTACTGGTAACTTCCACAGGGGTCCGAATATGTTTTTCAAAGTGGATTCTATAATTCATTTTTAAAGAGTTGTAATACATACAAGTGTTTGGAAAGTGGAGTTGCTGTAGCTCTTCCACCTCTTCAATGGATTTATCTGGTTTTGGGGAGGAGAGTGAGTGTGTGAGAGAGACAGAGACGGAAAAATATACATTGCTTAGGGGAACTGTTTAGTTGGTTACTATGGGCAATTATATTCCAGCATCTAGTTTAAGTTTAGCTGTAAGGGCATATTTAAAATAAAATGATAAGACATTACAGTAATCATGACCCATAACAACATTACTCCTTGTTAAGTTTTTTTTTTTTTTTTTTAAGGTTTCAGATGATAGACGTGTTTCCAAGTTAAAAGAAACAGTGACTTCCAAGATGTAAAGGGAGGCCTGTGCTTTTTAAGTAGATCGTAAAATTTTGTTTGCAACATGCAAATAGGTCTCAGTTACCTGCTTCCTCTCTATTGTAATGATTATAAGTTAATTCTTGGAAATAAGCTTTCATGCACAAATACAAGGCCCTTTTCAAGAAACTGACATGTTATATAATGAGTAGTGGGGACAGGGGAGTAGCTGGGGACAAGGGAGTAGCAGTCTGTACCTCTTTGCATTTCCCTCCTGTCTTCCAGAGGTTGTAAAAGCTGTGGTCACTGCCCACCCTTGGCTGGTGCCTGTTCCAGCCCCTCTGGGCAGTTTGGTCAGGGAAGGAGTAGGCACGAAGGTGACACTTGGTTTCCCAGCCCTATAAATTAGACAAATTCCGAACTATTGTAGATGATTGTGTGGGTTCATTTGCTTTGACTCATTCCTTTTTCCTCATGATTCCTTCAAAGTGAAAGGCAACTCAAGATAAGGGAAAGACACGGGACGGGTTTAAGTGGACACAGGTGTGGGCTGCCTGTTAGCAAACCTGGGAAATGTGACCATCAGGATCACCTGTCCTTGACCCTCCAGCGGCATGCACATGCAGCATTGCTGCGGTGGTTGGGGACCATTTAACCTGACCTGCGACGCGCCTGTACCTCCTGAAATTACTTGGCATTCAGGGGCCTCTAGAATTCTCTTGCCCTTTCCAGAGTTAGGGACTTCAAGGTTCTTTCTATTGAACTTTGTATTTAAAAAGTATAAGCTAGCTCGGTGATGGAACAATTGACAGGGTAAAAGTGCACTTGACTCACTTTACGGCTGTGTTGTCAGTGGGCAAGGATCGGTAGGAAGGAAGAAGCCGGCCAGCTTCTGGGAGGCAGCCGCACGACAGATTTCGATAGCACAGCAATGGCTTTGTGTTAACTCCGCATTCCAGCTTGCTCCAGCTCCACAGGTTATTTGCATAGCACACAAAGCACAGATTGTACAATGTATCCAGGTATCACTGGCATTGGCAATTGACCACACATATGAATGGGACCTGTGTGTCCCCGTTGTAAGGCCTTCCCAAACCACCCCCGTGACTGCCTGGACAGAGTTCAGACTTGCCAGCCGGAGCGCTGGAGTAACACCCATCTGCATTCTCCGTTTTCGGGTCTATAGATGCATTTCTGTAAAGGGTAGGAGGAAATGGGACTGAAGTCCCTTAGGAGAGAAGTGCCCTGAGGAAGAAAACCCAGGAGGTTAGTTGAATAAGAAGAGAAAAAAGGAAGTTAAAGGGAGGCGGGGGCTAAACGAGAGTGAAGGAGAAGGATTTTCTGACAATTAACTAATTCTCCTTGCTCTAACCCATGACAGAATTAATCACACATTAACACACTGACAGCAAAATTAATGTCATATGCAAATTAATAGTGCAGGCTTGGCATTCAACAGCCTGTTGGCTTCTTAGGGCTGGCGCCGTAGTTCTGCCCACCCAGCCCCGGCCTCTCTGTGGGCCTGGTACCATCTCACCCTCATTCTGCCTGAGAATATCCAGGGTGACTTTGTCACGGAAGCAGCATCTCATCCCATCTGCTGGCTTGAAACGACTGAAGTCAAAACCCATAACCAGTTCCTGCCATGTTGTTTTCATTGTGGACACAAAGGCAGGAATAACAGGAGCCTGAGTTGAGGAGCCCTTGGGCTGTAGTACTTTTCTTACCTCCTTTGTAGTTTTACTCTCAGTGACTGTCCTTGTAGGAAATCAGGGGCTGTTTTCTTGATCGATTCCTGGGAAGGGTCTGCGGTGTTGCCCCAGAGCTGCCATATTTAACAGAGGGAGCTGGGTTGCAGGGAACAAGAAGGGATAGCAGTATAGCACGGTCAAATCCAAAGTCATTTACGTTTTAGTTACATGGTACAAAGTGAATTGTTTTATGTGACTTCAAAGAGGTCTAACCTATTGCAACCAACTCTGAAAGAGAAAATGTGAGCCTCTCCTTGATGTTAATACATAAATAAATAATAAGAAGAAAGAATAGTATGTTTTATAGCATTTCGACTGCTGAACTTGAGTGCCCGGGGCAAGTGCTGGCTAGCCCGTTACAGCCGATGGCTAACCCACTTGTGAATTTGCCATCTGTGATGATTATTATTTTGACATGTAATGAGTAATCGTGTTGTGAACCAGGCATTACACGCAACTTAAAGACGTGGACCTGCCCGGTAGCCGTGTCTTGAATGTGGTAGGACGAGGCGATTCAAAGTAGAATGAAAACAGTCAACTGTGTATGTTGATCGGGAATGAGTATTGGCATTTTCTTAGTGGTGCTGATTTCCTTAGCTTTTTCATTAGCTGCCACTTCATCTACTACCAAGGAAAGAGACTTGAGATTGATGAGGTCATGACAGAGATCTGGGAAGCGTTGTTGTAGGCTGTGGAATGGTCTTAATTTCTGGGTGCTCCCGGTGGTGTCTGTGTATGACATGTATCAAACAGGCTCAGAGATACATCACCTGTATCAGGGCCATGAAAATTAGGTTCCTGGGAAATCATTAACCTAAAATTTTGATTTTATAAATAATGTGAGGTGTCTGCCTCTATCAAGGATAGAAGGCATATATATTCAAAACTTCTTTTTTTTTTTTTTTCTTCTAGTCTGAGACAGGTCTCACTCTGTCACCCAGGCTGGAGTGCAGTGGTGCGATCACAGCTCACTGCAGCCTCTGCCTCCTAGGCTCAAGAGATCCTCCCACCTCTGCCTCCTGAGTAGCTGGAACTACAGGCGTGCCCAGCTAACTTTTCGTATTATTTGTAGAGATGGGCTTTCACCATGTTGCCCAGGCTGGTGTTGAACTCCTGGGCTCAAGCGATCCTCCCACGTCGGTCTCCCAAAGTGCTGGGGTTACAGGCATGAGCCACCGCACCCGGCCCTATGTTCATATCTACTATTCTTGTAGACAGATAGATACCAGCCTCTATTTGTGTACACAACATATACATAGATACATATACCTAAAAATATACATAGATATACTCTGATGTGTGTATGTATGTGGATATACTTCCTGTAATTTTCGTGTATAGTATAGTGCCTTAGATACTAATCATTTCATCAAGTCCTTCTAGCAGCCTTACCATATATGGACTTAGTGCTCTAATCTGAGGAGCCTGGTATGGACAGAGCAGGAAGCAGGCTGGGGAGAGTCTGCCCTGCCCCCAGCCCTGACAGGTATCAGCCTCAGACCCTGTAACGTCAGCTGTAAAGTGAAGGTGTTTGCCTCCCAGAGTTTTTAGGAGTAGATATCCTAAAATAGAATATCCTGTTCTAAAAACTGTACAGCATGTTTCAGTCTGAAACAAATGTTTTATGATTCATTTTTGATCACACAAGGCAATTTCATAGGAAGAAAGCCAGGTACGAAGAGAGTGCTGGGAGTGACGGTCGTTCCATAAGGCCGTAGGTAGGTTTGGCCACACTCAGGTTCATGTGACATTCATTGTCACCGTAGTCCCTGGTTGAGGGTGACAAGCAGGTGGATTTCCTTCTGTGACGCTAAAGTCATCCTTGATGGTGGCCCTCTCTGTCTGTGCTAGAGGTAAGGATTCGTGCTCATCTCCATTGCCACACCTCCCTCTTGACACTGGCATAATGGGTGGAGTCGGATGAGATGAACTTGGGCTGATAGAGAACTAACAAGTGACAGTGGCCAAAGGGAAGGTTGTTTGTCCGGGACGGGGGGCCTCACCGTCCTAATGGAGAGATGGTTGGGCGAGGATAGAGGATTAAAGCTCCTTCAGCTGAGTGCAGTACCAAACCAGAGAGGGTGAGTTGCGGTAACTGCAAGGAGGAATTGGGTGCAAAGAGAGGAGTAAAGATAGGGTAGTTTGGGTGTCATCCCTGTGATGAAAGTTCTCCACAAGAACCCAGGAGCGGGATTTCTGGTTCTGGTGCCCCTGCGGTGTGGAAATGCAAAGGTCTGCTGTTGTGGTGACTCAGTGGCAGAGTGTGGGCTTCATGGCATGCCTACCATGATGCAGGGCTGAGAAGGAAGCGAGACCCCCACCGTGTCTGGTGCCCCCAGATGTTTCTGCATGGAGCTTGGTATGGGAGCTCTCTGGCAGGGGCCCCTGCTGCCTCCGTGCCCGGCTGGTAGGCAGGCCTGCTTTCGTTTTGCATCTGTGCATGTGGCCATTTTCATTTTTCCCTGGACAGCCTTGCCTGGGGTACTGCCTACTGCCGGCGAGGGTTGCTAGGAAACCGGCCAAGGCCTGTCTTCTCCTGGCTCAGGACAAGGCCCCCGCCAGCTTTCCGGGGCCTGAAACCAGCGTGCAGCACGCTGAGCGCCAAGCCAGGCGCTGCCCCCTTTTCTCTCTGTCTCATCCCTTCCCTCGAGACCCCGCGACCCCTTTCTGTACATGCAGTGATCATTTGCTGCACGAAGCATTGGGGAAAGTGAGGCCACGTCAGATGTCTCCATGCTTCTCACTGTACTATTAAGGTGCTTTCGTCTGAGAATAGGAGTAACCCCAAAGCCAAATGAAAGTGAGATTCCCTCTGATTGTTTTCTGGGGTCTTTCTTGGCTAGCACCTGAGCCTCCGAAATCCCCGTTCAGTTCTCTGCCCTTTTGCATCGTGCCATCTTCCCGCTTAGCCCTATGTCTCTCCTTCCTCCTGAGTGATAGTCATGTCTGATGCCCTTTGAAGAACAGGAAAGCCGCAAGCATTTTTGGCCATGGGGTCTAGGAAGGAAGTGACCATGATCACATTTCTATGAAGCACTTGTCCAAGTTCCTAGAAGCTGCATCTCCTAGAAGCTTCGTTGATGACATCACCCAGTTACCCTCCAGCTCTCTAAGCATGATGTAGGCTATGGCGCGAGAGGGAGAGCAGGGTCTGTAATTCAGAAGTGAGCTCTGTCGTTAAGTGAATGAATGCCTAGATGTTCTGCAAGGACACTCTGAGTATCTGAGTTTGGTTGGATTAGCTTTTTTTTTTTTTTTTTTTTTTTTGAGACAAGGTCTGGCTCTGCCACTCAGGCTGTAGCTTAGTGGTGGGATCACAGCTCACTGTAGCCTTGAACTTCTGGGCTCAAGTGATCCTCCTGCCTCAGCCCCTCAAGTGGCTAGGGATACAGCACACACCACCATGCCTGGCTAATTATTTTATTTTTTGTAGATATAGGGAGTCTCACTTTCTTGCCCAGGCTGGTCTCAAACTACTGGCTTCAAGCGATCCTCCCACCTTGGCCTCCCAAAGTGCTGGGATTACAGGCATGAACCACCTTGCCCAGCCTGGATTTGCTTTAAAAGCTAAAAAAGTTGTTGTCTTCCACTTGAGGAAGCTGCTCTGCAGATGACACACAGACAGTTTTTCCTCTAGGTGTGTTTCTTTTTTATTGTTTTTTTAAGACCAAGTTTCACTCTTGTCACCCAGGCTGGAGTGCAATGGTGCGATCGTGTCTCACTGCAACCTCCACCTCCCAGGTTCAAGTGATTCTCCTGCCTCACACTCCTGAGTAGCTGGAATGACAGGCGCTTGCTACCATGCCCAGCTAATTTTTTTAAAAATTTTTTTATTTTTTGTATTTTTAGTAGAGACAGGGTTTCACCATGTTGGCCAGGCTGGTCTCGAACTCCTGACCTCAGGTGATCCACTCGCCTCAGCCTCCCGAAGTGCTTGGATTACAGGCGTGAGCCACTGTGCCTGGCTGGTGTGTTTCTTTAAGTTGATAATATTCTAATCATAATGGAATCCAGGGGCTTACGTGCCCTGTTGGTGGCTGTGTGTATGAGTTTAATTTTTCCGCTGATAGCTATCACAGTGTAAAGTGGCTAATTCTGTGCTGAGGCCCAGTGGCTTCTGGGTGTTGATATGTATAAGATGCTCTTCTTTACAACAGTGTTTATTTTGGTTATTTGTTTTTTTAAGTTGGCAGATTGCTCAGTGGGACTAGTTAAAATAATTACAGCATGTTCTTGTGGCTTACCATGCAGCTGTTAAAAATGATGGTGCAGGGACCAGGCGCGGTAGCTCGTACCTGTAATCCCAGCACTTTGAGAGGCTGAGGCAGGCCAATCATGAGGTCAGGAGTTTCAGACCAGCCTGGCCAACATGGTGAAACCGTCTCTATTAAAAATACAAAAAATTAGCTGGGTGTAGTCACAGGTACCTGTAATCCCAGCTACTCGGAAGGCTGAGGCAGGAGAATCGCTTGAACCCGGGAGGTGGAGGTTGCAGTGAGCCGAGATTGCACCACTGCACTCCAGCCCTGGCGACAGAGTGAAGAACTCTGTCTCAAAAAAAAAAAAAAAAAAAAAAAAAAAAAAAAAAAAAAGATGGTGCGTATATATATTTTAGTTGGAAAGAAGGCCTCAACGTAGTATAAAAATGTTACATATACAGATCATTGCGTTTATGTAAAATTGGAGGTATATTATAGATAGGAGATACCGAGATCGATGTTGGTAAAAAATGTTCACATTAGTGATAGAATGTGATGATTTATACATCTCTTTGTGTACTGCCTTAAAAAACAAAAACAAAAACAAAAAACAGATCTTTCTTAAAGATACCAGCTGGCTCAAGGATTCCTAAACCTAGCTGTGTGTCAGAATCAGTCAGAGAGCCCTTTGAAGTAGAAAATATGCCGGGCACAGTGGCTCACACCTGTAATTGCAGCACTTTGAGAGGCCAAGGCAGATAGATGACTTGAGCTCAGGAGTTCAAGACTAGCTTGGGTAGCATGGTGAAACCCCCATCTCTACAAAAAAATACAAAAATTAGCCAGGTGTGGTTTTGCGCACCTGTAGTCCTAGCTACTTGGGAGGCTGAGGTGGGAGAATTGCTTGAGCCTGGGAGTTCCAGGCTGCAGTGAGCTGTAACTGTACCTCTCCACACTCCAGCCTGGGCAACAGAGTGAGACCCTGCCTCTTAAAAAAAAAAAAAAAAGTACAGAATCTGAGCTGAGGTTCCGCCTGAGAGACTGATCCTATGAGCCTGGGTTAGGGAAATGCTCAGAATCTGTGTTTTTAACAACCTCCAGGCGCATCTCCCCTTGAAGGGCATTTAGGGAACACTGAACCCAGTGAAGGAACATCCTATAGAAATACCTCTAAACAAAGGTCATAGAGGTTCTCTGAACATTTCCATTTCTTTACACAGGGGAGTCCAGGGCCACCTTTAATTGTCATAAACCCCATCCTTTATGTTGAGATACTGTCTGCCTTGTTACCTGCAGGGGTAGAGATACTTTTGTCCTGTTCTCTTCTAGAAGAGATTTCTTCCTTGTGATATGACTTTTTAAAGTGTTTAAAGGATACTGCTTTTTGTGACTTTTTAAAACTTTGCAATATTTGATTTTTTTGGATGTCACTATTTTTTTCCATCCTAATTTTTAATAGCTGCATAGGATTGTATGAAGATATCATAAGCAGCTTAGGTAACTGTCCCTCCTTTTCTTGTCTCTTGTCTTCATGTGTATGTACCTTCCTCATCCTCCCGAACGCAAATCTCAACCACTTGTGACTATTCTTTATATGGTTTCCAAACCCCTTACCATCCTTGCCCCCTGCTTTTGACTTCCTTGCTTGTTGACACATCCCTTGAATGATGATGCCTTTGATGGGATGTGGTCCTTCTGGACAAGGCCTCACTCATGTTGATCACAGGGAGTCTGTCCCTTTCCTTGGTATAGACACCAAATCATTAATGTTCTAGTCTTTTGTTAAGCAGCCATCTCAAACCCTCGGCTCCTGTGGAA
Organism: Theropithecus gelada; assembly: GCF_003255815.1. Taxonomy (NCBI): domain Eukaryota; kingdom Metazoa; phylum Chordata; class Mammalia; order Primates; family Cercopithecidae; genus Theropithecus; species Theropithecus gelada. The sequence continues at coordinate 29,219,194 of NC_037688.1, forward strand.
CTTGGAGTCCCCTGAAACTCTCAGAGTTTTGTTGTTGACTTCATTTTCATGGAACTGACAGTTAAACCAGGCCTCCTTGTCCCCTCAACCTGGGGAAGGAACTTGACATTTATTGCTGTTTTCCTTCATCCTGTTTGTTCCATTGACTCAGTGGGCTAGCTGATTGCCCTCTCAAATTTATAATATCTGAAAATGTGACAGTGAAGTGATTGTCTTTATATATACACATATATATTTCCACTTAGTTATTTTTATTAATTTTGAGTTCAAAAGTGCTTCATGTTTATTGTATGTAAAAAAAAAAATTGGAAATGCAGAGACACACACAAAAGGAAAATCATCCCTAATCTCACTACCAAGATGCCTTTAATTTTAAACGTTTTGGTATGTCATTTTGGCCTCTTTTGTACAGATGGGATATTATTATTTCATAGAATTGAAATGATACTGTATCTTGTAACTGGTTTCTAAAAAGCTTTGCAATGTGCGACCTTTTCTGGATGTCACTAAATGTTTTCTACAATATGATTTTTGATAGCTGCATCAAACACCACGTGGTATGAAGGTACCATGATTTAGTTAGTTACTGCTGCATTCGACAGTTGGCTTGTTTCTAGTTTTTTCCTATTATAAATTAAACGTTCATAGATGGATAATATAAACAAATTAAAATAGCTCTTTCTCTATCAAAGGTGTTAAACGTGTATTTGGTCTGTTACTGTTCACCCCTCCCCCAATTTATCATTATCTTTTGCTGTTTATGGTATGTTTTGAGATTCTAGTGTTTCAAAATTTTGCATGGCGAAAACTTCTCATTTTTGCTTCCTTCTCCTTTGTTTGTTTGTTTATTTATTTATTGAGACAGGGTCTTGCTCTGCCAACCAGGCTGGAGTGCAGTGGTGTGGTCATGGCTCACTGTAGCCTTGGCCTTCTGGAATCAAGTGATCCTCCTACCTCAGCCTCCTGAATAGTTGGGACTATAGACACGTGCCATGACACCTGGCTAATCTTTGTGTTTTTTGTAGTGACGGGGTTTCACCATGTTGTTCAGGCTGGTCTCAAACTCCTTGACTCAAGCATCCCACCTGCCTGGGCCTCCCAAAGTGCTGAGATTACAGGTGTGAGCCTCTGCGCCTGGCCTCCTTCTCCTTTGTTAAGCTTAGAACTGCCTTTCCCCTGCCAAGATCACATCACTCCATCCCCTTTCAGTCTTTCATGGTTTCATGTTTTGACACTTAACTGTGTTATCCATCCAGAGTTTATTTTGGTAACTGTGCGATAGGAGTTCCTCTATTTATTTTTTCTCAATTGTCTGTCCCTGCCATGTTTACTGAGCAGTTTACCCATCCTTTGCCGTGGTGCCTAGAAATGCCACTATATCATGCATGAAGTTCTCATTTGGGTCTGTTTCTAGACATTCTCTTTTTTCATTAATTTGCCTTTACTTGGGCCCATACAGAACTGTCTCAATTTTTTAGTTTTGCACTGCCTGGAATTAAAATATAATAATCCTTGTTAGTCGGTTCGTACCAATGATTTTCATTTCACCTGTTTCTTCCCCTATATGACTTTTTGACTAACTTTGTTGGGTTGATAGGCATGACTTCTGTCTCTATTCAAATCTTGTTACAAACGCTGGACAGGAGAGGGCCACCTGGATAATTATATTTTACTGCAGGCATTTTCCTCTGTGTTGACTTTGATTTATCATCAGCATTCTCTGGGCCAACGTTTTTAAGTACAAAGACCTCTTACCATAGTATAATCAGATTCCCGCATTCCAGATTGTTCACAAGGATATCATGAGATACAAAATCAAATGTCATTAATCTTTAATAGTCCCTGATCTGCCAGTTTGGTATTAGTAATACGAGCAGTAGTCACCTTATTTGAGAAGAAGAAAGGGGGGGAAAGTGAAGATTTAAGGAAGAAAAGAAGTTAGTTTCTTGCTCTGTACTTGGTATTTACTTCCAGTGATTCACTGTTCTCTTTTCTAAGTGCTTACAAACATCTTCTTAATTATTGTAGATTTTTGCCATGTATACTATTGCAGTCCATCATTTCCAGCTTCTGATGCCATTAAAAATCAGAAAATGTGCCTCTCTTCAATGCTATTTTATGTTTTCTGGCTGAAGTGAAACATTGAATTGCATGGAAAAGAATACCTTGAAATGTTAAGCAGTTATGTCTAGAGTGGGTGATTCTTAGAATGGGCCTTGGAACTCTGCCTGGCACATAGTAAGCACTCAGAGATTAACTTATTAATAACACTTCTCTGCATTTTATAAAATGATTATATATGCTTTTAAAATCACACTGAAATTCAGCCTATTTTTTTTTTTCTTAAAGACAGGGTCTTGCTCTGTCACAGAGGCTGGAGTGCAGTGGCACAAACACGGCTCACTGGAGCCTTGACCTCTTCGCCTCAAGTGATCCTCCTGCCTCAGCCTCCAGAGTACCTGGAACCACAGGCATGCATGTACCACCACACCCCGCTAATTTTTTCATTTTTTGTAGAGACTGGATCTTGCCATGTTGCCCAGGCTGGTCTTGACTTCCTGAGTTCCTCATGAGCCTTGGATCCCAGAGTGCTGGGGTTACAGGTGTGAGCCGCTGCACCTGGTCTCAGTCTTGAGAGGTGGCAATTCTGTTTTCCTCTTGAGATCTGGTTGGGTGGACAGGTTTGAGCAGAGGCCCACCACGCTGATCCCGGACACTGGGTGTTGAGAGCTTTCTGTTTGATGTGTTCTGCGAATCCAGATGTTGATGGAAGATCTGCTGTCTGCCCAGTCACTGATGGGATCAGTATAGTATTAGAATTTGTATGGTGTGATTCTTTATTAGTGTCGTTTTTTTAAAGGCAAATTTTTGCAGTTGAAACAATGGGAGAACAAAGGACAGGGTTAAATGGAGGAGAAATAAATGCCAGATATTTGGAGAATCCAGTGTGGGGTGAGTGTGCAGGTAGGGGACATTTGTTGCTTCCTACACACTTCATCATCTTTTCTCTGTGGACAGGATGATGGTAAAACTCAGTATTGGAATTTTGAATTCTGAATACCATAGGTTACTTGTTAGTTTATGTGTGTTTTTTTGTTGTTGTTGTTGTTGCTTGCTTGTTTGTTTTTAGATGGAGTCTCACTCTGTTGCCCAGGCTGGAGTGCAGTAGTGCGATCTCAGCTTACTGCATCCTCTCGCTCCCAGGTTCAAGCAATTCTCCTGCCTCAGCCACCTGAGTAGCTGGGACTATAGGCGCCCGCCACCACACCCAACTAATTTTTGTATTTTTGGTAGAGACGGGATTTCAACATGTTGGCCAAGCTGGTGGTCTCAAACTCCTGACCTCAAGTGATCTGCCTGCCTCAGCCCCCAAAGTGCTGGGATTACAGGCGTGAGCCACCACACCCAGCCTAGCCTATGTTATTCTTTTGGGTAAGAACACAGCAGTCCTTATCTAAACATTCCTTGTTCCTTTCTTATTTCTCTGGAAGCAAGAGCTTCCTTGTTTCTTTTTAATGTCAGAACATCAGATGTTTAACAGTTGGGATTAAACAAGCCCACGAGTGGATATTTGCAGGTTGTAGATGGGGGGCGTCATGGGCCAAGTTTCTCCTCCGAGTCTGCCTGCTGATCGCTTTTTTCCTGACCTCTGAGCTTTATTGCTTTGTCACAGTGAACCCTCAGAATAGCAGAAAAAGTAAATGTTTTTGGGGAAAGTTCCAAGTTTGTGGTAGACAGGGGCTGAGACAGGAGTAAGCATTATGGTCTGTGGGTTGTGAGCATCTTCCATACCTGTTCATAGAGAGAGAGTCCTTAGCCCTGCTCGTATGTTCTGGATTCTCTGCCACACTATAGAGATAAAGGTGGACTGTCTTCTGTTGAAAACCCTCCAGACCATCTTGGTTTTGTTGGGCCTCCTTAGCGTTGTCACTCAGAATGCCACTGTGGGAGTGCCATGGTGCTGCTACATTTTAACTCCTCTGAAATTTCACAGTTGTATATCAAGAAGTAGGATAGCAGAGAGGTCTCTAGACAGCATGATCTCTAGAGCCAGGGGGCCTGGGTTCAGCCCCCGCCTCTGTCCCTTCATAGCTGTGTTAACATGAGCAAGTGATTTAACCTCTTCGTTCCACATTTCAGCTACTGTCATTTGGGAGGATTGTTGTAATCTGGTGCCATCTCATTCATCTGGCTGTGGTGGGGATTAAATGGGCTAATATCTGTAAGTACACAGCACCTGGCCTGGCACCGTGAGGGCCTTAAAGCTCTTGGCATTGCTTCATTTGCATTGTCGAGAGCCCAAGTATGCAAAACAAAGACAACAAACTCTGACTTCCTAGATAGACATTTCAGCCACCTCTGTTTGCATAAAGAGAAGTTTATCTCTTTTATGAGATATTTTTATTTTATTAACAGCGTAATAACCAGAAGGTGAAGCTTCACTCCCCTGCTCTTAAGTGTAGGCTGGGCGTAGTGACTCCCTTTTTAATGAGTAAAGTCTGAAGAAGGAAAAGTGTTAACTTACCAGTGGAGAAACCTAGCAGATGTCACCTGAACAAAGTGATCGAGGTCAACATCACCAGTGATGGGTCATGTTGATGTCACGTAGCCCCTGATGTGATACGATGGATGGGAAGGGTCCTTCCCCTTGGTGGCATTCTCTCCAGAAATCTGTAATCTCAATCTAATTGTGAGAAAACATCAGACAAACCCACACTGAGGGGTCCTCTACAAATACCTGACCTGTCCCGGTCAAAAGTGCCCAGGTCTTTCAGGACAAGGAAAGACAGAGTGGAGGCGATGGAGGAGAATGACATTTCAGTGCTATGCAGGGACCTGGTTTGGATCCTGGACCAGAGAAAGGCCTTGAGTGGAAAACCTGGTGGCATCTGAAAAAAGTCTGTACTTACTTGGTCATAGGATTGTAGCAACGCTCCTTTCTTTGCTTTGACAGTGTCCCAGCTGTTAAGATGGAAAATGTTGATGTTAGAAGCGGCTGTGTGAAGGGCACGTGGGAACTCGGTGTATCTTTGCAACTCTTCTATGAATCTGACGTTACTTCAGACACAAAAATTTCAAAACCAGAATTCAAAAACCAAGCCTGTTTTACAAATCTTTAATTAGGGCCGGGCGAGGTGGCTCATGCCTGTAATCCCAGCACTTTAGGAGGCCAAGGCGGGCAGATCATGAGGTCAGGAGATCGAGACCATTCTGGCCAACATGGTGAAACCCTGTCTCTACTAAAAATACAAAAATTAGCCGGGTGTGATGGCGCGCGCTTGTAGTCCCAGCTGCTTGGGAGACTGAGGCAGGGAAATCGCTTGAACCCGGGAGGCGGAGCTTGCAGTGAGCCGAGATGGCCCCACTGCACTCCAGGCTGGTGACAGAGGGAGACTCTCTCAAAAAAGAATAATAAAATAATAATAAAAATCTTTAATTTGTTTAGAAGAAAAGGAAATAAAAGTGCAAGCCCCATCCCTGCTCCCCATTCACCCCTATCCTACCTCCCGAAGACAGTGACCCTTAGGAGCTGCTGTTTCTCCCAGACCTCTAAGTGCACGTCAACATTTTTATTAAAAGTCTGAAAAAGCCTTTTGGACTCCCATTCTGATCATACGCCTTAGAAGCTTCCAACCTTTTAGCTTTCCTGCAACAATTTTCCAAATAAGTTTCTTTTCAGACGTATTTTGGCTCTTCCGTAAGACTTATTTAAGAGCAGCATTTGCCCAGTGCTTAATTTTGTTTCCACTCGTACCTCGAACCCATCCAGGTCCCATTTATATTGCCACTGCCCTTGCCAGTCTTTCTAAAGCCTCCCAAATTAGCATCATCTGAGAATTTAATTAACTGGCTGTTTACTAACCCTCTCCTTTCAAGATAATTAATGAGGATGTTAAGTGACACTGGGCCTGACATTGCTCCCAGCGGCACCTGAGCAGACACGTACCGGAGCGGAGCCTGGCAGGGTCGAGCTCCTGCCTTTGTCTACCCTTCAGCCAGCGTCTGGACTGCATGGCCACGCTGGGTGCTGGCAGCGATGGCACATGTTTGCTGAAAATCAGCCTTTCCTGCCTTGCCTTTTATCCTCTCGTTTTCTGCTTTGTTAATTAAAAAGCCTCATTTTACTTAGAATGGAATGCTTATTTTTTATGTTATTCCCTAGACAGCGTCTACATTACCGGGCTTGAAATTAAACTAGCCGAGAGAGTCCGGAGTTACAATTCCCTTTTGTTTCTAAAGTGGCAGTGTGACGTCTTCCACATCCCTCTCCCCCTGCCCTCGGCTTTCTACTTAATCCAGGTAACTAGATGTGATTGTTGGTCTAGAATTCAGCACCGTCCACTAGAACTTTCTGTGATGATGGAAATGTTCTGTGATCTGCGCTGTCCAATGTGGTGGCCACACCAGCCACACAGGGCCATCGAGCAATTGAAATGTGGCTAGTGTCACCGAGGGATTGAACTTTTCATTTTATTTAACTTAATTTAAATTTAAATAGTCACATGTGGCTAATGGCTGCTATATTGGCCAGCTGCTGTGAGTGATCTTTTATCTGCCTTGGGTTATCAGTGGCGGGTCTGAAATGCCCAGCCGTTTCCATACCTTCCCCAACACTTTGTTTCTCTGACCGAGAAGGTAAACTGATTTCGCCACTGCTTTCAGCAAGCCCTAATTAGGAAGGTAAGTTTTCCGAAGGAAAAAGATGTTACTTTCTAAATCCAAATGTAAATGACTTGGATTATCTGTGTCACTGAGCGCTTCATTCATGCAGATAATTGAGAATTGACAGTGTCCTTTTCCCGCAATTACTTCCTGATAGTTCCATGTGTTACAACGGGGGAAACATGGAGCTGTTTTTAAATAGCTATGTTAATGTCCTCATTAATTTTACCTTTTTCTACCAATTAACAAATATTAACTCCTGTGGCAGAATTAAGCTGGCTTCCCTTGTGAAGCTACACTCATTCTCGACTCCCTTACTGCCTGAGTCTGGTGAAGCTAAGCTTTTCACCTTGTGTTTTGCAGTGTGCAACCTGAGCAGCAACATGATGTTTTGTAGGGGAATCTTTGTACTGGGTTATTCACAGGCTAGCATAGCATGGGGTGACAAACCCCGGCCCAGGACTGGTAGATCCCAGGGTTGACTTCTGTGATTCCCACTTGCCAGCCATATTCTCTTTCACATTTGGAACCAGGGATTGCGAACCCAGATGCCTGCAGGAGCCACACAGGTATCGTAAGTGGGTGACTGGTGTGGGGCTGCAGGGCTCCTGCACCATCTTGTGTAGATAATTGTTGACATGAGGGAATGTACAGCCAGGAACCACCCTTTTTTAAAAATGTCTAAAGAGGCAAAAAATCTTGATTGTATGGGAAATTGGCAGATTTTAAAATGTTCACCATTAATTAAGAATTTTTAAAAACTCCCAAGGGTTATGAAGCTCCCACCTGCAGCCTTCCCAGCCACTGCCAATTTGCCATCTCTAGATTATCTCTCTCCTGTGTCCATTAAACAGAGGAGAAAGCCATCTGCCATGCCGCCATCCACTGCCTAATGTCTCAAGGTGCTTGTGAGAATCATTTGAGCTGTGTAATGGCCAAACCCTTTGAAATCTATGCAGGACTATGTACATGTAAGATGATGTTATTGAGAAGACACTTAAATACTTCATTTTTCTCAATCCAGATTTCCTGACCACTTGTTCTTAGATGTCAGGATCCAAGATTCTTGGATGTCCTAACATCTGCTTTTAAGAGCATCTTAGGAAGGAAGCAAGAGCATGGCATGACGCAGGGATGATAATGACCTGATTTTTCACCTTCTCATTTTTTTCCTCCCTGGCTGTTTAAAACTGGATAGTTTTCAGCTACCGGAAGGTGTAGAGTAGAAGGCTACATTTTTGTTGTTGTTAGTAATTCCATCACTAGGTTCTTTCAAAGTGGTGTCACTTACAGGTATTGTTAAGCTCTGAGTAAATGTTACAACCTTAACCATTATTCCTGTGGTGTTATTTACCTTGGTTGTAGAGTGGGCTGCAGAACGCAAGAACCAGTGCCCTGTGACTGAGTGCACACTGATGAGAAAGTTATGTTGGAAAGCCTGAAAACAAGGAGTGAAGTTGAATTGTTCTGAAGTCATTTCATAATTCAAAGTTAAATGTTTCTTAAATAGGTGTTGACTTTCAGGTTGAAACAGCTTATTTTCATATGAAGTTTGCAAGTCTGACTTTTTAATTTTTTTTTTTGAGACAGGGTGTCACTTTGTCACCCAGGGTAGAGTGCAGTGGCACCATCTCGGCTCAGTGCGGCCTCAACCTCCCAGGTTCAAGTGATCCTGCTGCCTCAGGCCCCCATGTTGCTGGGACTGCGAGTGCACGCCACCATGCCCAGCTAATTTTTTATTTTTATTTTTGCAGAAACAGGGTTTCACCATGTTGCCAGGCTGGTCTCGAACTCCTGAGCTCAAGCAATCCTCCCACCTCAGCCTCCCAAAGTGCTGGGATTATACCGCACCCGGCCTGAGCCTGGCTCTTAACTTGAGTTTTGAAAACTGTAAGAAACTTATTTTGCTTATCAAAGAGTGTGTGTGAGAGGGTGTGTGTGTGAGAAAGAGAATGTATGTGTTCCCTTCTTTATTGAGAGCAGGTGCGTGATTTTTCTAGATGATTGTATAAATTTGTTGTGAAGTTTTAGGTCAGGGAACAGCATATCACTGCCAGAAGAGGGAATCCAGCCAGCCATTTGTCTTCATAAATAAAGTTTTATTGGAACACAGTCATGCCTATTTTTTTATGTGCTGCCGTGGCAGAATTGAGTAGTCGAGACAGCGATGGTACGGGCCGTATAACCTAGGCTTTTTACCCTCTGAATATTTACAGAAAGTTTTCTGACCCCTTGCCTAAATTTTAGAAACGTGCCTTCCAAGAGGCTGTATTTTTATGAATTCTAGGGAAACTGGGACTAAAACATTATTCTCCCCAAACCATTCTTCAGGCAGTTGTTGTCAGGTCGGTGGGCTCTGGCTTATTTCTGTGATTGTAAGAATTTGCTTATTAGATGTTGAATGCAATGGCCCTGGTTTCATGGTAACTAAACCTGCATCTGCGTCTCGCTAATGTACTGCTAGTCATTTTATTCAGCAGACCGAGTAGCTTTCACTGTTTCTATGGGAAGGACAGTGCTCATTAGTGGATGTGCTCAGCCTTCAGTTTAGCTAAAATCTGAATGCTTTCTCAACCTGAAACAGTGGGTATTATTCTAAATGTTAAGTAATATGGCTCTCTACAAAGACAAAGTGCTTCCCAGTCATTATTAGCTGCTTCATCATCGTTCCTCATGATGATGCCTTGAAGTAGCTTCTCGTATCGCCGTGCTGATTTTAGCACTGGAGCAGGGACGGGAGGGTAACTTGCTGAAGGTCACATAATAACAAAGCCCGATGGCAATTTGTGTCATCGCATGAGTCATGTTGGCGTTGGGGATGCAGCTGGCACCAGTGGGACTGACACCCAGAGGCAAGCCAGTCCTCCTAACAGGTTCTTCCCCAGAAAAACCCGATGATTTCATTAGCAAGGTAAGTGAACGGGCGATCAAGTAATTAATTCCTCTTTGTGTAGACAGTCCTAGGACCCCGATGAAATCAGATGGCAGGGGAGGCTTCCTGAATCTTCAAGTTCCCCTTTCCACCCTTCGTCGCCACCTGAACAGCTGTTTTCTTTTAATTTTGCTTTATTGTTTAAGGAAGTTCATTCACACTGATTTTCTCACTCAAGCCTCATGGCCCCTTGTGGGGTAGGTGGCCTTATTCCTCCTTTTACAATGGAAGAGACAGCTCAGTGTCAGTCCTCCCTCTTCATCACGGCTGCTCACTCCCATTCCCGTGTTCTCACTGCAGAATGATGTGGCTCCTGTGTGTCAAGCCCCAGGGAGGAGAGTACAGCATCCCTGCCCTCAGGAACCTTCCAGTCTTGTTGTGGGGTGTGCCACCTACAATAAAGTAGATTACCAGCACTCAGGGTGGCAGTGCCCATAGCCATGCCGAGAGCCCAAGACTTGGAGTTCAGAGGAGAAAGGATCGCTGCAGACAGAAAAAGGGTGGGAGGTGAGATGCTTAGAAAGGAGGATAGAATTTGGAGGAGCAGGGGCTGGGCGCAGTGGCTAATGTTGTAATCCTAGCGCTTTCGGAGGCCAAGGCAGGCGAATCACTTGAGGCCAGGAGTTTGAGACCAGCCTGGCCAACATGGCGAGACCCTGTCTCTACTAAAAATACAAAAATGAGCTGGGCATGATAGCACGGGCCTGTGGTCTCAGCTACTCGAGGCAGAGATGGGAGGATCACTTGAGCCTGGGACTCGGAGGTAGCAGTGAGCCGAGATCCTGCCACTGAACTCCAGCTTGCGTGACAAGAATGAGGCCCCATCAAAAAAAAAAAATGAATTTGGAGGAGCTGGCGTGGATGTGTGCACAGGAGGAAGTGGCCTGAGCCAGCGCCTGTGTGCATACACACACACAACACACACACACACAAATAGAGGAGACCTTTGGAAACAAGAGAACTGGTAGAGCTGCTGGCTGGAGACAGGGGTTGTAGAGGGGAGTAGTGGTGATAAAGACCCTGTAGTGAAAGGCCTTTCTCACGTACAGAGAATGATGAGGATAATTTTTAGAGATGATTGACGAACACTCATTTTGGGGAGAGATTAGAGTGTGAGGAAAGAAGCAGCGGGAATGTAGATAGCCACATGGGGAATGAATGAATGAATCAAAGCAGGAAGAAAGACCATTATAAAAATACTGGTGCTACCAGAACCTGAGACTGGCTGCTCTTTCCTCTGGCCTTATGCTATTATAGAGTCATCTGGAAAGGTCATCGAAAGATTTGTGTTTTAAGACTTAAGCCTTTAAAATACTTACTAATAAAAAGCGTGCATAGACTAGATTAAGGCTAGCAGAGCAGGCTACTAAATTTGAGATTCCAAAAGGCATCATATGCGCACTGGTGTGATGGCGAGCGATTGACTGCATCTTATAATACTGTAGCCCCGGGAGAAAGCACGGCCAGGTCTGTGTCCACGTGCCACTGTGCACGTGTCACATAAAAACTTCCAGCATGCGTGATGTGTCCTGATGCTTTCCACCTGGCAGGGTCTGGGTAGTCCTCCCTCTAGTCCTCGCTTCCACCCACCTCCTTTGCTCCTCCCCATCCCCTGCCACTTTGCTCAAAGAAAATTTTCCTAGTCATCAGTTTTTTTTTTTTTTTTTTTTTTTTTGTTTTGAGACAGGATCTCGCTCTGTCACCCAGGCTGGAGTGCAGTGGCACAATCTCGGCTCACTGTAACCTCTCCCTCCCAGACTCAAGTGATTCTCCTGCCTCAGCCTCCTCAGTTGTTGGTACTGCAGGTGCGTGCCACCATGCCCGGCTAATTTTTGTGTTTTTAGTAGAGACAGAGTTTCACCTTGTTTGCCAGGCTGGTCCTCAAACTCCTGACCTCAAGTAATCCACCTGCCTCAGCCTCCCAAAGTGCTGGGATTGTAGGTGCGAGCCACTGCCCCGGCCAGCTCTTATGGTGCAGTTTTCTGCAAACTTGATTTTTACTGAAGAAAATTCCTCACAGTTCTCCAGAAGGTTTTATAAACTATCATCTGTGTGGAATGAGATTGATGATGCCCCCCACCCCGATCCCGTGCCCCCCAGCGAGGTCATCGACCACGGCTTCTTCCTGTGTCATCACTGTTTGTTGGGCCTGTTAGTACAGTGAACTTAATGAGTATAAGCAGGGGATGTTTTGGCCATTGTGGACTGGCCGATGAAAATTCTCCCTGTATTTTGCCCCTTAAAAATAAGTTTTAAAACGTTTTCACGGACTGGCCTCCCAGTCTCATTCCACTAGGAGCTGGAGAGCTGACCAACCGGGAGGCGGCGTCTTTGGATCGGATTGCTTGGATGTCCCTGGGAGGGAGCTTGTCGGGGGGTTGGCCAATCAGAAGACTGGGGATCCCGGAGTTTGGGCGTAGCTGAAGAGGGAAGGAATCACATCTGAACATGCAACTCTGACCCCATGTAGAGAATGGTTCATTCCTCCTAGGTCCTAGAATGGAGAGTAGAGGAAGGTGAGAGCCTTAACCACACACATTATAGGATTTGGAGATCCAGTCAGCAGCAGTCTCTGGCAACAGTTAGATTAGGAGGACAGGAAATTCAGGAAGAAAATAAAGTTGTACGTGTGATGTGTGTATGAAACAGATGTCCCCCTCATTCTGACTCATCGGAGCCGTAGACAGTCAGACTGTCTTATGTTCTAGGCATGCCTTTGTGGCCACTGCCTTCAAGGTATCTCAGCACTTTCACACCACTCTGTTGGCCTGGGTGGACATTTTATGTTTGGAACTAAAATGTGTAGCACATTCTTTTTATCTGCAAAGGTGTGTGCGGTGAACACTGGGCGCACACATGCAGAATTCTGACAGCCTGAGTTACTCCCTGTGGGAGGCATCTGCGGAGTGTACTCCCTCTTCTTTTCCTCTCTGGTCTTGATCGTCTAGATGTTGCTCAGATATCCAAATCTTACAATTATTTGTCAGTTTAATAGTGAAAGAGCATAGTGATATTAAACCCATGTCAATAACATAGCTAGGGACGTAGAAGCAATGGAGGAATGGAATGAGGAGGACCAACTCAGTTGTCCTCTGGCTGGGGGACATCGTGGCTGATTGGTGGGGAGGGGCAAGCCCTTTTGTGATCCACATACTAAAAAAATCAAGTCACTGAGTACAGCCATTTAGTGTAATTATCTCCTGTCATTATATCTTATTTAAACAAGCAATAAATATTAGCAAACATTTTTATTCTCTTCAGCCCCCAACCTCCCATCTCAGTCATCGAGGGACAGAGAGCGCCATGTAGAAATCAAGTGATGCATCTGCACAAAATAAAAGGCCAGGCATGGTGGCTCATGCCTGTAATCCCAGCACTTTGGGAGGCCTTGGTGGGCGGATCACTTGAGGTCAGGAGTTCGAGACCCGCCTGGCCAACATGGTGAAACCCTGTCTCTACTAAAAATACAAAAATACAAAAATTAGCTGGGTGTGGTGGCGGGCACCTGTAATCCTAGCTAGTTAGGAGGCTGAGGCAGGAGAGTCGTTTGAACCCAGGAGGTGGAGGTTGCAGTGAGCCAAGATCTCACTACTGCACTCCAGCCTAGGTGACAGAATGAGATTCCGTTTCAAAAAGAAAAAAAAAAGAGAATGCTTTGTGGTGGGCCCTAATAGGGACCACCTGGTGGTGTGGGACCCCCACAGGCAAGGAGCCACAGTTTTAGCTCAGGTGCAATGCATAAAGGCTTCCAGGTGGAGGTGCCACCAGCCTGCTGTGGGAGATGTGTGGCATTTCAGCGTGGGTCAGAGTTATCTGGGAGGGTTTCCCAGCAAGAAAAGGCACTGAGAACAGAATGATCAGAGTTGGTGGGGAAGGTGGGAACTGACACGAGTAATTGCATGTGGAATGTGGAATGTGGAATGGAGCGGAGGATTGAAATCTGAGATGGGGGAAGTGAATTTGAACTGGATTAGATAGGTCTTGAAAGGCAAGCTAAAGACCCAGGAGTAATAATGGAGCCTTAGAAGGATTTTCTTCATTGGTTCAAACTTTCAGCCCACAATTTTAATTTTTTTGTTTTTTGTTTTTTGAGACGGAGTCTTGCCCTGTTGCCAGGCTGGAGTGTAGTGGAGTGATCTTGGCTCACTGCAGCCTCTGCCACATGTGTTCAAGAGATTCTCCTGCCTCAGCCTCCTGAGTAACTGGGATTACAGGTGCCCAACACCATGCCCAGCTAATTTTTGTATTTTTGGTAGAGGTGGGGTTTTGCCATGTTGGCCAAGCTGGTCTCTAACTTCTGGCCTCAAGTGATCCACCCACCTTGGCCTCCCAAAATGCTGGGATTATAAGCGTGAGCCACCACAATTTTTAAGTCCCTGCCATGGATCAGGAGCTGTGCTAATAACTGAGGAGAGAAAGATTCGACTTGGTCCCAGCCTGTGGGATGCTGTTGACAGTGTGGTGGAGGAGCAGAGGTGGTGTACAACTCACACAGCATAGGAGCTGCTTCCAGTGGGCTGGAGGGCCCAGAGGAGGAAGCGATGGAGCCTGGGGCTTGAGGACGGCTTTGGAGTAGGAGTGGCCTGTGAGCTGGGTCTGTGCATAGTGCAGGGATCTGATCTTTCTAGCTGTATATTTATTTTCTCTTAGTCTGCTGATCCCTTAGAGCTTTCGAAAGACCCAGTTATTTTCATTTTTACTTCAATCACAATATGAGACCATTAACTTCTGAAATTCAGTAGTGTGACCCATTTCATGATCTTTCCCAACTAATAAAATGGTGTTGTCACAAGGGTCTCTGTGTTGTTTCGGTTTTATTTTTCCCGGGGGCTTTGCATTCTGGAGCAGATGGGTGGTGGGCTGGAATAAATAGTTCCTCCTCTGAGCCAAACCTCAGTGAAAATAGTTCCTAGCTACATCTTGGGCATCTGGACTATTTCTGATCCAGAAAGGTCCAACTCTGTGTAACGTACGAGAAGGTTATCCCTACTAGAAGCCTGCCCTGTCTAACCCCCGCTGTAAGACGGTGGTCACCAAGTAAGCTTGCCTCAGAATCGCCTAGAGGGCTTGTTAAAAGCCAGATTCCTGGCCCGATCCCCAGAGTTTCTGTCCGTCTGGACAGGGTCTGAATTTGCACATCTGACATTCCCAGAGGGTGCTATTGCTGTTGGTTGAAGAGCCACACTTTGAGAACTCCCTGCTGTAACCCAAGCGTAAAAGGAACTGCTGGATTCTTGGGACCTGCCCTTGGCATGGGCCTTTCTCGACGACCTCTAACACAGCGGGTACCCTCCTTGAACTCTCGCAGCAGGAACAAACGCACAGCGGCCTCGGAGGAAGGGAAGATGGTGTCCCAGCTTCCCCATAGAGCCCTCTCTGGTTATCCTGGTGAGAACTCAGACTCCTGCAGTGCTGGGCTGGGTGCAGTTGCATTCAAGACTCTTGACTTCCCACATCCTCATCTGGAAGGAATAACCATTCTCAAGACCAAGACTTGGCCTCAGAAACTTGGACATCAGCCTCAGAGTGGTGGTTTTTGTTCCTGTTCAACTTTAGCCCCCGACTGGCCTGCGTGGCTGTCAGACTTCGAAGTTCAGCCTCATCCTCCGTCTCTCTGGCTGTTTGTTCCTAAGGCCCTTCCATGAAAGGCTCCTCAGCCCCCCGTCAGCCCCTTTGTGCTCTGAAAACGGTGTCTCAAAAATGAGGGTGCTCATATTCAGGGACAGGTTGAGATCCTCTACCCCAGGGGATGCTCACAGGTCTTTGCGCTCAGGCCCATTGGAATGATTAATTGGTGTCCTCCACTCTGTCGGACAATTAAGGAAAGCAGGAAAAGGAGGGAAAAGTCTTCAGTGAGACCTAATTTGGCACCATGTTGTTTTCTGTTAATCTATTTTGTGTTCTGTCCGTCTGTCCCCAGGGATGGGTGCCTTGCTGCTTGCTGAAGCATGCATAACTAATGTCCTCATTAAGGGTTGATCTGTTTATCAGGGCCATGCGAGGAAGCCAGCCTGCCAAACCCAGGCGCAAGCTGGGGGCTGTTGCCTCCCTCTGGGCCTCAGCCCCACCTCATTAAGCTGGTCCGGGCTATTGATTGGGAGCCTGTGTTTGGAAGAGTCTTACTTACTCCATGCATTATCTTGACAGATTGATCAGACCTGATTGAGAACCTCTTAAAGGAACGAACAGCTGTAATGGGAAAGTTGGACTCTGTCATCCGTTAGGATGATTCTGGGAGCAAGAAGAACAAGGCTGACATCTTGGAGCAATTGTATTTACAATTAACATGGTTGAAAACGATTGCCTCTATTGATCCCCCCTTCCTGCAATTACAGCCCCATTGTTTACATTCCAGCACTTCAGTTATAAAAAGGAAATTCAATAATTATTGCATTATTTAAAGTTAAAGTGCCACAGAGTTTGCTGGCTGCGCTTGCTGGTTGATTTAACGTTCAGTAAAATCCATGCTGAGCTCTCCATCTTGAGGCCGAACAATATCGGCTTTTAATGAGACTTAAAAAGGGGGTGAGGGAAGGAGGGCAGAACCCAGTGCATGGGGTGTTTGTCTGGGTTATTTATGGGGGAACCCAAAAGCAGAGCTGGGAAATGAGCAGTGTCGTCATTTGCAGAACTGTGGCCCTCTCACCACGTGGCCGTCCATTCTGCACACAGCCATCTCCTGGCCTCTTGACGCAGACTCCACTGTCCCTCCTCAAAGAACCATCTGTCTCATTTCACTGTCGGTTCCTTGCTTCCCTCCCACAAGTCTGTCTCTTTCAGCCTTCCACAAAACAAATGGAATTTAAGGAGAAAAAGTGAAATGTCTGCATCAGCCAGAGTGATCGACGCCAGAAGTGTTGATTTAGAGGGAATTTTTCTGCCTCGCCCTGTCACTTTCGCATTCTGTCTTTTAAGAGAAGAATAAAATAAAAAATCAAGCCCCTTGTGTGAGGCAGAAGGCAGCCTTGTGGGTGCTGCTTACCTCCTGCTTGTGTTGCACCGGCTGCCCTGTCTTCTCTCATAATGAAGGTGATGAGGGTATTTGTCAGCAAATAGTAGGAACTCAAGAGGAGCCTCTGGGTTTGAGCACCAAATTCATGCTCTGCAGCAACAACCAGAAAGTTCAAGAGCATGGGAGGAATTTTAAAGAGCATTTTCTTCTCGCATTTGGTTGAAATTCTTCCATAGGCTTGGTTCCAGCGAGACATCTGGGCAGGTGCGCTCAGCGGGCTGCAGAGCAAGGGAGGAAAAAAAATGATGTCTCATGCTTTGCCATCAAGAGCCACGCTGCCAGCGACGGCCCCGGGAAATTTTCGAGTGCAGGTGTGAAAGGGGAGAGGAAGATGAATAGAGCCAATTCTGACTTTTATGAAGTATCTGGAGCAGGCCAGTAGCGGGCAGCTGCTTCCGTGTGACTTTTTCATTAAGGAGGTGAATTCTTGTGTGCAGGCATTGCATGATTTATCAAGTGCAGTTTGCTAGAATTTAAGATACTCTTTGGGAAAAGCCAAGTGCAGAGATTTTTGGTCCTGGAAGTTTTCCTCGCTGCAACAGAACATCTCTATGTATTCCGACTTGGGTCCTTTTTCCGTGGCCATTGCTGTCCTGACCAGAGCATCGGTTCTCAAAGTGTGGTCCCAGACTGGCCTCATCATGACCTGGGAGATTGTTAGAAATGCAGATTCGTGGGGCTCACTCCCGACCCACTGAATCAGAAACCCTTGGGATGGCCCCAGCGATCTAGGGCGTAGCATGCCTCCCAGGTGCTTCCGATGCACGCTCAAGTTAGAGAACCACTGAGCTGGAACACCAATGGCGTCATCCATCACCAAGCCCACCTAGCTGTACCTGCCCATCAGAAGCGACAAAGCAAGATCTGGACTCACAGTAGAAAGACCATGACTGTCTCAAATATTTGGGTAGTTCTTCACGTGTTCCGAAGGATTTTCACATATGTGGAAATTTTCTCATGCGGTTTTAAAAATTGCTTTGAGGAAGACAGGGTGGGTAAAATATCTCCAGTTTACAGATGAAGTAGCACACCTGTTTTGACCAATAGACAACGTGTTTTTTTCTGCTGGATTGACTGTCATGGGATTGGAGATACAAATAAGCAAATTCTTGAGTGGATTTGGAGAATCAGGGAAGTGTCTCCCAGACGATTCAGCCCAGTTCTCCTCCCTTCCCTGCTCCTCACCTGGGGTATTGACAGACATGAGAAAGAACGTGGTCCTTGCATTCTGTTATATTGGTGCGCAGATGGGCAAACAGACCCAGTAAACTTTTTTTTCTTTTTTTTTTTTTTTTTTGTGGCAAGGGCATGGGCTTAAGGTTTGGATTCGGGCTCTGCCTACACCAACAGCCTGACTTTGGCAAGTTTTGCACTTCTTGTAAGGGAGAAGGCAGCCCTGTGTGTGTTCAGTATCCTCTGTCCATGTCATAATTCCTATATGTCAGTTTCTTTATTGTCAACCAAGGATTCCTTTTTGGAGCCTGGGGAGGAGTGAGGGTTGGTTGTAAGGAGAGAAATATCAAATAGGTATGTTCAGTAGATGTTCATTTCCAACCCTAATCCTGAAGATTAACTGATGAAAAGTAACATTACTAATAGCCTCACTTATTATGAGGGCTAACCATGTATCAGACACATCGTATGAAGCATTTTATGTGAATTATCCCATTGATTCCTCCCAGCAGTGAAATGAGGCTCTGTTATTGCCCGTGTTTTGCACACAAGGAAACTGTATGTGACTTGCCCTACATGGCACAGCTGGTGAGATTCAGAGTGAGGGTTTTCCACCAGGCCGCTTAATCTACAGTGCCCCACAAACCATCATTATTGGCAACGGTTTGACATGGAGTTGGATGAGCTCAGGCTAGAGTAGTATGTATATGGCGGTGTATTAGTTCATTCTCACGCTGTTAATAAAGACATACCCAAGACTGGGTAATTTTTAAAGGAAAGAGGTTTCATCGACTCTCCATTCAGCATGGCTGGGGAGGCCTCAGGAAACTTACAGTCATGGTGGAAAGGGGAGCAAACACGTCCTTTTTCACATGGTGGCAGGAAGAGAAGTGCAGAGTGAAGGGGTGGGGAAGCTCCTTATAACACCATGAGATCTCATGAGAACTCACTGTCACAAGAACAGCAGCAGGGGTAACTACCCCCATGATTCAGTTACCTCCCACTGGGTCCCCACCATGATACGTGGGGATTATGGGGACTACACTTCAAGATGAGATTTGCGTGGGGACACAGCCAAACTATATCAGGAGGCTTTTATTTTTGTATAGGGACCTAAATTTGGGAGAGCTGGAAAGTAGTGCTAGGGAAGAAGTACATCTTACAAATGAAAGAAAGTTGCTGCTCCTGATATGATATCCTAGCGAAGAGATGATTGTCAGATTCTGGAAGTTCTAGGTTGTTTCTGAGAGTAGTCAGTTTGAGGTTAGCCTGGTGGGACCCACTTTGTTGTTTTAACCACCCACATACTCCCCTCAGCTTCTGAGCTCTGTGCACACTCACTCAACCATTGTGGAAACCAGTCCTCATTTTGCTTGTGACATTATGCTCTGGTAGGCCCCTTCCTCAGAGTCCTACCATGAAATAAGATGTAGGGGGTGTTCATTCACCATCATATGCATGCATAGCATTTACTATGGGCAAAGCGCCTACACACGCTTTTTTTTTTTTTTTTTTTTTTTGAGACAGGGTTAATAATTTGCTCCCATAATGGTAAAAATGCATGCCTGATAAATTTCCTCCCCATGTATAAACAGTGGCTCCACACTCCTTTCTGGAGCTCTCCTAACAGAGGAAAGTGAAATGTGTTTACATGGAGGCGTCGACATTCCACAAGGATCCATGTTTGTGTTTTTCCAGAAAAGAGTCAAAGCCAAGGCAGATACAACCTATAGACAGGTATAGACTTAGATAGTTATTTTCCTTCTAGAACTTACTGTTTTTCTCAGGGCCACTAATGTTGAGAATTTTGAATCAGGAAATGTGATTTGTGTAAGGGAAAAGGTAGAGGAACGGGAAGTCTTCGCTCTGGCCTTGGATATGGAGAGCGAGCAATCATGGCTTGTTCCACAGCCTAAGGAGCCTGGCCTAGAAACCAGAAACTAGGTCAGAGCAACCCAAATGGATTGATCTAAGGGAACATTTTTACTTCCTTTTACTTTTTTCTTATAAATCGTGGTTGGGGCTTCTATCTTATGGTGTCTGCAGGGATCCTACAATGAAATAGAACTAAATTAGCATGTGTCAAGGACGAGAGCTTGAGCAGATGAAAAGCCAGCATTGAACGGAATATACATATATATTTAGGTTGACCTTCCAGGAGTCTTCCTAAAAATGTGACATTACATTTGGAACTATAACGCGATCTCACTGATGAGAAAATTAACCTCCCCCACTCCTGGCTGCATTACCCCTGCAAGGATTTTCTGTTTAATTTTAGGCATTCGAGGTGAACACCTGGGTCTGCAGAGTCTCATGTTCCACAACCCCCTGCAGTCTGTGCAGCGTAGCTTGGCGGCTGTGGACTTGGAACTTGGACTCAAGTCTCAGGCTCTGGTCCTGTTTCCTCCATGCTCAGTGTGACCTTGCAGGCTTCTTTGAGCTTTGGGCTCCTCCAAGGATGAAAGCCAAATGTGACCCACCTCATGGGGTTGTAATGTGAAAATTTAAAAGTGTGTGTGGACCGGGTGGGGTGACTTACATCTGTAATCCTAGCACTTTGGGAGACCGAAGTGGGGGGATTGCTTGAGCCCAGGAGTTTGAGACCAGCCTGGGCAACTTGGTCAGACCCTCTCTCTACAACAAATTAAAAAATCAGTCAGGCGTGGTGGCACGCACCTATATCCCAGCTACTCAGGAGGCTGAAGTGGGAGGATCATCTCAGCCTGGGGAGGTTGAGGCTGCAGTAAGCTATGATCGCACCGCTGCACTCCAGCCTGGGCGATAGCGTGAGACCCTGTCTCAGACAAAAACGAAAAAAGAAGTGTGTGTAGATGCTTCACCCACAGTAAATGCTCTGCACGCATATGATGGTGAGTGAACAGCCGCTATGTCTTCCTTACTTCATCTTATCAAGTTGAGGAATTAGCAGACTTACTGATCCCCATCTTCTCCCCATCCCTCTCACCGGATTTGTTAGTGGGATTTCGTAGTCCTGTCCCTGAAGGGAGAAGCTGGAGCTGTTGTGTGCTGTGGTTGCTGTCTTTCCCTGGAGAGGGGTGCTGTGCCAGGCAGCCTCTTCCATCATGGGACCTCCAGTTCTATGGACTGAGAAGAGTTACAGGCAGGCTGTCCTGCCCGCCTTTGGCCTGACAGGTGTCTTGGGGGTTTTCCGGGACATTCCACTATGGAGTTTCTCCTCTGCTGGGCAGGAAGCACCTGGCGTCTCCTGGAATAGCTGGCTGGCTCAGAGGGGCTGCTGTGGAAATGGAGTTGCCCTCTGTGCCTGTGTGCACAGCACAGTGTGCTAAGAGGGCGGCTAAGAGGCGGTGTGTTTGTAGTAACAGGTGGTACTCCCCGAGGAAGCTTTGTTTGTGAATTGAGTGTGTTTGTGTGTGTGTCAGAATGTACTTTGTCTATTTCTACTTTAAAGGGGAGGCTTTGACAAAACCTGATCAATATTTTGCATTCCATGCATGAGGAACCAGATGTTAGAAGTTTCCTATCGTTGGGGAGGAGGAGGGAGCTGGGGCCCCTCCAGATTTATAGAAATCAATGTTCTCTGACAGAAGTTGGTTAGTTTTCCTGGGAAACAAGTAACAGGAACACATTTTTTTGATTTTCACGATGAATTATTTTCTAACAAGAGCCCTCTTTTCGTCTCTTTGACTTTCAGTGTTTGACTAGGGTGAACGAGCACAACATACTAATGGGGTAGAATCCCACAAAGTCGCGCAGCGGAGCCTCTGTTCTCTCCCTTCTTTTTAAATGATTAGTTTGCTTTTTGCGCTTGGTGTTACGTGCCAGCCCCTTTATCCGAGGTGCCTCTTGTTGCAGGGAGGGCTTTGCTGTGTTCTTCTCGGTGGACCAGACCTAGAAGGGAAGGCACAGAGGCGGATGGGGGCTGTGAGATGTTTCCGTGTCAGAAGCATTGGAGTGTCATCTTCTAGCGAAACTGAGACGGGATGAACATTTTAAAGCATGAGTAGCCCTAATAGGATTAGGAAGAGGTGCAAGAAAAGGTCTATTTGACCGACGTGAGTGAGCCCTCGTATGAACCCTGGCTTCGTTTCCAGCCATAGCCATTGACCCCCTAACATGTGCCAAGTTTCCAGTGAATCCAGATGAGGACAGTCTGTTATCCACTGCGCAGCATTTGGAGGACTTGGAGTTAGTTGGGCTCTTCTTCTGCTCCCATTTATGACTCAAACTAGATACTTCCTTCCTTCATCATACTTCTCCAAGATTTCAGAAAGTAAATTCAATTGCCAAGCATAGATGTTTCTTTCTGTGAAAGCTACAGTACCTTTGCAGTTCTTATGATACAGTCTTTTGCAGGTGCTATCTATCTGTTTTTATCTATCTGTCTGTCTGTCTATCTATCTATCTATCTATCTATCTATCTATCTATCTATCTATGTATCTATCTATCTAATCTAGTCTGTTTATGTAGTCTGTCTAATCTATTTATTGAGACAGGGTCTCACTCTGTCAGCCAGGGTGGAGTGCAGTGGTGTGATCATACCTCCCTTCAGCCTCCACCTCCTGGCATCAAGTGATCCTCCTGCCTCAGCCTCCCAAGTAGTTGAGACTACAGGTGTGTGCCACCACTCTTGGCTAATTGTTTATTTCCTTTTGTAGAGACCGGGTCTCACCATGTTGCCCAAGCTGCTGTTGAACTCCTAAGCTCAAGTGATCCTCCTTCCTTGGCCTCCCAGTGTTAGGATTACAGGCGTGAGCCACTATGCCCAGCCTCCAGGTGCTTTCTAAACAAGCAAGTGAGTTGGAGTGGCAGTGATCAAGGAAAAGTATAGTCAGATTTAAGGTTATAGGGAGAGGTTGGCCCAACCAAGTGAGTTTGGGTAGACCCGAGTTCCCACTCTTTTTTGGTTAGCTAGGTTGACCTCGAGCTACTGGTTGGTCTTGCTTTCTCATTAGTAATTTGTGGGAAGATACTGGATTTTCTTGAGTTAGCTAGGAGGCCTCTGTGATTTTCAGTATTCCAGGAAGTATATTGTCAAAACAGTATTCCAGCCAAAGGGGGATGCCCTCATTATACTCTTCCTTATGCTCTTGGAGTTGCTGCTGTCACTGCCTGCATCACCTGCAGGTTAAGTCCCTGGGGTTGGACATACTCTGTGTGCATGTGTGTGCCCGTGTGTGCGTGTGCACACAGTGTCTTGTGTTGTAGACACTTAGACTCGAACCGAAACAAACCCCGCCAGATGGGCTCGCCAGCTGCTTTTCGCTGGGTCTCCGGGTGGCATGCATCCCAGCACACTACCCACAGTTGGAGCTGTTGTTTTGTTTTCTTTTTAAAATTACACTCCTGACCCGACAAAGGAGAGTAGGTAGGAATTGTGAGCACAGAGTAAAGAAAATGGAAAAAGTAAAAACAGAACCCGGTTGCCCTCCTCCCCAGCGGGTGAGCTCTGTGATAGAGGCGGAAGGGGTTGGGGAATTCAGGATTTGCGTGGGAGAAAAATTTCCTGCCTGGCGAGGAGAGCAAGAACTCTGAAAGCAGGCAGCTCCTTTCTTGAGTGCACCACTGGGATTTGTGCCTTGGTGGATTCTTCATATATTACAGTGAATTTAATTAAATACATTGTGATCCCAATTGAGGGTATTCTAATTAGCTGGGTCAGGAACAAATTATTCTCCCTCCTCCTCCAAATGAAAACATCCACTCTCTTCTGCGGGGAAGGCATGTTCTTGGCTGACTGACTTGCCCCGTGGAGTGCTCATGGGCCTCTTAGCACACTCCCTACCGCTGCTTTTTATTAGGCAGGTTCCAAGGGTGGGATTCTGGGGATAAGGCCAGTGCCACTTGGAAGGAAGGGAGAGCGGATCTGACCAACAGGGTCAGGGTTGAGCCGCTCAGGGCCTAGGAAATGGCCGAATGATGTGGAGAAGGTCACAGAGGTCAGGACCCTGCCGCTAGCTTTGGGTCTCTGTTTACTTCTGGTTGGACAACTTAAAAAATAACAAGACACTTGGAAAATCTGGGGAGAACAGGACTTGTCACATGCAGGTAGACATCAGTAGAGCCAAGCAGAAGTTTGGGTTGGGATGTTAGGTTTATGCACAGCTGTTTCTTGGCAACCAAGATATAGTTTATTCTGTATTTTCTTTTTTTTTTTTTTTTAATTTTGAGGCAGAGTTTTGCTCTGTCGCTCAGGCTGGAGTGCAGTGGCACTATCCCGGCTCACTGCAACCTCCACTTCCCAGGTTCAAGCGATTCTCCTGCCTCAGCCTCCCAAGTAGCTGGGACTACAGGCATCCACCATTACGCCCGGCTAATTTCTGTATTTTTGTAGAGATGGGGTTTCACCATGTTGGCCAGGCTGGTTTTGAACTCCTGACATCAGGTGATCCACCTGCCTCGGCCTCCCAAAGTCCTGGGATTACAGGCGTGAGCCACCGCACCCGGCCCATTCTGGATTTTTTTAAGTGTTTTGGAGAATAAACTTGGAATACAAGGCAAGCTTGGAATTTTGAATGAATCTTTCATGGAAGTTTCTAGGAGAGGACCCTAGGTGTGTTCACTCGACCAGGGTAGGTGGGAGCAGCCATGGCTCCATTTTCTTGTTTCCTCTTACTCTTTTCTCCACGATTTTTAGTGTATGCCCAGTTTCTTGCTAAAATGGCTCTCAAAGTGGCAGACAAAAGAATTCATGGCAGTGTAAGAGATTGCAGTTTACCAACATGAACTAGAGTGTGGAGTGGATTTTAGAGTATCTTTATCATATCCATTTTTTAAAGTGTGAGTCCCCGGTATGATGTTTATTTCAATCCAGGGTTTATACGGTCCTATGACCCAAGAGCCCCTGGATTTAAGGACAAAAGACATTTGACATCGTATTTCCATCCAACTCTTTTGGCCACGTTATTCCTCTCTTCTGGCTCAGAGATTGAAGACTCCAGCCATTTGGAATAGAACTCTCACACATCCATATTCAAATTTGATGTTTGAAATTCAATGCCTTATTGTGAGGAAATCCTGTTTCATAGGGAAGTAGTGGGGGATTGGAGGTAAGGCTTTAGTGATTCTTGATCTGATTTCATAGTTTATTCTACCTCCAAAATCTCTTGATGGAACGTATTTCTTTGAATTTCATGGCTATTGTCTCTGCTATCTTTTATTCATTCACTTTTAGTTGAAGCTTTAATGAATATCATTCTTTTGGTCCTGGTGACCTAAGACAGCAGTTCTTGGCTCCCTTACAGGTTTCCAGCTCCTCGGTTTTAGGACAAACTAAATGGAATATCCTGGAATATCCTGGTCCTGTTTGTGGCTTCTGAGTTCTGAGGGTCCTCGTGGAGTAGTTTGGGGGAAGGGATGTGGGCTAGCTCATCTTCTCCGTTCACTTCTGCCTGCCTTCTCCCCAGGATTGTAACCTCCAGAAAGCACTGCCTCAGCACATTGCGTCCTCCTGACACCCTCTGAAAGGAACCTCATCGCAGAGAAGGCAGTGAAGTTAAATCATTTTTAAAAAACAGCTCAGAGGTCAGGCACAGTGGCTCACGCCTGTAATCCCAGCTACTTTAGGAGACTGAGGCAGGTGGATTGCTTGAAGTCAGGGGTTCGAGACCAGCCTGGCCAACATGGTAAAACCCTGTCTCTACTAAAAATACAAAAATTAGCTAGGTATGCTGCCTCACGCCTGTAGTTGCAGCTACTCAAGAGGCTGAGGCAGGAGATTGCTTGAACCCAGGAGGCGGAGGTTGCAATGAGCCAAGATTGAGCCATTGCACTCCAGTCTGTGTGACAGGGCAAGATCCTGTCTCAAAAAATAAATAAATAAATAAATAAATAGCCCCTCAAATTTATCTCCAGAAAAGTAGCTTTTTATCACCAGTTGTAATTTTTCTAATAGTTAAGATTGAACTCACTGGTTCTTCCAACACTTTCTTGTTTTAGAAATTTGACTTTGTCCAAGGTGCTGCATTTGAGTGTGTGAATCACCCATTTTGGGGGCAGAAGAGATTGTACACTCTTGGTGCCTGTGAAGCTCGTCGCATTCTTATGTACAAGTTGGCAAGATTTCCTGTGGGATACTTGAGCCAGTTTATGTGATTGAGGACTTCAACCCCCCTCCCATGAGTTTTCTGTGACACTTAGCTGGTGCATTTATGTTTCTTCTTCCAGCAAAGTACAAATGTGCTTCTGGATTTTTCACACGTGATCCGTGAACACGGGACGTGTGCATGTCAGTACGTGAGCCTCAGGGCAGTGTCCCTTGATAGGAAGCACTCAACAGGGCCACTGTGGTATTTTCAGGATTGCGTGGAGTTCAGGGCATTCTAACCATTTTAGCTCGTCAGTGTCTTGCATTCTGAGCTGGGCAAGGATGAGACATCCAAGCAAGACTAGAAACCATTATCCCGGCATAGACGTCAGACAGAAGCAGTGTGGGTCAGAAAGGAGACAAGCAACATGGGCAGTTCTGAGATGTTTGTTGTGTGCCTGCCATGGCTCCAAGGGCCAGGTTTGGCTGACTGGGCTGGGGGTTGAGGGCAGGTGGTGAGGAGGAGAAAGGAAGGACACGTAATCACAGGAACACATAAAGCACTCACATGACCTGAATTTCCTCCTTCAAAAGGGTGCTGGGTACGTGGCTGGAGGAGACAAGCCTCAGGTTCTACATCTCTCTCTCCCCTCAACTAACTGGGTTACCTTGGGTCAGTCATTTAAGCTTTTGGGAGTGTTTCCCTTGCTTTATGTGTACCCAATAAAATAATTTCTTCTTCCCCTAAAATGAATCATTGGAAATGAAGGAGACGGCCTTTCTACACCAGGAGCACATTCATTCTGTGTTAGTCAAAAAGAGTCCACAGCTTTCATTACATTCCTAGGAGACTCAGAAACATTGTGAGTTTTGTTCTTAGGTCGCCTTTAAGTCTTCCTAGCCACAGAAGCCTGGGGTCTGCCAGCTGTCTGCATGACCTCTTCTATTCTGATACCCCAGACATGAATCCTTTCTGTGCCTGCCTCCTGGGGGCTCTTAGGCTGCCATGCTCTGGGATCAACACTGTGTCTACTAAAAACAACAGAGGACGTAATTTGGATGGTCTGACCATCTGATACACCAACTTACCAATGATATTGGCCAATGATAAGCCAGGTGACTTTGAGATACTGACAGGGAGCTCGTCTGAAGAAATTTATTTTTCTGGCATTTTTTAATCTAGGGGAAATCCTAATTTGGGGTTCTCCCAGTAGACTGTGGTTTTTAATACAAACACTGGAGTTGTCTTGTGAAAAAGCCAGATACTAGCTCTGGCTCCATGTTCCTGACCTAGGGTGCTGTACAGGCAGGATGACCAGAGGCTGTTACCTGAACCAGGGTTTGGCTTAACTTTTCCTGTCATAATTTAGTACGTTTCTGTAGTAACAATCTAGACCTTGTGGACTATACCATCTCTGTCAACAGCTGTTCAACTCTGATGTTTCAAAAACATCCATAGACGGTATGTAAATCAATGGACGTGGTTGTGTTCCAACAAAACTTTATTTACAAAAAACAGGCCGTGGGTTGAATTTGGCCTGTGGGCCGTAGTTTGCCAACCCCTGATCTAACAAGAAAAGGACACTTTAGAGAACAAAAGGGGAAACCTTTAACCTCGCGCCAGGAAAGCCAGTGTTGCACCGAGAGGGCCCATGTGATCAGGATTATCAACATTCTGAAAAGCCACATGGCCGGGGCTGTTTGGGGGAGACAGGAATGGGTATCAGCTTGCTGTGCCTCTTCAAAGAACTGCTAGAGAAGGGTACTCTGGGGAAAACAAAACCCCTCTAAGGAGTCTCACAGATGAAGACTACATTAGTCCATTACTGTGCTGCTACCAAGAACTGCCCAGGACTGGGTAATTTACAAACGAAAGAAATTGACTCAGTTCTACAGGGCTGGGGAGGTCTCAGGAAACTTACAATAATGGTAGAAGGGGAAGCAGGCATGTCTTTCTTCACATGGCAGCAGGAAGGAGAAGTGCTGAGTGAAGTGGGGAAAAGCCCCTTATAAAACTTATCAGGTCTCATGAGAACTCAGTATCACAAGAACAGCGTGGGGAAACCACCCCCATGATCTAATCACCTCCCACGAGGTCCTGCCCCCAACACGTGGGGATTACAGTTCAGATTACAATTCAAGATGAGATTTTGGGTGGGGACACAGCTAAACCATATCAAAGACTGTCCTGTTTGGCTGTGGAGATGTGTCCCCTGAAGGCATGCCTCTGCCTGTGACCAGGATGGTGTGGGCTGATGCCAGCGGTGGCTTTGAGTGGCTTATCCGAGGCATGTCCTTCTCTTTTGTCCCTCGCAGCACCTGCAGCAGCATGAGAGTGGTGTGGAAGGTGAAAGCTGCTACTACCACTGCGTTCTGTGCAACTACTCCACCAAGGCCAAGCTCAACCTCATCCAGCATGTGCGCTCCATGAAGCACCAGCGAAGCGAGAGCCTGCGAAAGCTGCAGCGGCTGCAGAAGGGCCTTCCGGAGGAGGACGAGGACCTGGGGCAGATCTTCACCATCCGCAGGTGCCCCTCCACGGACCCAGGTGAGTGATCTTGCAGGCGTGGGAGGCCCAGGTTGGGCCTGGGTGTTCACCTCCTTGAGGCCTCCTGAGGACTTCTGTTTGAGGGAGACATTACTGGTTTAGCTGGTCCTCGTGTTCCTTACTGACTTCACAGGTGAGCATTGTGTTTTGGAAGAAACGTGCAGGGATTGTTGCCTGCCTGCCTTTCTGTCTTTTTCTTTTCTTTCTTCTTCTTCTTCTTTTCTTTTTTAAAGGAACTTGGCAGCACTTTTCTTGGAGCAAGGCTCAGTCTTAGGAAGGTCACAAGCTACTACCCAGGGAGCAGGCCAACAGAAGATACTCTCTATTCTAAGATTCCTCCAGTATATACTTTAGATTCAATTTATTGGTTCAGATTGACATAGCAAATGCAACGTCGTGTGTCCTGCTCAGTATTAAGAGTAGACAATTTGTGGCCTCAAAGTCTGGTCAGTAAAATTGAACTTTAGAGAGGAATAAAACACGTGCTTGGTATAAAAATTTCAGTTGTATTTGGGAGTGATTTTGGGTGTTTCTTGGGTCCACGCTGCTTGCTACTTCAATGTGTCTAGACCTTCTAGTGGGAGCTCGCCTCGTTTCTACCTCCCCATGTCTCCTCCCTGCAGCCACCTTTTTCCCCACTTCCCTCCCTCCACCCATGAGTCCCCCTCCCATTGGGACTTCATTGGGTAGAATCACCTCCTCTTCTCTATTTTTTCAATCTTCCGGTCTCTTGTGCTCAACTTAGATGCATAAGACAGTCACTCGCCTCTTTCGAAATGAAAACTTTCCAAGAAAAGCTCTCCTTTCATCCTAGGTCCCTTGCTCTCTCTATGACAGAATCTTCCAGATTCTTAAGAGAACCCTCTGACCTGCTCACCTCTATTCCATGGCTCAACCTCCTACAACCTATTTCCTGTCACCAAGCCGCTCTTGGGAGGGTGCCGCTGATCTTTGACTGACACAGCCCAGGATGCGCTGGGCCTGACTGTTTTCTTTTTGCAATGTTTGAAATGGTTGCCCAGCCCTTTCTTGAAGCTCCCTTCCCTTCCCTTGCCTTCCCTTGGCTTCCAGGGTGTTTTCCTCTTGTCCTCCGGCTTCCCTTGACAGTCTCCAAGCCTGACCCTGGCTGGTGGTTCTCAGCCTGCCCCATGTGCCTGGGCATTGGGCACTGTGGCCTGGTCCTCGGCTCTGAGCCTCTTGAGCTTTGATCTCTTGGTGCTGCCAAATGCTCTTGAACAGCTTCCTGGACGCCACTGGCCCCACCTCCCAGATGCTGAGCTTCCTGGACATCTCATTGGTCACACTTCCTGGACCCCTTGCTCACCACTCTCTCTGCCACATTTCTTTTTCCTTTTAATGACAGCTTGTCTAACGGCCTGGCCAAGCCAGAGACTCGAGGCTACTCCTGGTCCCTCAGTCTCCCGCAGCGCCTTCTCAGCCATTCAGCCATCATGGGTGTGTGCAGCTTTAACCTTAATATAATAAAATTACACGTTTTTATAATTTTTAAGTGCAAAAAGTTACATAAATTATATGAAGAAGAGCATGCCCCTTTCCCATCCCCTTTTCCAGGGGATCAGCTTTCGACTTTCAGATGTTTCTTTTGTTACTTATTTCCATGTTTCTCCTCATGCTTCTACGACTGTATCTTGTTTTTAAGTTTTAGATGTTACCTCTTGACTTTCTACCTGGGCAGATGAGGATTTCACTGGTGTGCTGTTCCACAAACCCACCTGCGTATGCACCTACACCCATACCCCAACCACAAACTCACTGAGATGGCACACACACCAGCCCCGATACCTCATACACACACATTCTTTCACCTGTGCACGCACGCATGCACACACGCGCGCGCGCGCACACACACTTTCTCTGCATCCCACACATTCCATTGACATTCACATACACAGCCCACAGACAAGACACCATATCCACATACATTGTATACACACACACACACCCTGTATACGCTCACACACCCACACAAGCCATATACTGCACCCACACGCCCCATCCGCGTGCACCTCCCCCACATACACTGCACCCCCCACATGCAAACATCATAAACTCATAGACACTGTACCCCCACACACCCCACACACACTGACAAGCACCCTCACTCTACCCACAAATACATAGGCACTGCCCCGCACACATCTGCACCCTCCATATCCCACTTGGACTCCCTCCCATTCCCCAACCCCCTCCACACTCAGTCCTTCCTCCCTCCACCTTCTATTATGATTAAATAATAATTGGGGGTTATATTAATATTCAGTGTTTTCATTATTATAACTATAAATATTAATCGCAGCTGAGCCATGCAGAGTTTTATAATTTCATTTACCTTCTTGTACAACTTATTGTTTTCTCTGGTTTTCTAGGTACCTATGATTAATTCATGGCGAACCTTACTCTGCCAGAAGTAGACATTTCCTAATCTCTGAACGCTCTGCTCTATCAGTTTTTCTGTCAGCTTCATTTCCTCCTGGAGGCATCCCTCCTAAGCCCCTCCAAAGCCCTCTGCCCACCTGCTCCTCTCCGGATCATCCGACTGCTCCTTCGCTGCCTCCTCATATAAATGAAACAGCAATTCCCAAATGATGGGATAGACCACAATTCAGAAATTTTTCTCCCAGCCAGAGTGGTCGAGGTTTTGACAGTCAGTAGGAATCGTTTGTTCAGGAAAGGGCTGTTGGGTGCTGGGGTAATTTTTGGCACTTGAAGGTCACTGCAAGACTGTCTCTTGCCATGTGTTTTTCAAATGCCTCTTCTGGTTACAGTTGAAACACCTTAATTGGTGGAGCTTCTGCTTTGCCTCTGATCCCATCTATCTGCATGGGAGCACTCTCAGGAGTGAGGGACGAGGACGGGCCTGAGGCTGAGGCCATTGGGCCATCTAGCTGTGGGGGAGCCCGTGCCCCACCCGGGGATTGTGGCCTCCGTTTGATCCGCTGCTCTGCATTAGTGCACTGTCGAGTCATTCCCCGGATTCTCTTTCTTTCTACCAACACACCTAGACCTGTTTCTCGCTCAGGGTTTGTGTTTTGTTTGGGGTGTTTATGTGGCCAGCTCTGCAGACATCATTGTTTTAATCGTCTGTTAAAACCTGGTCCATTTCACCCCTCAATTCTTTCTTTCACTCTGCTCAGAATTCCTTTTGTATTAATGAGATGCCCACAGTAAACAGTGTACAACTGCCACTTCACCCAGAGTCTGTGGCCTGGAGCAAACAGTTCCCTGTTTTGGAATGTGGTGCTTCCGTGGATGCAGTCCGGCACCAGTGCCTTCGAGGTTCCTCTCATTTAGTGTGTACTAGGGGTTTTTCCCCGAGACGCGTGTGAGCAACTTCAGTGAGATGATGGACTTCCCTTCCGTATTTCAAGATCCTTTGGGATTGGCTTTGACCTGGAGTCATGTTTTTGCTCTCTCCCCTGCTCCCTCCCCACGCCACACTCTTCCCCTCCCACACACAGGCTCCAGTTCAGTCCACACTACTGATGACAAAAGGGACAAAGTATTACGTATTATTTCTTCATGTTGACATTAACAAGAACTTGGTTCTGTTTTAGGAACCGCTTTAAGAAAACTCATCTTAAGATATATCTTCCCTCTCCCCAGGGGTTGGCTCTTCAAAACTTGAAAGGGTATCTTCAAGAGAGTGGACATTATGGACCTGGTAGAATTGAGACATTTAAGATGATCAACTTTAAATTTTGTAAACATCGACTCTATAGACTATTCCCAACTCTGTCCTCTTTAACACAAGGGTCAGGACATGATTTTTCAGGTAGAAACGTCATCCTGTGGCATCAGGAGCATTAGGAAGTCCTGGAGCACCTTTTAGGAGCCCCACCCGCTCTGACCGGAAGCTGCCCATCCATGGCTGTGCTGTCTCGAGTTGGAAGTTCTGGCTTTCTGTCATCATCCTGCTAAGTGATGACATTCCTTCTCCTTTCCTCTTCTCCTCTGTTGTCCACGTGCCACAGAATATTACACAAAACCCTTCAGAAATAACTCCCTGTCCCTTCTGAGTTCTGGACCTCATCCCCAGTCTCAGTTCACCACCTGCAGGTATCTAGATGTCTCCTCCTAAGGCAGGAGGGGTGAACTCGACAATAGTTCCTGCCCTGTGGATGACAAAAAAATATCATCTATTCCCAGTTTACCTGTTATTTAAGTCACTTGTTTGCCAGTCGGTCCAGTTCATCATGTAGCCTGCCAACCCATGTGAACCTGTGGGTCTGGAGGAAGGAGTCAAGGTAGAAGAAATTGCAAAGGTCTCCTCTGTCCCTTCAGAATTTTCTGGTAGCAGCCAGGATCTATATCTGCCATGACTGGCTACGTAACCCTGTGAGAGGCCTTGTGGTTGGGCACATACATCTAAGTCCTGCCCTGCACCAGAGGACAGAGCCTTGGCCGCCAGCTGAGTGCTAACAGTTAGGCTGTTGTGCCCGTGTGGCCCTGCCGTGGTGGAGTTCTGCCCTTATGTCAGTGGGCAGGCCGCGTCCTGTGTTAAATTGTCTTTGGTTCAGTGTGATGGTCTTTGTCGTTACACTTTTCCACCCTTACCCCACAAGAGACACAAGCACGCATGCCTGCTGGGCCTTCCTGTTTTAAAAATGGCTTGGAAATACATCTTTCAAAGACAGTAACTCACCAGGTGAGGTTCCTCTTCCAACCCCCACAATTTATTTTTATTGGCTTGAGTGTTTTTTCTGCAAGACCAAGTAGTCTCTGGAATTGGTTGGGATTTGGTCTCGGCATTTCATACTTACCCACCCACAGGTAGAAGCCACTCATCATCACTGGCCAATGCCCTGGGCCAGAGCCCTGAGTTGCCGGCAGCTGCCATTTGCTTCCCTAGTTGACCAGAAGCTCTTGAAAAATGGAGAGCTCTCAGAGGTGGGTCATGTGGAGGATCAGCTTCCCTGTTTGCTTATTTAAAAGGCATTTCTGGCTCCTGGGTGAAACTGTAGTTAATTTCATTCTATCAAGTGCCCTGGGCTTTGAGAACACAGGCCCTTTGTGTTTCTGCTGTCAGCCTTTCTCCTTCTCCTCCTCCTCCTGTTTTCTCTCTTACTCGCCTTGTCCTAAGTACTTTCTCTTTCACGTAGACATAGACCTCCAAATTTTACATGCATGTAATGAAGTTCAGCAGTTCTTTACTGACGACCGATTACATATAAGGCTTTTTCTGAGCTGGAGAGCATAGCTGATCACTGATGGACATACTGCGCTCTCAGTATGGACACACTGATGACTAGACCAGCTCAGGCATTGGAAGTAACTGGACCCGGACTCAGTTTACAGAGGGCGCACGATGATTCAGAATTTCAGAGACTTGTTTTGCTTGGAGCAAAAAGCAGTATCCCCCTTTATAGATACATCTTTGGCATTCATGGTAGTGAATTTCTGGGGCCAGAGAGGTGCACACAGCTTGCCAAGTGACAGTGTGGTTTTGGTGACAGCCTTTAACTGCAGCACTCACTGGCCTCATTTGATGGATCATTTTTTAAACCAAGTTTCAGGGAGTTCTGCTTAACTTATACAGCTTAAAAGACCAAAAATATATACTGTCTTCAGCTTTCTTACTTGCTTTTGTTTTTATTTTTCAAAGTTGGTGTAAGGCTGCTCTCTAAATATAAAGTATATCTTTTTTTTTTTTTTCCGTAAATAGCTAAATTATATGCAATTTCAGTGTAATTTTTCTGATAGCACTAAAATATGTTGTGGCCAGCTCTGAATTTCTGAAATATTGTTTTTATAAAACCAGCACACCCATGCTTTTTTCTGCTTTCCTTTTTACTGTACTTCTTGTTGGCCGGGCTTGGGGAAGGTATAGGAACTTAAAGTATTTTTAACTAGAGACGTTAAATGTAAAAGTGCATCAGAACAAATGGGGGTGACTGAAATTTGAAGCGTTTATGGAGGCATGGAGAAAATACGACTTTATCTGTCTAAAGGACATTCCCTGATGAAGGACTGTTTGGACAGGGATTGTAAATTTCAGCATGCTTTTTAGAAAGATGCTTCACAATGCAAGGGTAAAGAGAGGTCATTATGTATGAACATGAAAACAGAACATAATGTTGTTAAATGAAAAATGAGTTTACAGGATAACATAGGTTGATTCCTTTTTGTAAGTATTTTTCTTACAGCTTTTAAAATCATCATTCAAGCAAGGAGTTCGTGACTGGTGTCTGGCTGTTTTGGGGTGGGATGTATTTATATGGACTAACAGAATGTCAGATGTGTGGCAAGGGCTCAGATGGTGGTGGTGTTTGTTGATAGAGATTTTAGCAAAATCACTAACAGGCTACCAAGAAGTAAATCTTGATTGTCTTTTGTTCATGGAGGTGTTTTTTATTTGCCAGTATTCGTAGTTTGATCACTCTGTGATTCTCCTGCATTTTGCATTTACATAGAGAGGACAGGAGTAGTTCTCAGGGTGTACACTGTCTTGTTTTTCTGTTGGAACAGAGTTCTTGATTTGCCTTAATTAGTCCTCTAACAATCTACAAAGGTCAGTGCCAATTGCCTGTTCATTTACATTTGTAATTGTGATGGCTTCTGATTACATATTTCTTGTCTTAGTCCTTCCTAAGTACATGCTAGTGTGTCCTCCCCCACCCCCACCCCCCCAACACACACACCCCAGAGTGGTGTGAAGGTCAAAAATCTGACTCCTCATAGATGAAACCTTTGTAGCAACTGCCCAGCCTCACTGGAACTTCAGTGTCTGTTCTGGAAAGCCATCTTGGAGAGGCTGTTGCTTCTAAGTTAGGGATATAATGAAGCCAGAATCAGGGAAATTATGTCGATACCAGGCAAGAAATCCGAGAGCCATTATCTAGGAGCCTTGTTGAACTGAGTAATTAAGGGCAATTAAACTTTTCTGCTTGCTCTCTGCAAAATATGCTAATGATCTGGTCTGCTGGAAGGTGGACATACACAGTGCTGTTTCACTGCTGTCAGATGCTGCCGGCCTGTAAGGTCTCCTGGAGAAAGTGTGGCATCACCAGGATGGACAGGTGGGCAGTGGGTTGAGTGTGCAGCCTCCCACCCAGCCTCCTATGTCCTGGCTGGCTGTTCCAGGACTTGCACCTCTTCACCAGTTACCTAGACCTGGCTGCAGTGGCCTGGGCTGCAGTGATTCATATTCACTCATTCTTTGATATTCTAGACCCATCATTCATTCGTTGCGTTATTTTTCTGAGATGATGAGCTCCCAGGGTTTTGTGCGTGTTGTTTCAGCATGTGACATTGTGGCGTCAGCTGTACACTGCCCTTGTGGTTAGTGTTGTTCTTGGTCAGGGTCTCCAGGCTGTCTTCCATGCTATCTTCGTGAGTGGGTGGTAGTGCATGCCTGATGCCGCCCGCTGGGAGAAGCAGTGAGACTGTAGCCTCTCACTGCTAGGGAGGGTTTTTTTGTTTGTTTGTTTTTTTGGCACAGCAAAAAGTAAAAGGAAAAAGGGGTACCTGCTGGTGGTTCCTGGAATTAGGAGAGACAGTATATGGGTGTGTTTGTATGTTGAGGGGTGAGCATTGGGCAGGGGGTCCTCTGTTTACGGATGTGAGCATGCCAGAGACCCCCGTTGGCTCGTCAGAGCCCAGTGACATGGAGACCCCCAAGGGAGCCACAGGACATCATGTCACACCAAGTGTTCTTTTTGTGAAACCTTTATTTTCAAACATCCCAAGTCACCTTCGAAAGGTATATCCAAGAAACTTGACAATTTCAAACTCTGCCCTAGAGTGAATGTGGATAGCTAGCCAGTGAGTGGGTGTTTGTGCTGGGGGGAGTTGGGGGTTCTGTCCCTGGATTTCACCGGAGGGGAGCGACGTTCTAAAGCCGACTGTAGCAGAAAGTGGCAGCCGTCCTCTGCTGTCTCCTGCCGTGTGTGCAGACCCCTGCCATGTGGATCCCCCATCCTGGCCTCTGGAGTTCACACTTTCTCCATTGCCTGAATGGACGTTTCCAGAGAAATAACGATTTGTACCTGTACCGTCTTTAGTAACGTCCAAAGAATCCATTTCTAGGGCTGCTTACCTCCTATATGAAACTTGTTCCCGACCTTGGTAGGGGCCAGGGAGGAAATAGAACATGCATCTGTCTCTCTGCGTACAGAAATAGCTCAAAGGCTTTTTCTCCGAGTCACAGATGTTAAGGAACCCCCTTCAAACTGTGACCCAATTATAAGAATTATGGTTCCAAATTATTTTTTTCAAACATTGACGAGCAGTGGAAAGTTTTGTGGCCTCACAAATCAGTCTAAGCACTACCCATACCTCCCTGGTTCCTGGGCTTTCAGATCCCCTGAGAGCCACAAGGAAGCATCTCAAAATTCTCTGTTAATGCTAAATAAAATTTTAAATCCAGTTTCTGCATCATGCTAACCAGATATCAAGTGCTTAATAGTGCCATGGGGCTCATGGTTAACTTAGTACAGATTTCTAGAACAGTTCAGAAAGTTCTGTTGGACCATGCTCAGCTCCTCCTCACTGGGTTTCCTCAGACTTCTGGTAGACCCAGACTAGGTTTGGGCGACATTTTCCTTAATCTTTTTTGGCTTGCATTTTGGAGAAGTGTGGTTCCCGCCAGCCTGGATGGGGTACATCTTTTCTTGCTGATCTTTCTTTCTGTTTCACAGTTTTTCTCAGTATGGGAGAAACGTCTTCAAATAAGCATTTAATTTTGCATTTTGCCACTTATGTCTTATTCCATTAGCAGTTTTGAGGGACTTTGAAAGGACTTTGTAAAGATGTGTTTTTCAGAGTGGATGTTAAATGGCTTTTTATCGTTTTATACCTCAAGACTATCTTGAGACCTTTTGTGTATATGTTAATGAAAGGAGCCATTTATTGCTTTTAAAAGATCTTTGACCTCTGCTCTAATTAGAATATCAAAAATCAGACAGTGTGTGATTTTCTTGGTACAGGGCCATCTGTTGTTTCAACCCAAAATTTTATCCACAGTTGTCATATTATAAAGTCAAAAAAAAATGTGTGTATTTTTCACCCCCCATTTCCATTGGTTGGCTTAAACAAAAGAATTGTATTTTCTCACAGTTCTGGAGGCTAAAGGTGCAAGATCCAGGTGCCGGCAGGTTTGGCTTCTCCTGAGGCCTTGGTCTCATACAGCCTTGTCTCTGTGGGAGTCCCCCTGGTGTCTCTCTCTATGATTAGGACATACCAGATAGATTGGATCAGGGTCTACCCTAAAGGCCTCATGTTAACCTAATCACCTCCTTGAAAGTCCTGTCTCCAGTCATACACATCCTCAGGTACTGGAGGTTGGGACTTCAACCTAGGATGCTGGGGAGAACCACAGTTCAGTCTATAACCCGGACTTTCTGATATCTGAGGCCAGTTTCTTGTTTCCTTTTCTATGGTTACTTTGGGTGGGGCAGGAGGGTAGGACATAAAGGTGGTGGGAGAGATGAAGGGAGGTCATGGAGATCCTGGAAGTTGCCTCGGGCAGAACCGTCAGCGCCCACCAGGCCTTCTCTGGCTTCCTGCTCTCAGCACACGGTTCTCAGTGCTGGCTTTGGTATGGGATTAACTATTGCGACCACTGGAAGGGGAATCCAAATGAAGCTGGAAGTGCTCAAAGACACTCGTCAGGACAGGAAAAGGGGTCAGAGCCATGAGTCCTCTGAGTCCATTTTACCATGACTCTTTCCACAGCCCTTGCTGAAACCTCCCTGCTGGCAAACACCAAGAGGACTGACAGCTGGCCACATGGAGGAAGGTTCTTGTGCCTGGGAGATTTGATGGTCTTAGCATCGAGAAAAGCTGCCTTTGCTGAGGGTGCTCCTTCAGGCTGGCCTGTGTTAGGCTCCTTTTGGAGGGATTTATAGAAATAGAAACTCCTTGGCCGGGCGCGGTGGCTCACGCCTGTAATCCAGCACTTTGGGAGGCCGAGGTGGGCGGATCACTAGAGCTCAGGTACTGGAGACCAGCGTGGCCAACATGGTGAAACCCCATCTGTACTAGAAATATAAAAATTAGGCAGGCGTGGTGGCAGGTGCCTGTGATCCCAGCTTCTCGGGAGGCTGAGGCAGGAGAATTGCTTGCACCCGGGATGCGGAGGTTGCAATGAGCAGAGGCTGCACCACTGCACTCCAGCCTGGGCGACAGAGCGAGACTCCGTCTCAAAAGAAAAAAAAGAAATATAACCCCCTCCCTGCTGCCCCCTGCGCTTTTAGGAACTCAGCAGATCTCACTAGGCTTGTGTGTGGTGTTGGGTGGCCCTGGTGTTTGTGCTCTGGTTGGGGTAGATGCTTGCTAGAGCCTTATACTTTTCTATGGCCTGTTACAGTGTAGAATTCAGTACGGTGCCAGTTGGTTGATTGGACTTCCATCCAAAGGATTTCAGTCACTGGAAGTACCTGAAGGACTTTTTATTCCTTGTTTTTTCCTTACCCCGTGTTATATACTCCAGGCTAGACATGATAGAAAGATCCCAGTGTGTATATTGTTACCCTGTGTAGCTTTCATTCGGAGCCCGTCCTTCACTTGCGCCTCCAGGGCAAGTCACATCCTGCTTCCCAAGGCTGGTCTTTCCCAGATTGAGCCTGTGATGCAAGCCCCGAGGGCAGCCTCCACAGGGCCATTCCTGTCCTGCACGAGCGTAAAGCAAAGGTGAACTCGGGCCTTTCCTGGCAATCCTGGATGTCTCAGGTCGCTAGGTTCCCATTGCACCAGCCCATCTGTCTCAGTGCCATGTTGCCAGTGGCTGCTGTATTGGATGTGCAGACAGAAGCCATTTCCTTCCCTGTAGAATGTTCCTGAGGACAGGGCTGCTGTAGACAGCAGCAGAGTAGGGACTTGGTGCTGAGGCCCAGGGCCCAGGGCTGTGCTCTTCTCGCTGCGTCTCGCCTCCTTGCTGCGGGCTGACAAACTCATCCATGGGACAAGTAGCACTTTGCCCGAGGGGTGGGATTCTTTGTGTCTAGAAAACAAAGCAGTGTGATCCATCGCTGGATTCTCTCCAGGATAGAAATGAAGAAATCCTGAGACTGAGGTGAGCAAAGAGGCAGCAGTTCTCTGTGACTCTGCACACTCCAGAGCGCGTGCCTCGGGTTGCTCTGAGAAGTGGGAACGCTTTGGATGGTTTTCCTAATGTCCAAAGCCCTGTGTGATTTTCTTGTGTGAGTCCATTTCAGAAGCATTGAGAAACCCCACAGCATGGAGGGCAGCCCTGATCTGATTGGCCCTGGCAGGGGTCCTCACTGGAGTGGCTTCTAGCCTGTCACCAGCACTGGCACCAGTGAAGTGTGTGTGTGATGAGGATGTGGCCTGGCCATCTGCTGTGCAGCCCTGAACCCAGCCCATATGTTTTTATGGCAATAACTGAGATTTTGTAGTAGGTGTCAGCTGGACTTTTGGTTGGTAAGTTTTTTTGTTTTTGTTTTTTTTTGTTTTTGTTTTTGTTTTTTTGTAGAAACAGGGTCTCTACACAGGCTGGAGGACTGTGGCACAATCAGGGCTCACTGCAGCCTCCCATCTCCTGGGCTCAAGTGATCCTCCTGCCTCAGTCTTCCAAGTAGCATAGGCATGCACCACCACGCCTGGCTAATTTTTTTTTTTTGTAGACAGGGTCTCACTATGTTGCCAGGGCTGCTCTTGAACTTCTGGCCTCAAGTGATCCTCCTGCCTCAGCCTCCCAAAGTTGTGATTTGCCCTGTTCAGGTTACAAGTCCACTATAATTCAGGTGTGAGTTGCCTCCTTCGCCACTCAACCCGTGGCCCCCAGTTAAGGGGAGCCCCTTCGGGCAGGGAGTAGAGGTGCCATGTCTCCAGCAACCTTGAGTACAGGGCTGACTGCAAGGAGGAGGGGTCTGAGTTGACCTGAACTTTGAGGAATCCATGCACGTGCTCGTCTGGGATCAGCATAGCGCTTTGGGGCTCTCTGTTTTAGCCCAGGGATCAGAAGATTTTTTTCCTAAAAACTAAATCCTTTCCTAGTGACTCACTGCCCAAGTATGAAACACAGGAACGACTTTTGTCCTTTTAACTTGAGGACGAGTCGTCTCTACTACAACATAAACACCAGACACGAAGAATGAGAAACTAGCTGTGCTCAGGGTGTGTGCTGTGATGACTAAGGCAAATTGAGATTCTCCTCCTACACTGGACCCTCTGATGCGTAGTCACTTTCCGCAGACCATCTTCATACTGAAGACCGTGATGTTTATTTCCACAGTAAGAATTTGATCTCACTCTTAGATATTGTAACAACAACAAAAACCTACACAGTGCCTTAACACCTTTGTTCTCTTGGTGGCCCCAGTGCTGCGTGTCCAGAGGTCATTATCCCATTCTTGAGGGCTGATGACCTACTTCTGGTTTCCATGTCTAGCTGGCCTTTGACAGACAGGCCTGATCGAATTCTGCAGCCATTTGATTCTCTGAGGACCTGTGCCCAGACCCCAGGCGGATCTGGAGACTTCCTTAGAACACATAAGACCGGGGAGATTTGTGCCATACTGGGCTGTTCTCTCTGGGCTTTGCTTTAATCCGGAATGTAGACTGTTTTTTGGTTTTGGTAGATGGCATGCAGGGGCAGGGCTTCCAGTCATTTCTGTAAGGCATTATTACAGGGCTAATTGGGAAATAGTGATTCTTTTTCAATAGCTATTTTGGAATCACCCCCCTTTCTCCCCCGCCAAGTCCCTGTTCCCCTTGGGATTGTCAGGCTCACGTTGAAAGACCCCCAGAGGGAAGGATGTTGGCATACATCATAGATATCTGGAAAGAATGCTTCAACCACACCTGGCTGCCGTGTGTGAGGACAAATTTAATTTATTTTAAAAATCTGGCCACAGGCAGCTTTTTCTGTTTGTTTCTTTAGGGGGGAAAAAAATTGAAAAGCAGCAGCAAGCTATGGTTCACATTTGTTTTCTTCCAGATTGGACCAGCCAGCAGAAGAGAGATTATCTCTAAAGGATATGAAAGGTTTAATCATTTTAATTTTGTTTTTATTAAAGTTTATCATAACTTTTTTTTTTTCAACATGCCTGGGTAGAACAGAAGGAGAGAAGAGGAGGTAATATAAATATACAGAAACCCCCGAGCATTTGGTTAATAAAACTTTCCAACGGGCGATGCCTCTTGGGGAGGAAGTGGTTGGATGGCTGGGGATGGCGGGCCGACTGGAGAAGGCGGTGACTGTGCTGAATCGTGGCCAGCATCTTGCAAGCTTCCTGTCCAGTTCCAGCAGACACTTGTGGGAGCTCAGAGCTTTCATGAAACGGAATGAGAAGCTCTGACTGTGGGCTTATTCCATCATGTTTCTCAAGCAGGACTGAATCCCTGAGCCATCTGTGGCTGAAGAAGTCTGAATTTACAGAGAACAATAAAATTTGCTTCTGTGAGATTCTTCCGCCCCTACCATCTCAGTGAAATATTTGAACCCGGATATTTTGAAAACTTGCTTTAGGCCAAAACCTGTGAAGTTGCATGTGTGCACGTGTGTTTTATGAAGCGGTGAAGTTGGGATAAAAATAGCCTTGGTTTTTGGATAGAAAAACTATCCTGTAAATTATGATGAAACTGAGTAACTAGGATGCTAGATTAACAGGACTTTAGGCTCCTTTTCCCTTTAGGACAGAAAAAGAAGCTCATTTCAACATTAATTCAATTGTCAAAAATCACCTGGGCGTGGGCTGGAGTTATCATCACAGGTGTTCAGTGCGGCCTCCCGTCTTCCAGGGCTGTAAAGCTTGGCAAAGGCGTGACTGTTTGGAATTCCAGTCCTGGGACCGGGCAGGATGTTGCATCACCTGATAATCGTGAAATTATCTTTACCATTATGTTCTTACAAAGGCTTGAAATTTGACTTGCACATTTTAGACATCGTTTTAAGCAGCAGGATTAAAACATTGTCATCTCGTTATACCTGACTTAACCTGGCAGTTCAGTTAACCCTGTACCAGTCTTTAAGTTTTTGGCTGCGTTAGCGCTTGCAGTACTTCCTACAGCATTTTTATGGGCGGAATGGTTTGTTCATCAAGGAGAAGTGGCTCTTCTAGTGAAAGCTGCAACTCCAGTTCCTTGAATGAAGTAGAAACTCACTGAGGCTTCAACTCAGCCATGTGAGCAATGACCTGGCTGTGTAGATAGTCACATGTTTTCTGAAGTTTCCCTCAGGGATTCCCAGAGCATCTGGGCTGTGCCTCCTGGCATAGAGGGCTTCCAAGAGGAGCCGCGTTGGATCTGCAGCCTCCCTACAGCGCTGGGCTCACAACGAAGCCAGGTCTCCCTGCTGAGAAAGGGACCCAGAGCCCAGTGGCTGCCCCTAGTCTGCAGGGATCTGCCGTGTTCAGTCAGCATGTGTTCCAGGTGGAAGGGCGGCCAGGCCACCTTACTGGCCTGTAAATTTGGAATTCTTCTATGGGAGTTACGTGAGCCAGTAAGGGGCAGTTTTCTTGGTTCCTCTCAGCTCAAGTTGTATGAACACTAAAAAGGAACAGACACTGGCCCATATCATTCTCTGTGGGCTTCTTGATGGGAGCACAGCATCAACAGGTTAGGCTTTCAGAGGAAGAGAGACCTGACACCTCTCCCGTCCAGGACTTCTGTCCTGGGTTGGACTGGATGACCCCAGCAGTTGTGGTGTGTAAGTTTGGTCCTTGATTTTGAAGCTGTATCACAGGTTATGAAGACAGCAGAAGGTGGGGAAACAAAAAATTATTCTTCTGTTTCACACCACTCAGCTATAGATCACAGAAACACTCCAAAGTGGCTTCAGTGAGTTAGGAGGGCATGGTGTGGTAGCTCACACCTGCAGTGCCAGCATTTTGGGAGGCAGGAGGAACCCTGGAGCCCAGAAGTATGAGTCCAGCCTGGGCAACATGGTGAGACCCTGTCTTAAAAAAAAAAAAAAAAAAGAGGTTTCATTTTTCCTTATATAAGCAGCCTTGGGAGGAGGGTAGTCAGGTGCAGAAGTGAAGGTTCCACTGAGTCAGCAGACACCCCCTTTCCTTCTATCCTTCCATGTAGCCATTCTTACCAAGCACTTGTTGGCTCCTCCATCTGAGCTCCAGGCAGGAGAAAGTGGGGCCGGTGAGAGTGCGTGCGCCACCGTAGACCACCTCTTTAAAGTTTCCTCCAAAGCCCCGTCCACTTGCTTTCTCCTACATCTCATTGGCTGGGACTGCATCATATGACTGTCCTCAGGCACAGCAGACAGCATTTTTTGGGTGAGGGTATTGTGCTTTGAATAAAGTGAGTGTTCTGTTAGCAAGGAAGTACGCTTTTTACGAAGGCTATTAGAAATGTCAGCCATATGTCTTTTAAAAGATAAGAAGATTAAGTAAACTGTGTTACGATTATGTGGTGGAAATCTGTGTAGCCATTAAGAATAATGTTCTTGATTAATATTTAAGGATATGGAAGCAAGCTCCCTAGACTGAGGGGTGAGTAGCAAGACCCTAAACCACATATAATTGTCACAATTTCCTTAAAAATATCTATACATAGACAGCACTGATTATGGACAATTTTTATTGTCTTCATACTTTTTCTGTTTTCAAGATTTTTGACAATAGGCACTTAGGCTTTTATGATCAGAAAAGAATGGGCGAACTTGAAGTGTAAGGAGTAGAGAACCTGGTAATTACTACCTCATATATGAACTATACTTGATGGAAAAAATAAAATGAGTAATAAAAGGGAAAATCTATAAACACGTAGCGATAATGGAATGATGACGAGTAGCTGAGGTGGTACGGATTCATCGAGAACAAATCTCATCATACTAATAAGATAAAATGAAAGAACCTTACGTGAATTCTCACTGAAGAGAGAAGTCGTGCAAAAGCAAATTTATATTCTGGGGCCTCTAAATGTGCAGCAGAAACATTTGCCATTTTCTCCAAGCGTGCTTTTTGAAGTCACTCAGAGGCATTCTTTTTCCTTCATTCTTGCATTGGAAACACTGGGGCATGTTGAGCTTTGCAGCTGTTTATTAAACATCTGTTGTTAGTTGTAAATACTAGTTGCTGTGAGGGAATATAAAAAGAACACAAGAAATGAGCCCAGTCTATGATCTTTTGGAAGGATGTGAAAAATACGCCCATTGAAGGTTAACAGGGTTCAAGGTGGTCCATGGTGAGCACCAGAGAGTGGAACAGGAAGTAAATACTCTGGGCCTTCGAGATGGTCCATGGTGAGCACCAGAGAGTGGAACAGGAAGTAAATACTCTGGGCCTTTGAGGTGGTTCATGGTGAACACCAGAGAGTGGAACAGGAAGTAAATACTCTGGGCCTTCGAGGGTAAGGAATTCCTGGGCTGAATGATGGAGAAGCTCTAAGGAGAGGGTTAGGCTGAATCTGGAAAGATAA
Source organism: Theropithecus gelada (assembly GCF_003255815.1). Taxonomy (NCBI): domain Eukaryota; kingdom Metazoa; phylum Chordata; class Mammalia; order Primates; family Cercopithecidae; genus Theropithecus; species Theropithecus gelada. The sequence continues at coordinate 29,263,884 of NC_037688.1, forward strand.
ATGGATAGAGGCAGAGGAAGAGGACCCCGGGCTGTTGTGGGAGTTTGGGACTCTGGTCGGGAGCCAATGAGCAGGCCATTCTGCCTAAAGAGAGGATCTTGGGTAGGGCCAAAAATTGGAATCCCATTTGCTTCCATCTTTGGGAAGTCTAGTTTCGCCCATCCTCCGGCCCATGCCCCTCCACCCCCACCCCGCCCCGTCTTTTGAAAGACGAGTAGGTGAGTGTGAATATCATAGATTTATTTAAAACAAATACCCGGCTGGGCAAGTGCCCCATGCCTGTAATCTGAGCACTCTGGGAGGCCGAGGCGGGCGGGTCACTTGAGGTCAGGAGTTTGAGATGAGCCTGGCCAACATAGTGAAACCCCGTCTCTACTAAAAATACGAAAAATTGGCCAGGCATGGTGGTGTGTGCCTGTAGTCTCAGGTACTCGGGAGGCTGAGGCACGAGAGTTGCTTGAACCTGGGAGATGGAGGTTGAAGTGAGCCGAGATCTCCCCACTGCACTCCAGCCTGAGTGACACAGTGAGACTCCGTCTCAAAAAAAGCAAGAAACAAATACATGAAAACTCCTGTTTTTCTCGTAATCTGCTAAGCAAATTGAGAACCTAGAGAGTGCTTTCACATGTTGAATTCTGACTAAAAAGAAAGCCTTAAAGATGGAAATAATATGTTGATTTGGGGCTATTTGTATTGGAGGGGAACTGCAAGTGCTGATAGAAGCTCTGTTTTCATTGAACATTTTCCTTAATATGGAAACAATAAGTAGTAAATGAAATTTACATATGATCTGAAGTATGCATAATACGTATAATTGCAAACTGCTTAAGAATACAAAATTATATAATTGGACTGAGGGTTATTTTATTTTCAATTTGTAATTCCTTAAAAATTTTTAAAATTTTGGCCAGGTGTGGTGGCTCATACCTGTAATCCTAGCATTTTGGGAGGCTGAGGCTGGTGGATCACATGAGGTCAGGAGTTCAAAACCACCCTGGCCAACATGGTGAAACCCCGTCTCTATTAAAAATTAAAAAAAAAAAAAAAAAGCCTGGTATGGTGGTTCACACCTGTAATCCCAGTACTTTGGGAGGCCGAGGCGGGTGGATCACAAGGTTAGGGGATTGAGACCATTCTGGCCAACATGGTAAAACCCCGTCTCTACTAAAAATACAAAAATTAGCTGGGCATGGTGGCGCGTGCCTGTAATCCCAGCTACTTGGGAGACTGAGGCAGGAGAATTGCTTGAACCAGTGAGTTGGAGGTTGCAGTGAGCCAAGATCACGCCATTGCACTCCAGCCTGGCAACAGGGTGAGACTCTGTCTAAAAAAAAAAAAAAAAAATTAGCCGGGCATAGTGGCTACTTGGGAGGCTGAGGCAGGGGAATCACTTGAACCCTGGAGGTGGAAGTTGCAGTGAGCCGAGATTGCGCCATTGCACTCCAGCCTGGGCGTCAAGAGCAAAACTCCATCTCAAAAATAAATAAACAAAATGTTGATATAATTTCAGACTTACAGAAAAGTAATGTACTTTACATAGTAAGAAAATTTTCTCACCTGCATTCCCCAAATATTAGTATTTTACCACATTTCCTTTTTTGACTTCTCTCTGGCATTCACACTCTTAGTCTCTCCATAAATGTGGAGAATAAATAGAAATAATACACCTTGCTATTTTTTTTGGAACCATTTCAGAATAAATTTCAGACATGGTGCCCCTTGACATCAAAATAAGTTAGTGTCTGTTTCCTAAAAACAAAGATATTTTACATAACCACAGAACAATCATCAAAATCAGAGAATTAACATTGCTATAAAACTGTTAGGTTATTATAGTTCTTATTCAGATTTTCCTAATAATATCCTTTGTATGAAAAGAATATCTTAGATCACAAGGTATATTCAGCTGTCCTCTTTCATATTCCTTACTTTTTTTTTTTTTTTTTTTTTTGAGACAGAGTCTGGCTCCTTCACCCAGACTGGAGTGCAGTGGCACGATCTTGGCTCACTGCAAGCTCTGCCTCCTGGGTTCACACCATTCTCCTGCCTCAGCCTCCCGAGTAGCTGGGACTACAGGCACCTGCCACCACTGCCACCACTCCCAGCTAATTTTTTGTAGTTTTAGTAGAGACAGCGTTTTACCGTGTTAGTCAGAATGGTCTCGATCTCCTGACCCCGTGATCTGCCCGCCTCGGCCTCCCAAAGTGCTGGGATTACAGGCGTGAGCCACCGCGCCCGGCCATTTTTCTTTTTTTTTCCGTTTTTTTTTTTTTTAAAGACAGGGTCTGGCTGTGTAGCTCTGTCACCCAGGCTGGAGTGCAATGGCAAGATCTTGGCTCACTGCAACCTCCGCCTCCTGGGCTTAAGTGATCCTCCCACCTCAGCCTCCTGAGTACCTGGGACTACAGGCAGGCACCACCACATCTGGCTAGTTTTCGTATTTTTTTTAGAGATGGTGTCTCACCATGTTGTCCAGGCTGGTGTTGAACTCCTGGGCTCAAGCATTCTGCCTGCTTTGGCCTCCCAAAGTGCTGGGATTACATCTCACCTGGCCCGTATTCTTTAATCTAGCATTGTTCCTCAGTCTTGCCCTTTTCTTTTGTGACCTTGACATATTCAAAGAGTGTAGGTCAGTTATTTTGTCAAGTATCTTTCAACTGGGTTTGTGTGGTGTTTCCTTATGATTAGAATCAGGCTGTGTATTTTGGTAGAAATGCCAAAAAAGAAAGTGTGTTCTTTGTCGTGTATTGTTTCATGAGATACATGATATTGATTTGTCTCTTTATTGCAGGCATCAGCTTCGGTCAGTTAGTTATGGTGGTTCCTTCTAGGGTTATCCATTCTCAAGTTTCTATTTTTCCCTTTGTGATTAATGAGAATCTAGTGAGGAGATACTTGGAGATGATTTAATAAGGAATTGAATTGTTTAAATGAGATTATTTTGAAAAAATAGCTAATAAAAATCAATAGGGAGAAATATTTGGCAAATGAAAGTGGTGGTCATTAAGGATTATTTTTAGCCTGTACTCTCCTTCCCAGTTTTCCAGATGATTAGGAAATTCAGCAGGCCAGAACTTCAAAAAGACTAGGAAGAATTTTCCAAAATGTCACTGATCACTGTTGGTGTAAATGAGGGACGGTGGCTTTGAGAATTGGGCAAAGAAACTATTATAGAATAAGAAGGAAGATCTTGTGTTACCTTGGCCAGGGCCTGAGTAACAGGGTCTTAGGAATGTGAAAGTTGTTATTATGATAAATTGTAACTTATTTCTAACTCCTCTTTTATTTAAGAAAAAAACAAAAACAAAACACTTTTAGCTGTCATCAGTGTGTTCGGCCATAACTGAGCCTCTGGTTGGCGAGGGCTCTGGCTGGCTGGTCCTTGATGGATGATGGCAGAGGGGTTGGTAACTGTGCAAGAGCGGACGAAAGGGAAAGTAAGGGCTCCGGGGCCAGGCTCGCTGTTTCGCATTTCTAGTCTCCCCCGTATTTTTTAAATGTAAGACCTGGAAATAGCATTTGATGAATTTTCCATTTTCTCTACTAAAACTATTAAAAATTTGAAGTCCTTCCTGCCTTCCTTTCCATCCCCTGTCCCTTATCTGAAGGAAATGAATGAGAAGGCAGATGTTTGCCCTGGGATGGCTCAGAAAGCATAGTCTCATCTTCACCTTTCACCCTTTTTCTGTTATTTGGATTTTGGAAATACAGCCTTCTGATTTTTCTTCCTCTTGTGTCAAATCATCGTCAGCTTTTTCTCCTGTCCATTCTTAGAATTCCTGCCAAGCCCCACTCTTCCTTTCCTGGGGTAATTATTCCTGCTTTCATCTCCAAAGCTGTACGTACAATAGGGTCGTTTCTCACGACTCCTGAGGTGAACAGAGGGCTATTGAGCCCTTGAGCCTGGAGAAGCAATCAAGGTGGAGGTGCAGAAGGTGACCAAGAGGCTCTGTGTGCCTGAGGAATCTCGCTGTCTAACAGGAGAAGATTCCTAAGAAGCCTGTTGATGTGGACACTGAAAACTGAAGATCTCCCAGTGTGTAAAGGTCATGGGATGTAGTTGTAGCCAAAGATAGAGTGCGAACAGGTGGAGGGGGAGAAGCAAGAGCCGATGGGCGCTAAGGACTTTCCCCTCTGGGGAGTGCGGAGCCCTGAGATTTGGGGGACCTGATAAAGTCACGTGATCTCTCCTTGTTTTAGAGGGTAAGACTGGCTCCCTGGTGGAAGATGGAAGAATGTGAAGGAAAGCTTACATAAGGTGAAAGATGCCAGAGGGTCTAAGTTAGAGTGAGACACTTAATGCTGTGTTTAGGTGATTCCACCTGGGAGAAATGGGAAAGAGAGCAGGTAGGGATGATCTGAGGATGTGACCTTGGGCCTTGGTTGGGTGCTGATTCTCCAAGTGGGAGAGAACAAGATGAGGGGCAGGAATGGGTAAGAGGGGAGGGTGAAAATGATGTTATCATCAAAACCACACATACCTCCCTCATTCCCCACTTTTCTAAATGAATATAGCAGAGAATCTGTACTGCTGACTTTTGCACACAATTATATTTATGTATTGTTTATGTATCTCATTATTCCAGAAAGATTGGATAGCCTCATTTGGCTGATTATTTAATGTTTGCTTACTGTTCATCCCTAAAATTGTAAACCTCTTGGGGCAGGGGTCATGTCTTACATTCCTTCTGTCCAGAATCTATCCCATTGATCAGTGGCTCAGTCAGTTCCATGCTTCCTTGGGTGCCATCTTGCCAGAGCCCCGTGGGTTCCTTGGCAGACTCTGTGTGGCTCTTGCTATTGTCACCATCTTTTTGCCTCCACAAACACCCTTTTCAGTGATTGGTGAGAACTTTCCAGAAAAACCGACTCAACTGGTTGGTGCAGTGACCAGAGGTATCATTAGAAGAGGAAAGCTGCCACCTTAAGAAAATAGTGCCTGGGCACACACAAGCATCCCTTTTTTTTTTTTTTTTTCTGTCAAAGAGTCTACTCTGTGGGTTCGCTACTTTTCGCCTTGGCTAGAAACTTGACAGGAAATGACTACAAGAGCAAAAATAGATGATCCAATCAAAATAAATGTGGATTACGTGTTTAAACTGGTGTCGACAATAAACGGAAGAAGAGTTTACTCCTGGGTGGTAGTACTCCATGAGGGCACTAACGCGTGGGATTGCGATGTTGCTTCTTTCGGTCTTAGATTTTGGCATGTTTTGTCTTCTGAAAGGTGTTCCACGTGTCTTGCCATCTTCCAGATAGAAGAGGACCCGCTTAAAAAAGAGTTCTCATCTTCCTACTCAGGATTAGACAGAGTGCACTTCTCCATTGCATAAAGTGCACATTTCCAGAGCTGTGCTCTGTGAGTGATGCTGTTAGTGCAGTTTTTTCTTCTAAAGTTTGTGTAACCACTCAGAGCAATCACATAATATGCTACACTGACATTATTGACACCTGGTGGAGTAGAATTAATGCTGAGCTTCTCCCAGCAGAGTCACAGATGACAGCTTCCTGTGGGGTTGAGGATGCCACCTGGACAGTCTTGTGCTGGCTTAGTGAGACTTGACACTGGACCCACCAGATCATCTTTTGTGCAGCCCATGGTGGGAAACACTCATGCCAATGAGATGCATTCTTTCTAAACAGTTCCCTCTCCAAAATAAGAAAAGCAATACAGGCAAGAATAATGACTGTTTGTATTTTGCAGAACTTCCAGAAAGATGATAATTTAGGGAATCTGGATATTTCCTGCTTATCCCATTGTTTCCAGGTCATTCTCTGGCTTCAGTTAAGCTGGAACTGCAGGTTGGTGGGTTTGTGCCTGTGTGGATGGTGAATGGGTGGGGTTGTTGGTGGTGGGGTTGGTTCATGTCACTTCTGTGCACCGAAGATGTTCAAAGAGGTGACATTGCTTTGAAGAACCTCTGGGATAGAGTGAAAGGGGCTTGTAAATGTCCTTGGACATTCTGCTTAGACCCAGTGCCCATCTCATTTCCTTTTCCATCTCCTCAACTCAGAGGGACTCTCTTATGCTTCTTTTTCTTTCTCACTCAGTGAAGACTGGGGGCTTTCAGATCAGACCTGGTTGCAGGAGCTTTTTAAGTGACATAGGAGTTTAGATCCCAACTTTTCTGAGCTTTACGACCTTGGTCAAGTTATATAACCTGAGGATTTCTCACATTTTCAGGTAACCTAATGAAAAAAATGATCCCTCACCCCAGAAGAATGCTCATGAATGCACATGCACAAAAAGCGTCCACATGTTTGTTTCAGGGGCTCCCAACTGCACCCTTCTTGAGCCTCAGTTCTTTTACCTATAAAAGGGGATGCAAATGCACCCTGAGGGGTCTACCTCATTAATCTTTGTTTGACAGTTAAATGAGGGAATGTAGATAGAGTGTCACCATACTTAGTGTGGAGCCTGGCACATAGTGGGTGCAACCTTCTTTCTTTCTGACCCTTCCTCTCTGGCTACTGTTTTCACTCTCTCTCTCTCTCTCTGTGTACATCTGCCAAGGGAGAAAAGTTAGTCTTATTTCATTTTAGGATCATTTGTTAGGACACAGCCCTGCCAGATTTTCATTTCATCTGTCCACAGTGATTTCTTTGTTCCTTTTTTTCCTCCTTCCAATTTGGGCATCTCACGACTACATCACATTATCTTTCTGGGCTGCAGCCTCGGTACACCCATTTCCTCTGTGTGGGAGGAGTATGTTGAGCTCAGGTAAGCCCCGGGTCTCCCTCTCCCACTTAGGGCTGTCCCAGTGGTATGTGGAATCTTCAGCATGGCGTTTCTTCCACTGTGTAGGGCAAGGGGAGCCCTACTGCAGAGTTCATGCCTCAAAGGAGCATGAGTGGCGTAACCATGACCTCAGCCTGTGGGGCACACAGCAGCACAGAGGGCTCCTCTGCAGATACGGAAGCCTTGGTCAGCAGCAGAATTGGGAAGAACCAGTCCTGATGGTGGAAGCCCTCATTTGTGATGAGTTGGAGGTGACCCTGACCACCTCCAACCCACAACCTTCCTCCTTAGGCAGTCACAGGTAGTGGGAGGTACCCTCCGTCTCAGTAGCAAAAACTCGGCTTCTCTTTCTGTTTCCTATACCTGCTCCCATAGCCTGTGACAGTGTACTCCTTGTCAGTGTGCCCTTGGGTTGGCGCATTGGGTGGGGAAAAGATCCAAATTCATTCTCAGAGCTCACCAGAGAGCGAGCCAAGTACTGCTGTTAACAAGGGGCTGTCACAACCTAAATGCCTGATATAGTCCAGCACAGGGCTGCCATGAAGGTGAAGACAGATCCCAGCACTCACAGCCCAACTCGGGGCTGAACGGGCTTGTGTGTATAGTGAGGGTTCAGCTGGGCTGGTGGATGGTACCTTGGAGGGATCTTAGCCACAAGCCCTTTACCCATTGATGTCTTCACCTTCTGACCTTACCTGGTTCTCAACTGAGTCCTCAGTCTTGTGCCCTGCCTAGGCATATGGAAGTCATCCGTAAATACTTGTTGGTGAGACTCCTTCGAGTCACAGATTCATCTTAAGAAAGTGAAAGCTTCTCTCTCAGGTTCTTAAGTTAATGTTTCATCTTCTATTTAAAATAATTCATTAGGGTGGTTCAGCCAGCTGTCACTATCCCGACAGTAGGCGGGAATGTAAAATCCACTTTTTAAAATAGCCTCATTGGTAGAGGAATATTGGCCTCACCTAACACCCACTTGGGCTCTGCTGGCTGGAAATGCACTGGCCCACATCTTTATTTGCGTCCTCCAGGATTCCAGGACAGTCTGTCATTTTTCAGGTGGCATCATCACGACTCATAAATTGAGCAACACTTCCGTTAGATTGCCCTAGGCATCATCTTCAAAACTCTAACATCTGGATGTTTCCAAATACTCTGCCATGTAGATAATTGATGGCTTTCATTCTTGGTTGGATTCTGAGATAGGCCATAGCTGTTGGGATTGGAATTGGTGGTCCTGATGTGCCACTGTGTGATCAACTGATCGATAACATTGGTGGCCATGCAGTGAGGCCCAGGAGTGTGGGCCCCCTTAGAGGTCAACTGCTGCTCTGTCAACAGTATTTGGTGCTTCATTCACAAGTGTAGAGAAAGATTTCAAAGCTTTATGTGTGTGTCTATTGATACACGACAGTCTGTTGCCCAGATACAATGCTTAAACTGTTTGGGTGGCCTGGGAATACTTTCACATCTTCCTAAGAAGGGGGATGAACGCCCCCTCAAGCTTCCTACAAAGACAAGAGAGCGCAATGCTCTGAGTTGCTGCTGAATGATTGATGTGGTCTTGTTTGTACATGTGCTTCTATGTTTTCTGATGTGTATTTAATGAAGCTTCCCATGTGCCAGGTATCTTCAAAACCCTAGAGACATGGTGGTCAATGTGGGTAACCAGGCCCCAGGTCTTGTGCAGCTTACATCAAGAAGGGTTTATGAGGAGTAAATAAAAAGAAAAATACAAGGGTCAGGTAAAGAATTAAAATCAAATATAAGATGGGTGACTAGGGGTTGATGGGGTACCTGTTGTAGAGGGATAGTCAAGAAAGGAAGTTTTTAAAAAAAATAAACCTGTGTTCCTGTGTTGGATAATTTCAAACATATCCATAAGTAGACCAGGAACCAGCAGACCCCATGAACCCGTCATCCATCCTTGGCAGATACCCACTCACAGCCAGTCCTGTTCCATCTATACATACCCCTCACTCCCTGCTTCCCTGTACTCAATTACTTTCAAACAAATCCCAGTTATATCATTTCATCCATATTTGTCTCTCTCTCTCCCTCTCCCTCTCTCTTGGCGGTTTCACTCTGTCACCCAGGTTGGAGTGCAGTAGCGTGATCATTTACAGTCTTGATCTCCCAGGCTCAAGCTATCCTCCTGCCTCAGTCTCCTGAATAGCTGGGCCTGCAGTCACGCACCACCATGCCTGGCTAATTTTTTTTTTTTATTTTTAGTGGAAATGAGGTTTTGCCGTGTCGTCCAAGTTGGTCTTGAATTCCTGAGCTCAAGCAATCCTCCCACTCCGACCTCCCAAAGGACTGGGATTACAGGTGTGAGTCACCATGCCTGACCTGTATCTCTCTTTTCTAACAAGACTACAATATCATTATCAGACCCCTAAAAATTATAAACTCATGGAATCATCAAATACTGGGTTCGTATTCAGAATTCCCCAATACATGGATTATTTTTATTTATTTTAATTTTGATTTTTGTAGAGGCAGGTTCTTGCTTTGTTGCCCAGGCTGGTCTCAAACTCCTGGGCCTAAGTGATCCTCCACCTTGGCCTCCCAAAGTGCTGGGATTACAGGTGTGAGCTGTCATACCCAGCCTAATACATGGGGTTTTTGATAGTTGGTTTGTTTAAATCCGGATGCCAACATGGTGTTCACGTTACATGAATTGATATGTCTCTAAAATCTCTTTACCTGTGTGTTCCTCTTCTAATCTGTTTTTTTCCTTCCTTGCAATTTTGGTTGAAGAAACTGAGTCATGTATCCTGTAGAATCCCTGCAGTCTGGATTTGAATGTTCTGATGATTACAGCCCCACAGTGTTGTATAACATGTTCTTTTTTCCCCCTGTGTTTTCTGTGAACTGATAGTTACATCTAGACACTTGATCTGATTTAGGAGCAGTTATACTTTTTCTCCGTGGCTTCTTCATATGTGTTAGTCAGTGAGTCTGATCAGGAGATACATGATGTCTCACTGATTTTTGTGTGATGTTGGTAACCATTGATGATCATTGCCCAAATCTCCCATTTTATTTGGAGCTGGCAAAGTGGTGATAGTCTCATTCTATTATTTCTTCACTTATTAGCTGGGCTACTCCTTGTCAAGGGAAAGCTTTCCTCATTAAATATTTGTTTATCCTGTATACTGTAAAGGCTGGTTAAATGCCAGATCTTTAAGGTGGTGACATTTAGCCTGTGACCTGACTTGACCTTGAAGAAGGCAGGAACATGGCAGGCTTAGGGCCTGGTTGGTACAAAGGCCCTGGGGCAGAAGGTAGGCCAGTGCAATTGGCATGTCCTAGGGAGGGCTCAGGTGAGTGGCACCTACCACCAGACCCACCTTTGTAAGCAGGGTCCTGAGTTTGGGGTTTCAGTGCTATGGGAAACGCTTGGAGGTATTAAACAGTGGCCTAACATGATGGATTTCCCTTGAAGTTGCATGGTATACAATGTGTTCCTCCCCACAGAGCATGTGGTCTCAGGGAGCAGAGGACACAAACAATGAAACAGAAAATTCCACTTCTATCTATTCTTTCCCCACCCCCCACCCAATATAGAGTCCTTCTCTGTTGCCCAGGCTAGGGTATAGTGGCACGATCTTGACTCACTGCAGCCTCTGCCTCCTGGGTTCAAGCAATTCTTGTGCCTCAGCCTCCCTAGTAGTTGGGATTACAAGCTTGTGCCACCACACCTGGCTAATTTTTGTATTTTTAGTAGAGGCAGGGTTTTACCGTGTTGGCCAGGTTGGTCTTGAACTCCTGACCTTAAGTGATCCGCCTACCTCTGCCTCCCAAAGTGCTGGGATTACAGGCATGAGCCACCATGCCTAGCAAGTTCTATCTATTCTTGTGCAAATTTTAAAAATATGTGGACCTTCAGGTTAGGCTTTCTGGTTCTTGCATCTTTTGCATCTTGGTAATTCCACATTTTCAGCTAGAATTTATCTCTGATGTATTTTCCCTTCCTGGACTCTGGTTTTCCAGGAAGCATTTGGGGCTTCCTTGAGGGTGTTAGGTTGTTCTCTTGCTCTGCTAAGCTTGAAATTACCCAGGTAAAAAGATTCACTGGTGTCATGAAATGTGCATGTGAATGGGGAAACAGTCTCTTTTTCTAGACTCTGAGGAGTAACCTACGGCTTGTCCTTGTGTCTGGGGCTACACCCAAAACAGGATGGCCGGCCGGCTTCGGAGTGGCTTCTCCAGCCTGGGGGTTGGGTTCACACTGCATTATTACTGATGTGAGATTTTCCACCCAGTGCTTACAGGGAAGATCTAATACCCTTTTATCTTTGTTAATATTCTTGACATAGAGATTTAAATATGCAAAATGAGGACATGCCATATGGCAGTGTGTGACAAGACAGCCCAGTGGCTGTAGGTGACAGTCGATACCAAGCACTTCCAGAAGGGTGATGTAGACACAGCACAGAGCACACAGGTGTCTGCCAGGTGGATGGCAGGTTAGGGAGTATTTGGATGGGAGAGGGAAGGTGCGTGAGAAAAGCATCTGCTGGCCCGTTGCTGTTGGCCAGGTAAGAGAAGCTGAAGAAAAGTGGTGGTAAGTGGTGTCTGTAACTTGGGAAAACCCTGAGAGGCTGTAAAGTCAACTTTGTGCACACAAAAAATAAATGCATGATTTTTAACTGTCAGACCAGGGATGAATTTTTGAGAGCTGTCAGAGGAACAGCCAGGCTTGCGCAAAGATCGAGAAAGGACGGACGACTGAGCGTTTAGCCAGCCCGTGCCCTGAGGTGATGTGTTCCGTGAGGGCGGTCCACAGGGTGGCAGCTCCAAAGGGGACTTAAAAGTTTGTAAATTTTGGCTGGGCGTGGTGGCTCACCCCTGTAATCCTAGCACCTTGGGAGGCTGAGACAGGTGGATCACTTAAAGTCAGGAGTTCAAGGCCAGCATGGCAACATGGTGAAACCCTATCTCTACTAAAAATACAAAATTCGCCGGGCGTGGTGGTACACACCTGTAGTCCCCGCTCCTCGGGAGGCTGAGGCAGGAGAATCACTTGAACCCGGGAGGCAGAGGTTGCAGTGAGCTGAGATTGTGCCATTGTACTCCAGCCTGGGCAACAAGAGTGAGTGAGACTCTGTCTCAAAAAGTAAAAAGTTTGTAAGTTTGGAAGGTGGTTTGGAGGGACACGTTTGATATTTGTTAAACACTGAAAGGAAAGAGGGGGGAAGTGGGCAAGTTTTTAAGAATTGTTGACTGTGTGGATTTGGAACTTCCTGGGGGAAAACAGAGCCATTCCATCGAGGCCTGATAAAACAGGAAGCGGGTGTCTGTGGCTCCATCCACCTCTGCAGGGGGACCAGCTGGAGGGGGCTCTGTGTTTTCCTTCCTGACCTAAACAGAAAGCCGATCTTCTAGATGGGAATCTGGATCTGTTAAAATATAATCGGTGACAAGACCAGCATTATTTATTTAAGCTGAGGGAGTGTTGTACTTCCCAGCCGGGCTAGGAGCTGCAAACGTCCACCACGTCAAGGGGCATGGAAATAAGAACTCACCACCCCCTGAGAGATGCCCTCATCATGTCCTTATAAGCTTCTCTTCTCCTTGTTTTCATTGTTATTTATCCTCCATTTCTGTAAACTAGCCTGTCTTATGGCCTGGAGGCTTCTGTCGTGACACCTTGGAGCGGAGTCCTGTTTCTGTAAACTCTCCTGATGTCAGAGATATGAAAACGGAGTGGCCGGATTGTGTTCTTAAGGCCATTACCAGAAGTGACCACAACCCAACTGTTCATTTCCTCTAACCCATGTCCTGCCGCATTCTCCCCTCACTGGGCAACTCCTTGTAGACTAAAGGATGGTCTCAGGAAAGCTCATTTCTGCTGTGAATTTTTCTTGCACTCCAGTGGGGACAATGAGTTTTAGCCTGTGGTTTCTTCTGTTGTAATTTATATGAAATTAAAGCTATATTTCAAATCCCTAAACGTGTTTATTTCCCTCTATGGGAGACAGAAAAAAGTGGGGCCTTGTAAGTGGACCTCACATGTCCAAGTTGGGAATCTCCTCTAGACTTCCAGAGATTTTAAGAGAACTGTAAAAGAGGAGTTGGGAGAAGAAGGCTGAGGTGGGATTTTGTCTCTTGCCCCCTTGCGGCCTCTCTGGGATGATAACGGTTGTCATGGAAATCCAGACCCACAGGCAACCCTTTGCCCCATTTCCACCCACAAAGAATGGAATCCAGAGAACTTTCTTGCCTTTTGGATATGAAGAGAATGGCTGAGTTGGTGACAGGGGAAAGAAAGAGGATTGGCCCAACAGTTTGTTTATGTGGGCTGGCTATTTCTGGAGAGCGTCATCTTTTCGGTAGAAATGCCCTTCTGTGGATTGCTTTAAAAGAAGAAAAACAAAGATGAAAGTTCTCATTGCTTTTTGGAAGCATCAAGCTGTGACCTGGTTGGAGGAGTCCAGTCCACGTGGGGAGGGCTTTCAGAGGCACAGAAGCCAGAGGGCAGAGGGTGTGCAGGGAGCCTGGGAATACCCCGTGCTGGCTGGTGCAGCCTGGCTATCGGCTTGGGAGACTCAGGATCTGATAGTGAGAAGCAGAGAGAAAGTGAAGTTGAGCTAGACACAGCTTTCTAGATGAGCTGTCTGAAGCTGCCATGTTTGGTTTGGCCTGAAGCTGAGCAGGAGGCCTGGCCGGCTTTCCAGAAGGGAGGCCAGCCCCACCCTACTGCAGGGCCTGGGGCTCTGCCCTCTGTGTCGCCCAGGTTGCGGCAGCTCGTGCATAAATGGGGCAGCCAGGTCCACATCTCTTCCTCCCTCTGCACAAATTGGAAACGACTAACCTTGCCATATTTAGTGCAGCACTCACGGCTGCTCGCCTCCAAGGGGTAATCATGCAGGCATAAATTCGGAAAGTTGCTAAGCTATGAGCAGTCTTACGAGCATTAAAAGTGTCCTCTTTGCCAGAAAGGTCATTCATAACTTGGCTACCCTGCTGATGTACAGCCAGTGATATTGATTGATTAATGTATAAAAGCACCAGATCCATTTGCTTCTATGAAAGAGAATAAAGTGCAGTCAACTCTCTCTTTATTTTCACCTCATCCTTTTGTTTGAAGGACATTTTTCCCCCCTCTTTTTGTTTTGCCGGCTATGTTTAAGGGGGTTACAAAAAGCCAGTTTCTGCCAAGTAATGTGTTCACAAAGGGAACACTGATTCACATCAGTGTCGCTTGAATTACCCTTAAAGGTTTGCCAAGGAGTTGCTCTTATATTAACCTTCTGTTCATGAAGGAAGAAATAAATAAATAAGTCATAAAGTCAGCCTCGTTGCTTTGGCTTTCATTTTGGGCTTGATCTAAAATAATTTCTTCCACGGCTGCTTGTGGCGAAAGGTGTTGACCAGAAAGGCCCTTGTTAGTTTTTAGGGTATGGGATGGGGGCACCAAGGGAAGCAAGCCCCCCCCCCCGAACCGCCGCCACCAGAGCCCCCCTCCCGCCGCACCAGATCAGGGAAGAGAACATTGAATATACTTCCAGCGCAGAGATTAGCTCTGATTGGCTGCCCCGCCTTTCAGACTGAGGAGCTGCCGGCCCTGGTCCTTGCTCTCTTACTAAGGCAGTTCACGCTGTCAGGTGTTGGAAACGGCAAGAAAACCCTGCCTTTGTCTGAAAGATGAAGGATTTTGGTGGGGAAGGCAATTTTGCTTTTTAGCACCAGTGGCACGAATTATCCAACCTTCAGAGTCATCCTTAAATTTCCCAGTTCTTTGCAAACCTAGCAGGGCTGCAGCCTGAAGTTGGGAAAAAAGAACTCAGCTTTTGTTAACTTCGAATTAAGTTTGTTAGTGTTTTGTGTTGTTTTGTTTTCAGTTACAGAGACAGGATCTTGCTCTGTCACCCAGGCTGGAGTGCATGGCGTGATCGTGGCTCACTACAGCCTCATACTCCTAGGCTCAAGCTATCCTCCCATCTCAGCCTTCATAGTAGCTGGGACTACAGGCATGTGCCACCGTACCTGGCTAACACTTTTATTTTTTGTTGAGATGAAGTCTTGCTATGTTGCACAGGCTGGTCTCAAACTCCTGGGCTCAAGTGATCCTCCTGCCTCAGCCTCCCAAAGGGCTGGATTACAGGCATGAGCCACCACACTCAGCTTAGTCTTTATTTTTTATTTTTTCTGTTATCTCTGTAGGTGGAGGAACTTCCTGTCCTTGTGAAACCCGAATGGGGCTGGTCCTCTATGAAAACTAACAGATACTGATTACCCTGTGATTTGGTTAGCCCAAGGTATTATACAGAATAGAGCATCTTGCCAACTAATTCGCTCTGGTGTTCAGGTTTTGTTTCAGTGACTTGATCAGAAATGCCTAGGAAGATAGCCATGTACTAGGCAATGTATGAGGCCATTGGTCAGTATCAGCTGGCTGGCCATCTTAGATTCTTTATCATTTGACATGGCTCTTTTCAGAGTTGGAAGGATTCCAGGCAGGTGGGAAGGCAGGGGAATGCGGAATTGTGGAAACATAAGGCTGCATTTAGCTCCTGTGGAGGTGCGATCTGAAGCATCACCTGCGGGTGTCAGTGTGGAGTCTTCCTTACCGGCTGCCCCAGGGGCAGAATGGCCTTGCTTTTTGAGGTCTGTGTACTTTTAGTGGGTGCTGTGGAGTGAAAACTGATCAATCTTCCTGTCTGTATTTATAAGCGAGGCCCCACTCAGTTGACACAATCCATTTCACCAAGGGTGGAGATGGCCCAGGCTTTACCTGCAACATGGTTTACAACATGGTGTCCACCTTCTGCCTACAAAGCTGATGTGTATAGGGAAAAACTAATTTCACTTCATTTTGCAGCTCTTGAGCATTGAGGTTGATGATTGCTGGGAGCCACAGAGGAGTTTTCTGTGCGCTAGGAAGATTAGACATCTCAGTCTCTCCTAGGAATCTAAGCCCTCGGACCTACACGTACCTCTGTCTGCCCTGGGCAGCCGTCCCCAGGTGGTGTAAAAGCAGCAGGTGAAAAAGTAGATTGCTTTCTTCTCGCAGAGGCGGTTTGGGATTTTGAAGGCATCTAAGCTCCTGTGAATCCGTCTTAGTTAAAAGAGGCACAGAGTAAGCTAGCTGCACCTGGCCTGCGCTTTGATAGAGAAGCAGTTCTTCACTTGGGAGCACCGGAAGCCTCATGAGCCCCCCAGGTCTTGCATGACACTTTGAATAATCTCTTCTGTTCAGCCATGGGTAGTACAATGTTACTGATGGCTTGTGGTCTGACCGCGTGTGTGCTCGTTGTCAGTCTCATTGGCTTTTTCTTTGTTCTAGAACATGGCAGGGGAGCTGCAGACAGGTATAGCGCCTAGCTTTACAGTTACATGCACGCTGTGTCATCAGTTTCTTTCCCTTCATAGCAGCCAGAGCTCTAAACGTTCATTGCGAAGCTAACCCCAAGGCGCTGGTGAAGTGTTGGACTATACAGGGAGCCAAACTAACTTTTATGTAATTGTTTAATTAAAACCTTGGTTTTCTAATTGCAGCCTAAACACAAGCGCCTTTTGTTAATGAAAGGCAGCCTCTGTGCTTGGTGTTCCCATACACGGCATTTCTTTCCCACTGTTTTCAACTTGAAAATCGACATTTAAGTTCCCACCACGGGGAAGGTGGCAGTTGGCGTTTCTTGCCATTGGGGGAGATGTTCCACAATCACTTGTCAGTTCTTGTCAGCAACTTATCTAGGCTGCAGTTGCCTTTCGGATTTCCTATTGCAATGAGTCAAATTTGTAAGCTTCTTCACCTGCTGGAATTATCGGAAAGCCAGAGAAGAACCCCTGCGTTTCTCTGGCGTGAGCATTATTTTCCATATTTCTGGTGCAGGATATTGAAATAGATATATTTTAATGTTTGCTTTTTAAGGGGGAAAGCTTCTCTTCATTTCTAGATGAATCTTGGAACCTTTCTTTCCCTCCTCCCTCTGCTGAGGTGATAGGAGCTGGCTCAGAGGATATACTGAGAATGAATCCATTTTCGTTCCTCTGTCTCTGCAGAATAAATTAGAATTTGCCTGATTTAATAAAATGGCTTCATCTCCCTGCCATCTTTTCCATCTCCAGAGTATTTCTTCCTTAGTGGCCTGCCCTTCTATAATGGATCTCAGCTCCGTATCTCCTTATTACAGGCTGGTGGTTTCGTATGTAATGCATTCACTCACGCTCTCACACATACACTGTTTCACACGCGTGCACGCACTCCAGCGTTGGGGGATCCTGATGGCTGAAGGTGTGGAAATTTGTCACCAGATCTCATTTTCCCCATTGTCAGGCTTGATGGTTATAATTGATGAGGTTGGTGCAATTTGCCATCCATCTGCCATTAACCCCAGCCTCGTGGAGTTGATGTGACCACAATGTAGAATATATTTTGGGAGAAGAGGGAGAGGTTGAAGATGGGGAATTGCAGTATAAATCTTCTCAGTCTGCCCCAGCCCTCTCTCTGTTTAATTGGAACATATTTATCTCTGTGTACAGTAGAGTATTTTGCTATCTCCCCATTGCCCTCAGATGGACTGATAGGAGTTTGTTGTTTGAATTTGGAATGGTTTTCCATTTGATCCCCTCTCGCCCCGCCCGCCAATTTGTGTTTTAATTTCTATTTCCTAGGTTGATTTTTTTTCTTTCCATTTTGACACTAATTATGCCAGCCGCATTGGGAGTACGCGCTGCTGGGAGGTACCCAGCTAAGTGTTAAGAAGGGTTTTAAAAACAGGCTGAACTCCCTCTTAATGAGGCTCAATTGGGCTCTCCTCCGGGTGGTTTTGTTTTGCTGATCTGTCAGTTTTTCAAGGATTTAATTGCACTTTTTTCATATTAGTCTTTGAAATTGGCCTATCCAGTCTTACTATAGAATACTTTTTTTTTTTTTTTTTTAAAGCAAAAAGTTCGTGGTTTGTCCCTCCCCCCCTATTGTTTGGGAATTTTTACTTTTCGCTGTCATTTCTCCAGGACTGTCTTCTGCCAGTCATTCTCAGAACCCAGAAATAGTGAAGAGCCGGACCGGGAGTGGCAGGAGGGCCTTACAGCCCGGATCTGTAGGCCTCCGAGGCAGCATCCCCATGCTTTAAGTCTTCCCTCTTTAGCCTTCAGTAATGCAGCTTCGTTTATATCTCCTCTTCCAGATTTGCTCTTGGTCAAGGGCAGGGAGAGACTCGCACACAACCGCCATTTCTTTCAGTGTAGAAGTGACAGATTCCATAAAGTGGTGCCAGGCCAGCTCACCAGGATCTCAAGTCTTCAAACATGGGAGGCAAAGAAAAGGAAAAGTCCAAAAGCTAGAAGGCAGAAGTTAGCAGGCAGGGGAGGGAGAGAAGCAAGGCCGTATCCTTTATGCTATTATCTTTATGGCATAGAAAACATGCTTAGAGCAATCAGCATGAAATTCTTAATTGCTTCGCTTACTTCTGCTCTCCTCATGGGACAGATTGTGCAAATGCTGGAGCTGCCAGGACCCTCATGTTAGCACACTGTCCCTGCTGCATACACTATTTTTAACTAGTGCTTTGTTTTGCAAAGATGCACAAAGCTTTTTCTTTTCTTTTCTTTTCTTTTTTTTTTTTCCTTCTCAAGGATGCTAATAAACAGCAGAGGCAATAAAGAGCTGTTCCAGCCACCTTGACAGCAGCTACACTTTATTAGGCTATGCACCTAGCTCTCTCCCCCTGCCGCTCAGCCTTCTGCTTCCTCTCTTTGGATTTCTTCATTCTCTCCCTTTCAGCATGAGTTTTGGCTTTAAAAAGAAAAAAATTATGTGACCAAACCAACTTCCCTTTCTCCCTTCCCCGCCCTCCTGAATCTGATTTGCATCCTTCTACTGCCCTCTCTTCCAATGCCTACCTTCCTCTTTGAGATTTCCAGTCTCCTCTCATGAGAATGTAAAATCCAAGAACCAGATCTCAGAGATTTCAAAATAAAATAAAAGTAAACTCTGCTTAAAAAACACTTTAGTAGGAAAGCCAGGCTAATTGTAAATCAATGGGTCTTAAAATGCAGCATCGATCTCCAGTTAGAAGTTTGAAGGGGAAAGCAGTAATTACTGCACTAGAAGGTAGTTTTTCCTCTTAGTAAGTTCTAGGCAGAAAGAAGGCTCATTAGGGCAGCACTTCAGAATCTGAGTAATTAGTTTAAAAAGTACTTTTGTGGTGTTATTCCCTTGGCTAGAAATTATAGGAGTCCTCACAGATTTATAGCTCAATTCTGATAAGATTTGATTTCTTATTGTGTTTGGTGGTAGAAGAACCTTGATCATAATCACCCAGGTGAAGATTCAGGGAAGCCTGGATCAGACAGTTTTTTTAGAGTGAGTGCGGTTTAATTCTTTAATGATTACTGCTATTCGTAGTATTGAAGGTGTCCAACTTAGTACCTTAGCATGATGGCCCCGTTAGACCACCCAAGGTCAACCTCAGGTGAGCAAACAGAGTCAAAGAGGTGATTTTCTTGCCCAAGTACATGTTGATGTGATGGTTCAGTGAGAAAGCTCTGGACATAACGCAGCCATCTTATGTTACCTAAGTGGATCTACTGGAGGGTAAGTTCCATGAGGGCAGGAATGTGACTCACTTGTCCAGTTGGATCCACAATGACTGGAACCTAGGAGGTGTGAACTGATAGGTTTAACTGATGACTTCGTGAGCAAATAAATGAATAGAGGACTCTTCTGTTCCAAAGAGAGAGCTTCTAAGCTCGTCTTTGGAGGAGAAAACTACCATGGGGAACATTCTGTCTGGTTAGATTATCAAAAGCAAGGACAACTGCCCTGTGAGCGTTCAGCATTGCAGAGAACAGAAGTAGCCCCTCTCCCTCTTTTTTTAAAGGAAACTTTTTGTAAAAGGAACTTGGTTTTGCTTCTATGAGGAGTCATCAAGAGATCTTTCTCTTCCCTCATTTTTCACTTAAAAGAAAATAGACAACATAAGCAATACTTTTAAGTCATCCATCATTGCACAGCTGCCTCCATTTTGGGACATTATCTTTTTTGTGCCTGTGTAGTATTAATAGCCAGTCAAATGTATGTGAGAGTGTTTTGTCGACTTAAGAGCTGTGAAGTTCTTAAATTCTTCCTAGAAAGTTTCAGTTATCCGTGCTGTTTCTCAAGGGAGGCTCTCTGAAGAGTGCGCTCCACTTTTAATCTAGAAATAGACATCAGATAGAGCGGTGGTTTGTAAAATTTTATTAGTGGAGCCCTCTTTTAGAAAAAAAAAAATGAAAACTAATTTGGACCCAGTATATAAACAATGTTTCAAAAGGCTTGAAAATGATATTTTAGGAGTTCAGATTTTAAACATTTAGTTATTAAGTTAAAAAATTAGAACGAAACAGAGTTGATCAATAGATCAAAATTAAGCATTGTGGAAGGTAGTTAAATAGTATCAACTAAGCTTCTGTTTTGTTTCTGTATTTCGTTTAAGTCCATTTCTATATAATCCTCTTTCAAACAGAAATAGTTCCAAACAGGACTGGTTTTAATAGCCTGCCGTGTGATCCCAGAAGAGTCTTCCATTAAGTGAGAATGGCAGAAGTTTTATGCTGAAGTCTACGCAAAAGCTGTTTAACTTGGCCGCATAACTAGTTCACCTAGCCGCCTGTGTGTTAAATTTTGGCATATACCACATTTGAGCATGCCTTATTATTACAGCATTCGAAATGAAATTGAGGTCATGTGCAGTGGCTCACACCTGTAATCCCAACACTTTGGGAGGCTGGGGTGGGCGGATCACTTGGGGTCAGGAGTTTGAGACCAGCCTGGCCAACATGGTGAAACCCCGTCTCTACTAAAAATACAAAGATTAGCCGTGGTGGTGCATGCCTGTAATCCCAGCTACTCGGGAGGCTGAGGCAGGACAATGTCTTGAACCCGGGAGGCAGAGGCGGAGGTTGCAGTGAGCCGAGCTTGCGCCACTGCATTCCAGCCAGGGCGACAGAGTGAGATTCCATCTTAACAACAACAACAAAAAAAGTGAAATTGGAATCAAAATGTGCAGAACTCTTGTGGCTCCCCAGAGAGGAATTGAGACACCATTGTATTAACACTATAGGAACTCTATCCAGAAGTACACTGGGATTTTTGCCATTGGGAGAACCCAGGAGTACTCTCTCTGGAAGAATCGTTGTGGTGGTGAGTGGCTGATGAAGAGCCCCTCGTCAGGGTATCTCCCTGTCACCCACATTGGGTGACCTTTGCATATAATGTTTCATGTAAACCTGTTTCATGTAAAGTCACTTCATGGGTTGCAGACGTCTTGGCCTCCCCTTGGAGGCCTCTTGTCCCTCTTCTTCCTGATATCTGTTGGTCCTCACCCTGAGAGTGTGACACCTGGCTGGGGCATCTCTCTCTGGTCCCTGCCCTGTCTGCTTAGGACCCTCCTCTCCTCCGTACTGTGAACATGGAAGTGATGACGTTCCACGTGGAAAAAAAATGGCACTTTCTATTTATAAGTGAAAGGAAATATTTCTGCTGTTTATCCTAGAAACCCCGAGCCATGCTTTCAGACGCTGAGAATTATGTCCCTGCATTGCAGCCTCAGTCAGGCTCCTGGGCCCTGTCACCACTTGGCCCAAAGCTGCTTTCTCTCCCCAACCCCATCTGCTTCCCACCAGTTTTCATTGCTTGCACCCCCTCTCCTTGAGTCAAATGTTCCTGCTTGCAAAGTTTATTAATAGCTCTAGCATCACTGAGTAGTGTTTTTTCTTCCTTTTTTATTATTATTATTATTATTTTGTAGTTTTAGGCTTTTAGAAACAAATGTGGAATAATATTTCAGGCTGCTCCCATCTGGGGCAAACTCCAGTCAATCTTCTGAGCCCAAAGCACGTCTTAGGGGGAGGTGTCCTCCATGTTCCTTCCCAAACCTGTGGGCCTGGCCGAGCTCGGCCGCTTTGCTCTGGTGTTAATGCCCTGGTGATCACTGGTCATCAGTAGTCCAGCTCTACCATGGTCCATGGTTCTGTGGATCCACCCTACATCCCCAGTTCCTTGAGCCTCCTCTAAAACAATGTCCCTAAAAACCTCTCGCTGCCCAGAGAAATTTTTTCCCCAACTTCGACTCTACAGTGATATAAGTCCTGTTGAAATGATTGTCTGTATTTCAGCACACATAAAAATGGCACTTCTGTGCACAGATTTACTGCACACTTGGTAGTGACAGTGGGATGGTCGTTCCTCCTGTGATAAGTCCTTTTCCACACTGAAGCGTGGGAGTGAAGATGGGCGGGTGATGTTTCCATGTGGGACCTGCGGTCTGAAGTGCTAAGTGAGGTAGACGCTGGTGGGTGTGACTTTGTAGGTGTGACAGCAGGTGTGACTGTGGCTTGGGGAGGCCGGGGTCAGGAAGGCTTCTCCAGGGCAGGCAGAAGGCTGATGATGGCTGTGGCTTGTGTTTTCAGGCTGGGCCCATCTGGAGTGTTGTCCAGAGCCCAGTCTGGGGCCTGAACCATTTCTGTCAGTGCCTAACCTAAAAACATCTAATTTCTCTAATCTTCTTGTTTGCTCTAACAGTCCCCCAGACTACTCCCACCTTTTCCTTCAGCTTATGTCCCCTGACATAGCTTAGCCCTTCTATCATCACTGGAACACGGAAAGGTGATTTTCAGATGGAAGGGTAGGTGTGATTTTTGTTTTTTTTTTTTTTTGATAGGTGAACTCCAAGTGGCAGAGAGCCCACCTGGAAGTCAGCTGAGAGCTGGAGCTCTAAGTAAAGGCATGTTTGACAGGGCTCTGTCTCCTACCCTCGAACAACCAGGGAAGCGAATGGCAGCCGCTGGCCAGGAATTGATTGCATTAATTGATATGCCAATAAGAGCGCTTGTTACATCCGCCATTGGTTAGGAGGCCAGCTAACAAGTCCGCTGATCAATGGCACCAATAAAGATTTCATCCATTAATGAGGAACGTGGTAATTAATGTTATCCATAAACCTATTAGCCTGGCTAGCTAATGCGCTGGTTAGTGCCATGAGTGGCAGTGTCAAAAGTGGGCAGGGCATGGGTTGGGACTTAGGCAGGATCGTGGGCACCATCTTGGCAGGATCGTGGGCCTCATCTTCAGGCAGGTTTATTCCAAATATAAGCACATTTCAAGCCCCTGGCAAAGAGAGAAGGCAGGCTGAGCCTGCTGGGCCCCAGGCTGGAGTATGGCTGAGCCCTGCTTTTGTCCCCGTACCTGCTGGGAGGAGACCAGGCCACGTTCTTCTCTTCTAGCTCCTCTGGCTGCAGAGCTTTCCCACGCAAGTCTCTCAGGGGCTGTTAGGGGCGTAAATGGAATGACTGAGTTCCCGGGTCATTCCAGTCCCAGCTGGGCACACTGTCCCCAGGGACACTCTCCGTCAGTGGCTCACACGCACTGCCCTGTGCTCCTGGAGGGCGGGCGTTGGCCTCTTCTGGGAACCATGAGTGAGTGGTAAAGTAATTAACATCCCCCACCCCCGGGCTTCATTAGGAAGAAAAATTTTGCTAGACGAAAGAAAGAAGGAGAAACAGATGATTTGAAGCTGTGCCTTTTTCCTTCCCCCCTGGTTTTTTGAAATGACATCAGTGGGTTGTTTGCCAAGCATAACCTGGCAGCCCGGCGGCTCTGCCTGCCTGCCTGAGATTTCTGGGGACCGTGCAGCTCGCCAGCTCCAGCCGTGGCAGCGTGCCAAGGTGACGTTCCATGACTAAGCAGAAACGAGGGAAAGGGAAAGAGGGAGGAAGAAGGTATGTGTGGTTGGGGAGCTGGGGGAGAGAGTGGTCCTGGGTCTGGGCGTGGCATGGGGAGATGAGGAGGCATGTCTGGGGGCATCTGATCAGGAGGGCAGGCAAGAGGGGCAGGCACTGGCAGGCCAGGAAGTGTTCCAGTGGCATAGGAGATGGAGGGGGGAGGCACAGGGTGATGGCCGCAGACCCAGCCTGGGAGGCCGCTGAAGGGGTCTGAGTTAGGAGGGAACCAAATGAGCCACAGCGAAGGTGACAGTCCAGAGGGCCTGAAACTGTTGAGGAGGAGGCTTGGGAAGCTTTTATCAGCATCAGGCCCGATACTCCACAGCGGAGTTTCCTTTGCATTGTTAGGTATTGACCCTCAGAGACCCCTTGTGGATTCCCTAATTGAAAATTAATACTAGATCAATGCCATGGGCAATTTGCATATTGATCATAAACAACTTTGAAGGCACCGAGTGTGCGGCAGATCAATAGGGCTCTTGAATAGGCTGCAGAGGGAGCACCTCCCAGTACAATGCGCTCAGAGAAAGGTTAATGATTTGGGAAGTTCCTAACTGCTTAGCGCAGGGAACAGCCCCCACGCCACACAGCATCCCCAAGAGCAATTAGTGCCAGGCCTGAGTGCCTGCCCTCCGTTCCCCTCAGCACCCCCATCCCCAGGAGCAGAGGGAGGGCCACTGTGCCGGTGTGAGGCAAGGGGCTGGTGACCTGTGTTTTTGCAGTTGCCTTTTTTGGTGATGGATGAAGTCTTGGGGCAGTTTATTCTGGGAAGTCTACTGGAAAAGGCAGCAGCCAAGTTCAGGCTCCAATCATTGTCCTGGCCCCTTCCCCAAAACACAGTTTTCCTGATGCTGTGAATGAAATGAGATGGAGGAGGGGAGGAGCCTGGCTGCACCCAGCCTCCTCCCCCTCGGGCTTCTGATCAATGTGGAACCTACATTAACGTTTGCTTTAAGCTGTGATGCGTTTGGCCCTGGTTCGCTTCCTGTTCCATTCAGCTCTCATCCTTGGGCTTTTACCTCTTCACCCATCGTTTACTCTCCCGTGCTTTGTGCCCGCTTGGTTTTGCTCTGGCTTTAGGCCTTGCCTTTTGGGTTTTCCCTGTTGGGTCCCCAGCAAGCCTGGAGCTCCTCTGGGGAGATTCCCTTTACCTGCCACCCCTCCCCTTCTTTATCCTGGCCTCCATCCATCCCCTCTTTTCCCTTGGCTGTGGAAGCTGTGTGTGGATCAGCTGCCCTGGGGGTGCTCCGGGCTCACTTCTTAACGTTCGGCAGCAAAACCTGGAACGCTCGGGGGCCTGACCACTGAGTTTCTTGGAGCTCCCAGGGTACCAAGAGATGGTGGTCCTAGGATCAGGGCCAGATGCAGCCTGCAGAACTAATACTGCCTGCCTGTACCTAGCTGCCTCGCTCCAGCCCTGAGACAGTGCAGGGTGGTGGCGCCACCAGCAGAGAGGTCTGCGTGTCACTAGGGGGAGACACCTCTTAGGTAGTGCTGAGTTGAGCAGACTTTCTTCCACAACAGCCAATTTGAGAAAAATAAAGCCCCCCTTCATCCTCAACACCAAATTCATCTTGTACTAGGAAGTGCTAGCTTAAAATAGCCCTGCTGAGGTCACGTAGTTTTCTATGGCTTTTAAATTTACGAAGTCCGCTGAAATACATTTATGTGCAGGGACAATGTACTTCCATAGAAGGGACACGCAGAACAGTCAGGAACTAATTTCTGCGTTTGCACCGCAGCCATTCTGAGCCTTGAGTGCTTCACCCCAGTCTTGGTGCTGCCCTGTCCTCTTCTCAGGGAGAGGCTTCAGAGCATGATGGTCAGATGGGTCCTTTGGTTTATGGGTGTCCAGACTGTCCAAGTGCTGCAGCACGGCCCGTGGCAAAGGACAGCCATTGGTCTCCTTTCCCTCTCTGTGTTTCTTCACCATGAGGCCAGCTCTGCCCCCACCCCCGCCAGCCCGCAGTAAACAGAAAGATTCAAAGAGATTTTATCTGTATCTGCAGCCACATCTCTATCTGCACTTATATATTGAACATGCATGTTTAGGGAAAGACAGGAGTCTTTCTACTGGACATCCCTACCAGGGCCACCGGCTAAAGCTGTGCAGGTTGTCCCCCACACAAACAGCTCTCTGCTAAGGGGGACACATAAGGACTGCAGTCCATCCCAGACGCTACCTTACCCAGCAGAGCGAGTGGCGGGTCCCAGGACCATCGGTGCCCAGAGGAAGGGATGCTGGAGGAGCACCTTGTTCTGACTTTCACAAAGGGACCTTTTGTGTTCACAGTGCCCGTGGCCCTGCAGTGGGTAGCAAGGCCGGCAGGATGCTGCCCAAGACCTCTCTGAGCTTATCCCCTGCCTTGTCCCTTCTCTTCCTGCTTAGTGCTCAGCACTTCTCCAGCAGGCCAGCCCTCCTGCTGTGCCCTGGGCCTTTGCACGTACCATGCCTCTGCTGTGTGAGCCTCCTGTGGCTCCCATTCTCACTTCTTTCACGTCTGTGTGCAAATGCCACCCTCCCTGAGATTCCCATGTTAAGGAACTCCCTGGAATTCTTTTTCTACTTTATCGTTGTCCCTTAGCAGCCCCTGACTTAGAATATGCTCACTTACTGAGCTTCTTACTGTGTTTTACCCTCCCCCCTCCTTCCTGCCCCTGCCCCATGAGAGCAGGGGCTTTCCTGTTGTGTTCAAGCTGTGTTGTCAGTGCCTGGAGTAGGTACCCCGTGGATATGTGATGGGTGGGTGGGTGGATGGACAGACAGCACAAGCAGAAGTGTGTGTTCTTCTGTGAAGGCCACCATGGTTCCTCTAGAGGTAGCCATTAAACGTATGGTCCTTGGCATCAGCTGTCACCTCCTAGCTATGTGACATTCACCAGTAATTTAACCTCTCTGAGCCTCATCTGTGAAATGAGAGTCCTAATACTATCTACTTCAGTTGAGTGACGATTGTGTTGCTATTGTTAGATATTTGCTAATGACTTAAGCCAATGGAGGCTTTCTGGGCGCGTGGTATTGGTTTTCATGATCAGGCTCTTTGTGGTGAAGGGGTCTACACAGGCAGGAGAAGAGGAAAGTCATCAGCATTTTGTACTGATTGGTTCGGTCACAAATCCTTTGCAATCAGAGCATTTGGGATTGGGTCAAAGAAGATGGCAGCTGGAGCACAGGCTCCTGGAGCAGGATGGGGGTGCCGTGACACAGAGCGTAGGAGCACACGGCATGGGGGAGTGATGTGGTTGGGGGTGAAGAGCCCACACAGGCTTGGTTCAGGGCCGGGTGTGGCTGCAGCCCTGCCAGCCCAGCGGGCAGGTGCTGGGATGTCCCTGTGCATGTGATTACTTCATTATGGAGCCTTTCATTGACTTGGCTGCACTGTGCTGATGAACTGAGACTGGGGACAAGAGCACATAATTGAGGGAAATAAATTCCCATCACAGGCCGGGCTGCAGCCAGGAGCGTGTGTCTTCTAGGCGTGTGTGTGGTGGCAGGGGGAGGGGATTCCTGTATTTTCTCAGGTGCATCTCCCCTTCTTTCCTTTCCTTCCAGACCTTCACAAGCACTGGGCGCAGGGGGAGGAAGGAGTGTGCTGCATCTCCCCAGTCCTGCCTCTGTTTCCCCCGCTTGGAGCTGCTTTTCCAGAAGCAGGCTTCTGGTGTCCTCACCTTGCCCTCTTTTCAACCACGCGGAGGAGCAGGAACCTGCCGGGGCCTCCCTCATTCCCCTCATGCACCTGTTCATTCTCTCATTCATTCCGTTACCCTTTGTTTGTTCACCTTCAGTTCTGTCTGTGCTCTCGGCTTAGATATCTATGAAGACAGGGAAGGGGAGCAATGTTACTGCCAGTCTTAATTGAAATAGTGTTTCATTCATCTGGGAAATGAGGCGGGTAGGGGGTGGGGCAGGGTTTTCGGGGCAGTCTACTTGCCTCTGATTGGACACAGAACCAGGCCTGAAGATACCAATGCCACAAACGCATAGCAAGATCTTAAGAATTTAGGAACCAGAGTCATTTGCATAAAACTAAACCAAAAACCACACAACCAGCCAGCCACATGGTTTAACCACCACAAAGCCAATGTCCTGCTGCAATGCATTTTCTAAAAACTGGGATATCAGCTGCTCGGGTCGCCAGAGCATCTGAGGTCAGTCATCATTATTAATCAGTTGTTTACAGCAAAGAGACACACTCCCCCCCATCACCCCCAACCCGCAGTGTGTTTTGGGCCTTAAAAAAATTTCCTGGAATGTGAAGTCTGTGTGCTGGGGGTGCGTGTAATGGTTGGGCGAGGGAGGCAGGTTGCCTCAGTTACAAAGAAGCATGGGCGGTGTGAAGGCAGAGTAGAAAAGAAATGGAGAGCCCTCACTTGACACCCTCTGACCTCAGCCAGTGGAGCTGAATGCTGGAGAGCCAGGACTGAAATTGCAGTCACTTTAGATTATTTGGAGTGAGGAGAGGCAGGGAAAAAAGGGTCTGTTGACTACAGGAAGCTGAATTCTTCCTCTGCTGAAAAGCTTATTAGTGGAAGGGGAAAAAGCAATTACTTGGCTTTTGCTAGTTCTCTCTGGCTGGGATTCGGGGCTGTGACAGCAACCCCGTCACCAGTGCCTTCGACCTCACCCTGATCCAGAATATCAATGATGAGCTCTGCCCCAAGCCATTTGGGAGCAGTACTTCTGGGATTCCCCCCTTTCCAGAAAAGAGCATGGAGGGGAGGAGTATGTGAGTGAGTGGGTGAGTGTGTGCAGATGTAGGAGAGGGGGAGAGAGAGCTATCTCTCTGTCTCTTTAAAGACTTGTCCTGTCTTTAAATGTGATGCTTTTATTTGGGGCTTCATGTTGCCACTGGGCAGGAAGTTAACAGGGTACCAGGTGCCTGGAAACAGGATGGCTGGTTTTGTGTTGTGTATCGTGGGGTTTGCTTTGGTTTTGGTGAGTTCATTTTTTATCCTTGCTGTGCCATTTGTCTTAAAATGTAAAGAAAAATTAGGCATTGCTTTGAACAACTATGGTACCATTATTAGAATCCACCTGCCTCAACATCACCACCTTGATTGAGGGAAGATTCCTGCAGAGCCAGCACCCAGGGAGCGGGGTGTGAGGCTGCACCACTCACACTGCCCTGGGCTTCTGTCTTGTTTGACTGTGTAAGCGTCTCCCAGAGCACTTCTTCCCTCCGTAGCTGATGGCCTTCATCTTCCTTTAGACACCCTTCTTCAGGCTTCCTCACTGTGTGGCTTTGGAGCCCTATCCTACTCTAATCCCTGGTCTCCTAGTCTGTAAAATTAAGCTACTTGTGGTCACCTCCCCCAAATACCTCAAAACACAGGTAGAAGCTTCCAGTGACCAGGCTTTTGCGAACAGCCTTCATTCCGCCTTCCCTCATGTTTATGCTCTCTTGGTGTTTGAACTGTTCTGCCTAGTTATCCTTGTTATAGTTTCTAAAACACCTAAGAAATTTCTGCTTTTGCCATCCTAATTGTATCCAGCTAAATTTTACACAGCTAGATTTTTAATCCAATGTCCCTTCTATCTTTTCTTGCTTATGTATCTCCATTATTTAGGTTACCTGTCTTCAAGGCTGTTTTCTGTCTTAATTTCCATTCTCCTGGAACATTTCCTTTTCTTTTTAACCTTTCATCAAAGTTCTTTAGTAGCTGAGTCAACTCATAGGCTAACTCTTCTTAACAGAAATTGATCTGTTTTTTTTTTTTAACCATAATATATATTTAATTTTAAGATACAGCCTTACCTGGGTTCGTTTTTTGAAAGTTTTCATTGGTTTCCATCTAAATCACCTTCCTCCTCCTCCTCCTCCTCGTATTTGAAGATGTTGCTTGGCAAGTGAAGAATCACTTACTTTATTCTTTCTAATCATGGGGCGGTCTCATCTTCAGTGTTGCATTGCCCTTTGGTTAGTTCACCCTTACACCTCTGGCTTGTTTTACCCTTCCTTGCTAAAATCTTGGCCTTACAAAATGAAGCAAAACCTTTCACTTGTTTCGAGTTTCCCTTCCTTATTCTCTCACTGTCCAGTTTCTATATTTCACTTGTGAAATGTTGCTGGCTGGGCATGGTGACTCACACTTCTAATCCCAACACTTTGGGAGGCTGAGGCAGTAGGATTGCCTGAGCCCAGAACGCTGAGGCTGCAGTGAGCTGAGATGGTGCCACTGCACTCCAGCCTAGGCAACAGAGCAAGACCTTGTCTCAAAAAAAGAAACAACAACAACAACAAAAAGCCAAAAAAAAAAAAAAAAAAAAAAACACACACAACCAAGTTGCTCACTTAGGAAAGTTTGGGGAAGTCTGAAGTAAGGATTTTTCTGTCAGCGGGTTTCTAGTACTTCCTCCAACTGCAGTGTGCACACGGAAGGATCTCGGCATCCCAGATTATTTCTTTAAAATGTAATTGTGTGCTACGAATTTCTGTAGATCCCTTGTTTCTGTCTCAAGTACCAACTCTTTGTCACTAAACTGCACCTTCTGCCTGATCCCTGATGATTTTGTCATCTCATGGCAACGTTTTCTTTCTCTTTGGTTTCATGTATTTATGGTTTTCGAATATTCCCCCCACTAAACAGGATGGGGTGTGAGTCTAGAAGTTAAATTACTTTTATTCAAGTGTTTGTCTTGATGACTATCGCTGTGTGTTTTGGGGCTTTGAGAGGTATTGCTGTATGCATTTGTGGAATGGAATGTATTGCTTTTCAAGGGTTGCTAGCCTGTTCTTAGGTTTGAGAAATACCTCACGGGAGGAAAAGCTAAATAGATAAACAGCAAGTCCTGAGGCTGAATCTACAGGGCAGTTTAGTAGCTGTGGGAGATTTGAGGAGCGCTGCTGTAGCTAAAATCATTGTGAAAGCGATGTGGGGGTGGCATTTTGTTAAACCCTAGCAAAAGACCATTTCATTGTACAGGATCCAAACTTTAAAAAAATAGAGGCTTTGGATCCAACTACTGGCATTACTTTCTGAGTTTCTAAAAAGGAGGAGGAAGATCCAATATTCTTTCTCCCTTTGGACATAGAATAGCTGTACAAGGTGCCTATTAAAAATGACAAGTTAGCAATTCCATCTGCTTTTCCAAAAACCCCATTAATGGAGGAAAGCTCTTGAACGCAAACCTCTGGACTTTTTCTGTACCTCAGCTTCCTGCTTCACTTTCTTTGCAGTTTCCCAGGAAATAACTGAAACATGTTGCTTCTGTTGCCTATTTGTTTCAAACATGCACGCTTTGGGACTGGATGGTTTTTGGAGAGTGGCCCAGTTTTTGACTTTCCACGTGTAGATGCACCTTGAAATGTCTTGGGTCTGGCTTCTGGCAGAGTTAGGTTCTTCTGCGCTGGCACCAGGGAATTTGTGGTAGGCACCCGAAGGCTCCCCAGGATGCTTGCAGTTTGCAAGGGTCTTTCCTTGGCCACTTCCGGTGTTCGTTCACACGTTTCTAGCATTGCATTCTTGAATGTGCAACCTGTAAATACACAGTGACCTTTGTGGATGCTTGGGGCTGGCCAAGGGAGAGCAGATTTAGCTGGTGTTTTTCTGGGGGCAACATTGCCTGAAGTTGGCCTGATTTCTGTTCCCCAGATTTGGTTTGGAAAGTGTAAGCCTTTTGTTTGTGCTTTGTTTTTATGAATCAGCTTGTTTTACCAGCTGTGCATATTAGTGGCTTATGATCATGCAAAACGAAGCTCATTGACAGTCAGTTCCTGATTCTGCTGTCCACTGGTGGGAGTAAACTCATATTTCTGCCTGAGTTCTGTGCTTCGCAAGGGTGAAGCTGTTTTCTGAATAGGCTAGAGATTCTTCAGACACTGTGGGCTTCAGAGTAAGGCGGCAAACAGGGAATTCAAGTCCCTCATTTGTATCTTCATGTGACTCAGACCTCTGGAGTCATGGTTTTATTTTTCTCTGTTGTGTGCCGTTTGTTTCGATGGTCAGACACAAAATGTTTACCTCTCTCTTTTTCTGTTTGCTTTTTTACTTCTCTTTGCCCCAAATATTCCATCATTCCCATTGGTATTGTCAAACTGTGTCTCCCAAGCATTGCAAATGCCTTGGGCCTGCATGGCTGCCCCTCCATCTCCCCTTCCCTGGCTGTCGTTCTTGTATAGATTGCATCCATCACCGTTGATGTTCCCGTTACGAGAGCCATCCCACAAGGTTTCACTTATACCCATTAGGTTCTAATCACCATCATTTAGTATCACTTCTGGTACATCCTGTTCATTTCCCATACACCTTCATTTGTATATAGATCCTTAAGTACACTTACAGGCCCTCCTTGACTCTTTTTCATCCATATATTTCCAACATTTTCCAATTAAAAATAAATAAATAAGGAAACACAGATTTTTTTTTTTTTTTTTGCATTAAGCATAAGATCTCTCCCTGACAAGCCAAGTCAGTTTTGATTCAGAAGGAGATACCAGTCTTCTTTAATGGAAACTGTTAAATTTTTTTAATTTACTCTCTATCATTCATGTGTGTTTATCTGTCTTGTTTTCTTCCCTCCCAGCATGGAAACCTGGCAGTGTTTATTTCCGGCAGGTTGTTATTGAAAGACACATGCTTGTAGGGACTGCTCAGCCTCACACCTGGAATGCTAAAAACCTTTCAGGCAGATCTGCTCTGTTGAAAAATGCTGCTTCCTACAGAGGAAGGGGACAGGAGGGAACTGGTACTCCATCAGGGAAACTCCCCTTCTTCATCCCCCCCCCCCATTGTCATGAACCCTCGATTCTGACCATAAATCTAGACACCTTAGATGATGCCTCTGAATCCACAAAATGGTTAATTCTGATGAGCAGATACTCCATTGAGACCGTCTTTCTATCAACTCCAGCTTTCCTTTGGCCTTTATCAAATTTTCTGTCTTTAAGACATACTATTTCCTCTCTCACATCCTCCTCTCTTTCCCAGTAGCATACTGTGTTGGAATCATTTTTCTTGACTACTTTGTTTTTAATGAGATGGGGGACACCCTTCTGGGTATCAAGGACCTTCTATTTTGCATGCCCCTTCTTTCTAGAACATTCCAGTTTGGTGTGAGGTTAAACTGTGTAAAATACTGTTTGAAAGAAAGGAGAAAAAGAGAAAGGAACTTGTCAAAATGCATTTGTTAGATCACGTTTTAAATGAAGTACAATTGAAGGTAGTTTTTGTCCAAAGAAAGGAAAAACCCCTGCAAATCCGCTGAGCTCCCAGAGAGCGCGCCTCCTTTGTCGTCGCCCTGACATTGAAGTGTAATTTTTCATGGTTATTTGGACTGGAAAATGGGGGAGGGAGAAGGGAGAGATGGGCCTGCGATTATTTCCCATAAATGACAACACAATCACATCACACTCTGCTACAGACATGCTCGGGGAATTTGCCTTTTTTACATTTCATGTGTGAAAGTAACAGCAACAATCATGGCTCCGTAGAAATCCGAGGGAACTAATCCCTGCTGAATTCCGTTTACTTCAGAGTGCTGGGACCTAGCTACGTTTCTTACTTAGTGTGTATTCCGAGAGTGTTTCGGGGTTGGGTTTGTATTTTACAAACTGGAACTCACACCTTTCAGTTATTAAAAAAAAAAAAAAATCTTCCTGTGAATAGCCACCAGGCGAGTCTGCAACATATTTCGTTCCGTTGTGCTTTGTCGCCGCACATTTACTTTTATCCTTTCTGGATTTCTGCAGGGGGCAACCCAGGTGCTTTTGCTAAGAACACAGATAAATGGAACGTGTTGCAATACTGGCTCTAGGCGTTTCCTCCCTTTTTCTCCTCTCTTGACCCCCACCCACCCCCGTAATTCTAGTGTGGTTTTGACAAACTGTTCAAATGGCCAAGTGGTCTTGCCTGGGAGAGGAAAAATGGCAGGACCCGTCCCTCACCACACAACGGCAGCATTTTTCACTTCATGCTCTGGCATTCTGTGCTGTTCCCACAGGAGGGACAGCTCAGAAGAGGGGAAATTTTCTCCAGGAGGCCTTAATAGGCCCTGGCCGCTTTGGACTCGTAACAGGCTCTCTCCTGTCAATGCTCAAGTTGGAGGTGAAGTTAAGTAAAAAGGCAAATGGAGAGGGTCCCCCAGGCTTGCGTTCTTGTTGAGCTGGGCCACACTCTGCCCAGCAGGGGCGGAACACGCAGGCAGGCTGCAGCCTGGCCCTCCCTTCCCAGTCTGCCTCTTGCCACACAATCCCCATTTTTCTTGTTTCTGTAAACAGTGGTAAGATCTTCAAATATACAAAAGCATAAATGGTCTCTATTCTCCAATTAGTCATTTTTAATAATACTCAGAGTTGCTTTCAGAGTGTTGATTCTTACAGCCTGATGCCAAAACACAGGGATGGTGGTTGTGGGGGACAGGAACGGGGGTCAGGGTGGGGGCGGTCAGGAGGCTGAATTCCTTCAGTGTGGGGTTTTCCTGCAGGGCCTCCCTGCTGCAACCCCCTTGGAAGCTGGCAGCTCTCCACCACCTTTCAAGCTCTGTCCAGAAACTACAGGCACGGTGGCCCTAGGTGTATTTGGTAAACGAGCATCTAGTGGTAAAAAGAATTCTTGTGGTAAAATGATTATTTAAAGGATCCATGTGAAAAAGTGTGTGTAGGGCCAGGCATAGTGGATCACATCTGTAATCCTAACACTTTGAGAGGCCAAGGCAAGAGGATCACTTGAGCCCAGGAGTTGGAGACCAGCCTGGGCAACACAGTGAGACCCCTATCTCTCGGATTTTTTTTTTTTTTTTTTTTTTTTTTTTTACCTTAGCTGAGCATGGTGAAGTGCACCTGTAGTTCTAGCTACTCAGGAGGTCAAGGCAGGAGGATCACTTGAGGCCAGGAGTTCAAGACCAGCCTGGGCAACATAGTGAGACCCCATCCCTACTAAAAATACAAAAAGTATCCTGGCGTGGTGGCATGTGCCTGTAGTCCAAGCTACTCAGGAGGCCGAGGCAGGAGGATCGCTTGAGCCCAGGAGTTTGAGGCTACAGTAAGCGATGACTGCACCACTGCACTCCAGCCTGGGTGACCAAGAAAGACCCCGTCTCAAAAAAAAAAAAAAAAAAAGAAATCATCATTGGAGCCAGGGTGTGTGTCTGATGTTTTCTGTGACCCCCGTTTCTCTGTTTATTCCATCCTCTTCACTTTTAGAGGGTTGAAATCTGTTTGTGTCATTGTCATCTTCAAGAAGGCTGTTTTGTTTAAAACAAGCTAGCAGTTTGTTAGCAGTTTGGCTACTTATTTTTGGTAAGCCACCAGGGTGGGAAAATTACCTGTAGGAGCGTTAGGCTGACCCCTGACTGTTTAGTCCAGCAGATAGTGAAAGGTCTTTCGCATGGCAGAGAGCTTAAGTGGGTGAGAAAATGGAAAAGGATGAATGCAATGGCGCCCCTGGAGGGAGACCTGCCTCTGTTTTTCCCACACTGTGTCTCACTGACTCAGTGCACTTGGGTCCTAATGAAGAGGCAGCTTCTAGAGGCCCAGGCCCACAGGAGTGCGGCAGGCCCATGTGCTTATCATCCACGCAGAGAGCAAATGGGCATGAATGTCTTGAGCTTTATTCATGCACTGGAGTTTGCCCATTGGGAAAGAAATGATATCCTGAGAAGATGGAAAAATATTATACTTCTGATGAGTAAATAGATGCTCCAGCTGTAGAGCCCCTGCCTGCTTCCCCTGCCCCCACCCCCTACACACATCTGCACTCAGTCTCACCCCTTTGAGGTTTCCTGCCTGGACTACCATAGGGTTAGCTCAAGATGTCCCACTCATCAGTGTTGGTTTGGATCCCAGGCCCTTCCTCTTGTGATGTGGCATTTTCCTCAGTGAATGTATATACTCTGCTAAGAGGTGGAACACGGAATGGGCAAAGTTGGTTGGTAATTTTTTTTTTTTTGATTTAGATGATTATCCACAGAGGACTTCCACGGAGATTGGTAAATTCCCTTTTCCGTGCACATCCATGAGAACATGCAGTCACCTTTACTAAGATGCTGAGTGTAAGGTGTGTGAAGAGAACAATTTGTACATGTTGTAAGCAAAACCACCTTGATTTAAGGGAAAATTTCTGAGGCAGGGCATTGTCACCCAGAAAACCTAACTGCTTGGAAGTTACCTCTCGGGCATCTAGCCGGGTTGTCAGGGCTGGAAGAACACCATGGAATAAAACCACAGAGTAAATATTTGAGAAGATGTGTCAGGGATGCTGCAGAGTAGGCTACTACATTCTGGATCTGGCTGTCACGGTACAGGTAGGATATAAGCTGGGGCACATGGAGAGTCACTGGCAGGACTTCTGGTCACTATTCGATGAGATTCCACTTGCCCAAAAGTCACAGAGGGAGAATGGCATAGGGAGTGGCCCACCTCCATCGGTGTAGTCACAACACCTCCATCGGTGTAGTCACAAAGATTACCACCACTAGCCTCTTCCTTTCTGGCTTGGAGAGAGAAAACGGGAGTAGAAGTAACAAGCTGGGAGCAACACAATTGCCCGTCTATCAGCATCACAGATTGTATTCTGTTATAAGTTTCTATTGTAGCAGAATTATAACGCACTGGATTTTATTTGAAATAAGTGGTCTAGGCCTTAGTAGTCATCTTTTATATTGTGGGATTTGATTTGACCTGTATTTGCAAAATAAAGCATGCATATTCTGTAGAATATTTGCAGCCAGTAGAGGTTTCCCATTGATAACAAAATGCCAAGAGGATTGGACACGCTAGAGTGTTCTGCCCTCGTTTTCCAGTTGTGTCAGCCAAGGCTTAAAGAAAAGTGATTGGCCAGGGTATACAATGAGTCTCAGGACGCCGCACCTACACAGGAGTTAGAGGAACAAGAGAGCGAGACACATCCCCGAGTCCTTCCTTCCACCCACTACAGAGACACCAGCAAACGCCACTTGTAGCTGCCACCCTCCATGTCACTCCTGATGGTCAGGGTGTACCCCGCCTTTCCCGCCTGCTTCAGTGGTCGTCCTTGGGTTAATTAGGTTGAAAATGGAGAAAGGAAAAGCTTTAACTCTATCTTCAAAGTAAGCAGATTGGTTATTTTGTTTTTCAAAGAAGAGGTCCTATATACAATTAAAACTTGTTTCTGGTAAACCTCATTCCAGGAAAGATGAGCTTTTAACAAAAGGCTTTTGACAGCTGCAGGCTATTTCATTTTTTTAATGCCGAATGAAAAATCAATACATTTTTCTGGGTTATACATATTCAGAACAGGCCTGATATTTCCATTATAATGGAAAGTGGGTGTCTGTGCACATCTCGCCTGTCAGAGCTGCACCGCCGCATTTTCCAAGCCACTGCTAAATATTTCAAACCTGATTTGATTGTGGTTCATGACAGCTAATGTTTCTCAGCTCTTGAGCCTGCCGACAGGCAAACGCACTTTATTTCACCCCCACCCGCAAACATCGCTCCCTCCAAAGAAAAAGGAAAGAACAATTTCATTCTTTGGGGATCACAGATTGGTGTATTATTTAAGTAACATGATCATGTGAGAGCCTCGGGTACAGATACCCTGATTCTTAGGAGAATTTCTAAATTTCTATCACACCAAGGCACTATGGGGGCTTTGTCAGGTTTGGGGAAGGTTTGAATTAATCTGCATTATCCTGTTAAGAGTTAGGAACAGAGGGACTAGACTTAATCATTGATTGACTCCCCTTCCTTCAAGCTTGTAAGTGATTCGTAGAATACCCCCCATGGACTTGTCACTCGGCCCCATTATTTGGGAAAATAGTACCATTTTTTTTTTTTTTTTTAACAACTGGAACATATTCTTGGGTGATGCATTCAGGGAGTGTGTTCAGTGAGGTTGCGGGGTTGAATGCTGACTTTGTGGTGATGCCACCTCTATTTTTGGCTTCTGCCTGGTGCTGCTTTCACGAACCAGTTTCCAGGTTGTTCATAAGATTGGTGCAAATTCCCATAGGGCTGCCAGTTGGCACGCTTGCCTCCTTTGGAAGCAGATTTCACCACCGATGGGGGAATTGTGCAGTCACCTTTACCAAGATGCTAAGTATAAGGTATATTAAGAGATCAATTTGCATTTGTGGTCAGCAAAACCATTTTGATTGAAGGGAAATTTTCTGGGACTGGGGTATCATCCCCTTGAAAACTGAAGCTATCCTAGGAAGCTTTCCCCTTTAGAAGGTATTTATCTGCTGGAGTTCTTGCACTTGAGGGCTCTGCACTTAACCAGGTGGCCTGACTGATGAGCAGGATGGAATGGATTTGGCCAAGCACTAGTAAGTAACTGCTGTTTGGGAGAAGTAGTTGTAAAAAGGAGGTGGTGATGGAAAGAGTTTTGTTTTGTTTTTCAGACAGGGTCTCACTCTGTTGCCTGTTGCCTAGGCTAGAGTACAGTGATGCAGTCATGGCTCACAGCAGCCTCAACTGCTCAGGCTCAAGTAATCCTCCCACCTCAGCTTCCTGAGTTAGCTATGACTACAAGGGTGTGCCATCACACCCAGCTAATTTTTACATTTTTTGTAGAGATGGGGGTCTCACTCTGTTGTCCAGGTTGGTCTCAAACTCCTGAGTTCGAGCAATCCGCCCACCTCGGCCTCCCAAAGTTCTGGGATTACAGGCATGAGCCACCATACCCAGCCAGAAAAGAGATTTTTAAAGGCCTTCAGTCACCGTTGAAGATGGAAATGAAAGGCAGAAGGGACCCTAGGAAGACGTTGCAGTTTTCCAATATTTGCTTTTATTTCCCTAACTCTTTAATATGAAAACACATACAGGAGGGGGTGCTCCAGTTTGAGACTACTGTGGGCTTCCACAGGGGTTTTAAAGGCACCTTGTCTGGTGTCTTCTAAAACACAGAGCTGTCTGGGAGACACTGGGCCTGCTACCTCCTGCCCAGAACCAGGGTGGAACTAGGGGAGTGGGGATGACCTCCTCTCCCAGATCCTGGCCATGCCCTTGGGAAAGCATTCCTAGTGTGCTCTGGTTGGGATCAGAAATACCGTTAAATGCTTGAAGGAGAAGATGGTTTTGATTTGTCTGTTTCAGCCTTAAAAATGGCACAGTGGCTGTTATGTGTCTTGGTCTCTTTTTCTATAGGAAAGACAGGATTTTCCAGATAAAACTGATCATCAGTCCATCAAGTCTTCACTTGTTCCCATCATCTGTCAGTAGCTGATATTATAGGGGAAAAAAATCTGCAGCCTCTGTAATAATGACCCAGCCAGTTGCCACTGATTTCGCAGAAGAGGGGGGAATGCAATCCGTGATCCGTGGGGAAAAATAGCAAGAAACAAAAAACCTCTCCTCCATTCTCCAGCATGTGTGTATCAAATCTACATTCCTAAAGAGAACAAGGG
Source organism: Theropithecus gelada (assembly GCF_003255815.1). Classification (NCBI taxonomy): domain Eukaryota; kingdom Metazoa; phylum Chordata; class Mammalia; order Primates; family Cercopithecidae; genus Theropithecus; species Theropithecus gelada. Next base: position 29,302,661 of record NC_037688.1, read on the forward strand.
CTCCTAGATAACAGCCCTAGGAGCTTAGCGTGTGGACGCAGACTTCTGTTTCAAAGTGGGATGCCATTTTGCCCCTGGTTCCCACGTGTTTCCAGGGCGGGGAGACCAAGCCCTTCCCCAGGCCTGGCTCTTGGTAAGCAGCTTGCTTTATGCTTTCGGAACCAATAAAACACACCCTGCCTGCAAAGCATCATGGGCCTGAGCTGTCCAGAGGAATTTTCAGTTTGCGTCTCTGTTTTTTAATCATTTCTCTACCTTTATTGGTATTCAGAGCTCACAGTTTTCCGGTTACTGTCAGCCTGGGCTTTCATCCATTTTAAAGAGCTATTTTTCCTCTTGCTGTTGATGATGATGGTATAAAGACAGATGGTGTAACTGCTTATGAACGTCCTATTTTATATCTACAGGACCAGACAGTTCACTTGAAGACATATATTATTTCCACATGCTCAGGTTAGGTGTCCCAGACTCGTCTGCCTCCTGCAGCCAGCAGCCCTTCCGGGCCTCGCCATGCGGAGGGCGACACCTGTAGGTCACAGCTGGAACTGCAGAGATGAGCTGGCTGGGCTGAATGGGACCTGGTTTTTAGGTGGGGGTGGGGGGCTGAGGACACTACACTGATCCCCTTGAAAGGGAGCTGGCTTATCCAGGATTTTCCTAATCATTTCTTCTTCCGCCACGCATAGAGCAGTCTTTTAGTGAATGAATCACAAATGATAATATTAAACCTAGGAACTCAAGAAGAGGACTTGATTTGTAAATCTTTTAAAAAAAAGAGAGATAAGCAAAATAAGTTCTTGAAATAACCTCTTTCGTTGATCCTCTCATCGGAACTCAGCTGCCTTCATTTTCTGCTTGCAGTAGGGCAGGGAGGGAAGAAAGCAAAGGCCCAAGTGGGCTCACAGAATGAGAGCTCCAGGAATATTCACAAAGCAACATGCAGTTTCCATGCTTGATGCATCAATGATCTGCTTATACATTACAGTCTCTAGCTTCTCAACAATTTGTTTGGTAAGGCTCAAAGAATTGGGGTCAGTGTCGGGTGACCGTGAGTTTTTAATGCTCTGCTGTGATAGCTGCAGGCTGTATAATGTGCTGGCTTGGAGATGGTCCCCCAGTGGGTACATCCCTTCCCATGTCTGCTGAGCAGCACCTTCAGACACTGCTCATCACCATCTCAGGGTGTTCTGTAGTTTGTAGGTGTCAGACTCTCCCCATCTAAGGTGGTCATATGTATGCACTAGAGATGAGAGGCCACTGAGCCATCTCTTTGCCTAATCAAATTTGGTTAACCCATTTATGCCAGAGATTGAAAAATTTTTTTGTGTGAAAAATCAGACCCTGGCAATGACCTTCAGCAGTAAGATATAAATAACTCCCACAAGCTTAGTGTTCCAGTAATGGTACACTAGGCATAAATGTATCAACACTACAGATATTTTGTGTCACAGCATGTATTAGGACAAATAAGGATCCTTTAAGGGACCTAGCTCATCTGGGTAGACCTAATGTAATAATACTCATTGACCGAATGCTGGTGTCACCATTCAAAGATGAATTTTATTATAGTGTTGAACAATTTTATTGAAAGCCTAAAAATGTGCTCGGAACATCCCACTTGGACATAATGAAGATAGTTCCTGTGTCATGCTGTGTAATTTGTTATTACTCTACTGACAACTATACATGTTTTCTCTGCTAAATGATGTATGGTGTCGAAATGTGGGGCTCTGTAACTGATTGACTTCAAGCTGTGGTTGCCTAATTTTTCTCTGTTTGAACTAAGGGTAGGCTAGGGAAACTTGATGTTGACTTTATTGTGCAGTGAGACAAAGAAGGAGACATAGAAATTATATGTGGAATATGAGTTGGAGATGAAAATAAGCAGTACCGTATTTCACCTGTGTTCCCAGTGACTGCCTCATAAGCTCCCTCTTGGTGGTAAGGAAGAAAGAACGTTTGTGACACTAGTTCAGTTTTCCAGACCTTGGACCTCTGTCATCTCTTGAGTCAAGACAATCTGATTCTAAGTAGACACCTCCTTCCTCAGTGTTTTTGAAACTCTTTAAGACCAATTTTCTTTGTACTCCTACTTTCTTCGTGAGATACATTTAGAGGCTGTTTTCTAGACAGTCAGAAGGCATGACACTTTGAAAAACTGAAAAGTAGCGTCAGGGTAGAGGCTGTTTTCTAGAGGGTCAGAAGGCATGATACTTTAAAATACTGAAAAGTAGAATTGGGGTTGGAGAGACCTCTGGCGGTGCTCAACAGAGGCCTGATCCAGTGTTCTTAAGCCAGACCCAGTACTTCCTTGCTGGGGTCTGGTCTACTGACAGATGTGGGCATCCTTGCCCTCATGCCTGCGCACCTGAGAAAATGTCCTCTTCATAGCCTGCTAATAATTTCATCTTTATTAAAATTATTTCACCTTGGTTTGTCCACTTTATTCATTCCCTTAGCCCATTCTTACTGAATGCATGCTCTGGATAATGTGACTCAGAGGGCCAGGAAAGCAAGAGAGAAGTGTCTCCCCTTCTTTCCCTCAGTATCTAGAGTATCTTACTCTCTTCTTCCCCACTTGGCCGAATGACATTTCACTTCATAAGCAACCTAGCGTTGGCAGCCATCATTCTGCCTTCACTGTAGCACTGTGTACTGAACTGGAGAGACATTTCCTGCGTTAGTTTTAAACCCGTAGTGAGTGAAGGATGGAATTGCTTCAAAAAGAAAGTGTGTGACTCTGTTACAAATTTTTATCCTTTACTCTACAAATCTCACTTCCCACCACTGCCTCCTGGCATGCTCACAAGATGCCATTTGGTTTTTGGAACTCTTCAAACTGATGAACTCATATCACTGATACTCTATGACTCTTCACAACCTGAATGACTTCCAACAACTCCCACACCCTCTGGCACATGCATAGGCACTGTGAGCCCTGTGAGGGGTCAGTGACTGGGGGGTGGTCTAGGCCAATGCCTAGACCGGCATTGGGAGGCTCTGGGAATGGAGCTAGGCATGAAGTGAACAGGTGGCCACGTGTTGCATTTTCAAGTGTAAAACACTTGCATGCAACTTCAGGGATTCAAGTGGAGCTGCTGCTTCAGCCAGGATTGGTTTTTTAGTTAGAACTAGTCAAGTGAAGCATTCAGAATCTATCTGGAAATACCTAATGGCCACATGTCTGGGGCAAGTCACAACCTCATACCAGCTGTTTACCCAGAAGGAAAGTCCCCACTGCTTACCCAGACCTTGGTATATCCTTAGCACAGTCAGCCTCTCAGGGGCCTCTGGAAAGAGAAGGGGGACGAGTCATTGGTGTCTGTTTTGTGGTTGGCAGTTCTTTGCAATAGGGGCCAAAAGTCCTTCATCTTCTTTTTATTTTTAACCCTTGACATGTTTTTCTTCCATTTCAGAAGAAGCCATTGAAGATGTTGAAGGACCCAATGAAACAGCTGCTGATCCAGAGGAGCTTGCTAAGGAGCAAGAGGGTGGAGGCGAGAAAGACCAGGGCAAGTGGGCAGGTAGTGTGCGTGGCTGCCCTCGAACCTTCTAATCTTTCCTTCCCTGGAAGAATGGAGCTAACAAGTCAGGGAGCAGACACATCCTTAATCTGCCCAGAAAAACTCTGTTGGCTTTGGTCATGTGGGAGGGGGATTTCATTTTGCTTTTTTGAGCAGTCACCTTTATTCTCCTTTATTATACTATATTATACTATATGTTTTAATGGTTAAGCTTTTTAAGTGGCACCAAAGCCAACTTGTTTATTGAGTATCCAGGTAAGTGCCAAGCTCTGTGCAAGAGCATCTCAGTTTTGGTCACCTCTCTTTGGTGGCTCTTCACCAAAATGCCCTTGATGTCATTCTTCCTCTATTGAAGGTCCAGTCGCTGGTCCCACCTGCTCCCAAGGCCAGTGGAGGGATTTGTCATGTGGAACTTGATCAGGGTCACCCCTGATTCTTAGCCTCAAGATTCTCTAAGGGTCAGGCACAGGGGCTCATGCCTGGAATCTCAATACTTTGGGAGGCTGAGGTGGTAGGATTGAGGCCAGGAATTCAAGACCTGCCTGGGCAACATAGCGAGTCCCTGTCTCTACTAAAATTAAAAAAAAAAAAAAAAAAAAAAAAATTTGCTGGGTGTGGTGGCACATACCTGTAGTCCCAGTTACTCGGGGGGCTGAGGTGGGAGAACCACTTGAACCCTCAACTGGAGGTTGAGGCTGCAGCGAGCCCTGATCATGCCAGCCACTGCCACTCCACCCTGGGTGACAGAGTGAGACTCTATCTCAGCGAGCGGGGGGGAAGGATTCTCAGCTGAGCATAATGGCTCACGCCTGTAATCTCAGCCCTTTGGGAGGCTGAGGTCGGCAGATTGCTTAAGCTCAGAAGTTCGAGACCAGCCTGCGCAACGTGGTGAGATACTGTGTCCACAAAAAATTAGTCAGACATTGTGTTGCACGCTTGTAGTACCAGCTGCTTGGGGGCCTGAGGTGGGAGGAGTGCTTGAGCCAGGGAGGTCAAGGCTACAGTGAGCTAAGATCATGCCATAGCACTCCAGCCTGGGTGATCAAAAAAAAAAAAAAAAAAATTCTAAGGGAGTCAGCAGTGAAGGGTGATCTTTGTCCTGCATTTGGGGGCCTGGGCAGGGCCCTGCACAGGTGGTGCCTGCCCTGGATATTCTTCCTGTCCTCCCCCTCCCCCAGGGTGAGCACTCACATGCTGAAAACCACCCAAAGGGGAGACAAGCAGTGCAGCCAGGAAGGGGGACATCTTACCCAAAGCAGAAGACATTGAAGAAGCCAAGACAGAAAGTGCTATTTCTGGAAAAACTGGTGTTGAGAGAAGGAGGACGGCCATTTCTCAAGATGATAAGATTTCTATATTGAAGGGAAGAAGAGCTGAGACTAAAAAAGCTTAGGGTTTCTGAGGAGGAGCAAAGTCACTTCAGAGAAGACTTAGGGGACAGTTAAGTCTTTTAGAAAATAAGAGGAAATGATGTGACAGGCAACAAAAATGATTTTATTTTATCAACCTAATTCTTACTACCATGATTAATATTACAATACTTTCGTTTTTGAGAAAGTATTTACTTTCTAGAGCCCATATTCATTGGGCCTTTGTTACTTTTCCAGGCATGACTGTTCTTAAATCATATTCAATGTTGGCCTTCACTATTTAAACAAGATACAGAATCTTGGAGAGAGGCCAGAAGAGAGCAATGAAAATGACTGAAGGGCTGAGAAATATTGCCTTTGAGAAGCTGAAGAAATGGGTCATTCAGCCTAGAAAAGAGAAATTAGAGAGGTAGTACAATAGTTCCCAAATATCGGGAGGGATATGCAGGGCGGGCGATGCACTACTGTTCAGTGTTTCCTGGGAGACAGAGACAGGGCCATACTGCAGCCGAATGAATGGACGGCACACCAGGTGGACTCTGCTGCCCACCGTGCTTAGCGTTCCCCTTCAGATTGGCCTGTGTGGTGTCCAGAAGCCTGAACTCCAGACAACACTGAGGGTTACGGCCAAACACCCTAGGAGGATGTGTAAGGTAGGACCGAGGAATAGAGGATGACCATCTGTGCTCAAAGGAAGGCCCTAAATGTAGTGGGGGACGTATCCTCCTGTGGGGCTTTGCCTGGACCATGATCCTGGTTTTGCCTCAACGTTGAATGAGAGCGAAACAAATGGCTCAGATAGCAGTTAAACAGATCACCAAGTGAGCTGGGGAAAAGGATTTCACAAACACAGTTTGACGACTGGGTGACTTTCTGGGCCATCTGTCCTTTGTTGTCACGATTTGGGTGCTTGATTTCTAATCCTGACTCTGCCACTCATTAGCTGTGTGACCCCACTCAAGGTACCTTGACCTTTCTGTGCCTCAGTTTCCTCAGATGAGATGAGGATTAAAAATGGTAGCTATTTCTTTAGGATTGCTGTGAGGATTATTTCAGAACAGTGCTTGGCATGTTGTAAACTCTATGTAAGTTGTTTGTTTGTTTAATGGTTTAGTGATATATAAGATGAGGAAAACTGGTAGCAGTTTCTCCTTGGGTCCTCTGTTGCAAGGCAGCATGTGGCTCCTCGGAATTTTGAGCTGAGGGAGGCGCAAAATACAAGGATTTAGTGGGATCGTGCGAATGATGTTTGGTGCATATGTTTTCTGCATTTTGTGTGCTAAGGCACTACAGAAATAATAAACAGGAGCCACCATTTGCAAAGCCCCTACTGTATGTGCTGCCCTATGATAGCCACTCAATATGTGCTCCTCTAATCCTTCCAACCAGTTTAGGGCAGGCTTTGTTGAGAGCAGTTCAATTAAATCTTATTCAGAATGTTTCTGATTCAGTGGGAGTGTGTCTTCAGAGCACTAGTGGACATGCTAGGCAGTCAGGAGACTACTAAAAGACGTAAAATAAGCACCATAAAAAATGAATGTCCTTAATAAGGTTCCCGTTTCTCATGCAGTCATTCAAGCAACAGACCTACTTAATCTTTACTTCCAAAAGACACACAGAAAATGGATGAATGAGTGATTGAATGAATAACTCAGAGGTGCACCTTGTCAGCTGCACAGTAGTAAAGAGAGAAGGGAAAATTCTTTCCCTACTCCTGCAGATGATCCTCTTTTGACCTGAAGCATAATTTTGTCTATAGTATCTGAGTGTGTAATGACAGGCTTTATTAAGGTACTTGGGCCAGTTTGATCTTGGAATCGATATAGGTGCCAGCAACCTCCTCTGAGCTTTCTTCTGGATTCTTAGTATTTTATATATTTTTTAAAAATCTACGTTTGTTCTATTCTCTCCCTAAATTAAGCTGTTCCTATCTGATTACGTGATGGGGAATGCTTCCTCCTGGCAAGTAAATAAATAGTGATTTCACAGTTTGTTATGTTGATTAGCAGCTGTTCATGATGCAGATTAATAATATTTCAAATGGGCCTGGATAATTGGCATTTTCTCAGCTATTGATTTTGCAGTTTTGGGGTATGTGCAGGAATGGGTAATCTTTACTGAACACTTTCAGCTACTTATTTCTACATTTGGAGTGGGCCTCCTGGTTTCCTTTTTGGGTGTCCCTCTTTGGGATTCTTTTATTCAGATGCAGGTCTTTTACCCTGGGTGGCAGCACAGCAAGCAAGATAGTGATCTGAACCAAGGTTGGGTCAATTCCACGATCAATGGCTGGGTCCCTACCCCATGCAAGGCACTGGGCAGAGTTCTACTGATCACAAATTCAGTGAGATTATAGGGCCTGCCTTCAAGGAATCTAACACTCTTCTGGGGATTTTAGGAACGCCTATAGTTGTCAGAGCAATATTACTATAGATCAGTGCTGTTGAATGGAACTTTCGATATGGATAGAAATGTTCTGTATCTGACCTGAACAATACAATAGTCACTTGCCACATATGGCTATTGAGCCTGTAAAGTCTGGCTAGTACCACTGAGGAACTGAACTTTAAATTGTATTTAATTTTAATCAATTTAAATTTAAAGAGCCACACATGCAGCTTATGGATACCCAAAAGGAACAAAACTAACCCTGAAAGAATGCATCATAGGTATAGCAACTGTCCGGTAATTATAAAGGCTTCATAAAGCTCTAACCCTGTGCCAGGCACCATTCTAGACCTTCACACCTGTCCTTCCCAGCAGGCATGCCGTGAATTGCTCACAGGTGCACAGGTCCTGCTTCATCTGTTTATCCCAGTTTGCCATCATTTTGTGTGTGCCATGATGTGAATAAAAGGAAGGTTAGAAACTCTAGCAAGTTGCCAAAAGGTATACAGACAGGTGCAGATTTACACACTGGCTTTTCCACTTATTCTAATTTAGGACAGAGCCCAAGCTCTTACCAATATACCATCTCTCAGAGAAGGATCATTTTCACTTTGATCATTTGATCTAGTTTTCATCTATGTCTGAGTATAAGGAGCAGAAGTCTCCTGACATTGTACAGTGATTATAGTAACACGACAACGTCCAGGATGTTCAAAATGAACTGGATTATCAACCATGGATATATATCTTGTAAGGAGTTGGTGTTGTGCTCAGTCTGAAAGCAGGATGGTGATGTGGAAAGACTCTAGATTTGGAGTCAGGAAGCCCACCAGCCAGCATATGACCTTGGTTGAGGCACTTGGCCTCTTTCGGCTCAGGTACATCCTCTGTGAAACACGGACAAGGGATATCCACTAGTCCCAACCACCTGAGAGTTCCAAGATGGTGAGTGGTAGCACATGTACAGGCCCTTGGGGCACATCTTGTCAAGGAAAGTGTGATGTGCTCCTGTGGGCCAATGAGGGGTGTAGGAAAGTTCTTTGTTCTCTTCCCTAATGCACAGCCATTGCCACTGTCCAACTTTGTGGTTTTCTCTTTTGAAACATGAAAATGACCCTTGTTCTCTTTTACTGGAATAGATTTGAATGTGTGTATTCTCGAATTAAGAGCCCCCCCATGTCATCAACTGAGCAATGATTAATGCAGTGATTATCCAATTAATCATTAATTGCAATAAGTTAAGCGATATACAATTAATGTGATGCTTTATCACCAATAATTAGGGGAAAAATTGAACTCTTGGCAAAGAATCATAGCAAGATGGTTATTTAATTCCTGTAGTCGTCATGGTTTCCAGCCACAGAGCACCAAGCTGAGTCTAGTTAAGGTAATTTGGGACAAGATGACCAGAGGGTATTGGTGCTTTTAAAAAATGGGGGTTGGAAGGGAAGCAGGGAAATAGCTCAACTTGAAATGACACCACAGCAGTGCTTCAGAAATCCCTAACTGACATTCATGTTTATATTTTTGTAAATTTTTGAGTTAGAATGGTAGTTTGAGTGTTTTCATTTTTCTAAAGGATTGGCCTGAAGGAATTTTACTTTATTAATTTTTTTAAATCTATGATGCTCACCTAACACAGCAATTAGTGTAGTGGAGCATACCTGATTTGAATCTATGGAAGACTGCTATTAAAGGAAGTATTAATGGGCTGGCGAGGTCTGGGTGACTGTTAGGGAAAAGAATGTTTATGGAATATGGTGCTGGCAGGCATGATTTCAATCGGATTTGACATGTTTAACATAAATGTATAGTGTATGGCTCCTGCCACATATGAATAATTCCTTCAGACCTGCTGCCTTTCTAATTACTAAGGTTGAAAAAAAGCAGGTCGGGCACATCTTGGTGCAAATCTATTACCAGCCCTCCCCCTATTTTCCCTGTTGTTTACAGCTTTGTATAAATAGAGATGCCTTTGTATGGGGAACTTAGTGCCTGAAATATAATCTGTGACAAAGAATGGAAAGAGGCTGAAAAAATACTTTTTTTTTTTTTTTTTTTCCAAATTGAGTCTCTAAAGACAAAAGAAGGTATGTGCTGAGAGGAAACATGTGTTAGGAAAAACACAGGACTCACAGGAGTCAGAAGCCCTGGGTTCAAGGCCTAATTCTGCCACTAAGATTACCTTTGTGACCTCAAGTCTCTGGACCTCAGTTTCCAAATCTGTAAAGTGGCAGGTTGGACCAAATGGGTTCTTAACAATCTGGAGCTCCATAAAATATGACTGGGGGAGGGAGAGTTGTAGAGTAGTATAGAATCTTGGAGCATATTAATTACTAAAGTTGGAATGCTGATAACTTTCCAAGATTTTCCTTGTCTGTGGCTAGTTAATATACCCTGGATAAAAGGTTCAAGCCTTTCTTGATGGAGGTCAGGCAGCACCAAGCCTACTTTTCTTGATGGGGTGTCAGAGCACCATATGCCCTTACCTAGTTCTGTGTTCTTGGGTCAGACTCACTGTGGTATCAGAGCCAGTGTGATGAGGACATCAACAGAGGATTCCTTGGAGACTCACATGGATGCCTTTGAGTGGCCACCTATATCCCAACCCTGTTGCTGACTAGAAACCAGGCCATTCACCACCACCACACCTCTACAGAAATCATTTTGGCCTAACTCTGTATCTTTCCAGTGCTTGGTTTCATTTTGCCACCTCACCCAAAAGTAAATTTGTCTTTGCAGTAGGGTGCATGTGAGGGAATGCTGGGAGCCCATTGTGCGTGGCCCCTTTGTGGTTCACGGTCCTGCCAATGGAAACCGTTTTTGGTTTTATGTTTTCACACATAGATGGGAATTGTGTGACTGTGTCAGCTTTTTCAGAGTCAGCTTGTCCCCCCTTCTCTCACTCCCCACTCTTTTTTTTCCAGGCCACTTCCAGTATACTTGGCTGCTTAAAGTCACTGCAGGCGGAATTCTGTCTCACAATTGAAAACAAACCATGAACTATTTTTATGTTGGGAAGCCAAAATAGATACAGGCTGTGGTGTATATCTGGACTTGCCCGAATTCCAGTTAATTCAAAGGTCTTGGCTTTGAGAATTTATATTGTAAGTCATAAGAGAGATAGGGACTACATCAGTTGAACAAATATTTTCTTGCACAGATATATCTAAGGCAGGTACAGGACATGCAAAAAAAAAAAAAAAAAAACTCTAGAAGTGTTGTCATATGTAATCACATAATTATGACACGGTATAATGAGAACTATCATCAAGGTATAGATAAAGGGCAGTGAAAATGTAGATTAAGGAGCAAATCACTGTTCATCACTATAGAAAATACCTTATAGATTTGCATATTATTCTTACAGAGTGGCCATGTTAATCTTGCCTGCTTTGTTCTGGCTTTAATTTTTGTGCCAATGAGAAAGTACCTCTGTTATTATAATCATGATTGTTAAAAAAAAAATTACCATTGTGCCTTTCTGTGGGGGATATTAGAGCACGTTCATTAGGTTCTCATATTCTTCTTGGGTCCAATGTTACCTTCGTTTTGCAGCCTCGAGAACTAAGTAAGGCTCATAGATTGGGAAGTTTTGGGTGTCAGAGTTGCACTCAAACCCCAATTTGCCTTCTGAGTCAGATACATTTCCTACATTATAAAGCCAAAGAACATGTAACATTATCACTTTCTCTACTTACAGGAAGATTGGAGGAGGAGAACTTAAGTTCTGTGCTTCTCTTGTCAGATAGAGTTGTCAGCTGTTTATGGTCAGGAGCTGTGTGGCAACCATTGATTTTTGTAATCCCTAGCACCTAGCAAGTGCTTAATACTGTTCAGATGTTTCATTAACAATCAATTGGTAAAATAGCATGACATAAGTACCTTCAAGTCCAAGTTATTCTACTTTCTGCTTTGTAGACATTAAATCCATGGGTTAATAGGATTGTCTCATCCTGGTATACAGAAAAGACAAATTTAGGGTGCCTTTGCTTGTCCTAAAAACCGAGTTTCAGTGTTACAGCTTTTAGAATTTGTCTAGCAGGCTTTCCGGTCTTCACTGGAAAGCCCGTAAAAAAGCAAAAATAAACAAGTTTCTCCCCTCGTTCTATGGTTTTATAGCCCCACCAGTATTATTTTCCAATCCTTCCAAAAAAGAAACCATAGCAACAAATGTTTGCACTTTCACCACGTGCCAGACTCTGTGGTAGGCGTCATATGCCTGATCTCTGGCTAGCGGCACAGAAACCGTGTGTAGTCAGTGTTACCCCACTGACAGATGAGGAAACGGAAAGTTCAGTGTAGTCAGATAGGATGCTTGAGGTTACACAGTCAGGATCTGAACCAACTGTGACCAGCGCTACAAAGCACTGTGCTTTATTACCTAGCAAGGGGGGCTGACTGATGCCTTCGGGTGAAGAGAACTTGGCCTTAGGCAAACAAGTGAAAAAACATCAGTTCTTGAGGAGTCCCTGAAGGCGCTCCAGAACCACCTCCCTGCACTTTCACACAGGTCACTTATCCTAGGCCTTTGGAGTACTGTGAGTGAGCTGAATGTGGGAACTCAATGGAGATGGAAAGCAGCACTGATATTAAATATAAACATTACTCAATGTAGGGCGTCTATCTCTCTGTACTGTACAAAATACCAAGAGAAGATGTTGACAGTCTTCGTAGTGCTTAAATCTGGAGGGGAAAGTGGAGAATCATTCCCATTTCCCACCCTTGCAGGAACCTGAGTAATGTCTTTCTTCCCTAAGTACAAGTTCTTACACTTTCCTGTGGAACCTGGACTTGGAAAAACAAACCCCAGGTGGATCACGAGGGAAGACCAGTTTGTAAGGGTCTGATAAGTTACATTCAGCAGTTCTCTGTATCTGTCACCATTCTGGACACACACCCATATTTTATCTGTTTATGTTCACAAGTTCACTTTCACTCATAAAATTTAGTATTTTAGGAAGACAGATATGGAATGGAGAAGAAACTAGAAGAATATTGCTATATTGCAGTCTCTCAGAGTCTAGACTGTGTTGGGGCTCGGAGACCCTAACTAACCTAATTATTGTTTGACTCGGTGGAGACTGAATGGTCCTCTGTTAATTAACTTTGGCCCGATCCCAGAATGATTCGCATGCCACTGGTTTTGATCTAGGTCCTGCACCTCTGGGCTTTTTCCTTTGTTGGTCCAAAGGTCTCTGAGGTTCCTTCCCGCTCTGGTTGTCTTCACAGTCCTGTAATAAAGCCACAGGGAAGCATGATAAGTGCAGACCCCCTAGTGTGTCCCTGGACTGTGGCCACCCATCCTCACAAGATACCATGGCCATAGCTGCAGGAAGCCATGCCAGGGGAAGACAGCGTATTTTGCAGGAACCAACAAGAGGCCAAAGACAGGCAGGTTGACTCAGTACCTCAAAGTCAGGAATCAGGTCAAAGTCAGGAATCAGGTCAAAGTCAAAATCAGGAATATTTAGCAGGCCTCCAAAATCCTGGCATGAGCCAGGCTCATGGTGGCAGTCCAATGCCTATAATTGATTAAACAGACCAACAGCTGATGTTGGTCTAAACCAGGTGGTGGCTCTGTTTTGACTGGTGGTTCATTTGCAAACCTGACACAGAGGGAGCAAGGTGTCTTGAAACTGAAATGTGAAATGGCCTTTTGGGAACTCAGATCAGTGTGGTTAAGCAGCCTTATGCATATTTCAGCAAGGAATTAGTGCAACAGATTGATGTCTCTGATGTAGGGCTCAGCACTGTTTTTCTCCCCAAATACGCAGAGCAAGCAGCAGCACCCACCGGTCATTGTGTGCCCACCATCCCACCTTGAGGCTTCCAGAGCCTGCCAGAGAGGCTGCTTCCTGCAGAGAAAGCAGAGGCCCCACAGAATGGTGCCTGAACCCCCATTCCCAGATTGCTGACTTGTGCAAATGGGGGCTAGCATAGATCTGTGCATCCTTCCAGAGCTGAAGCATAGAGGGCCTTCAGCTGCTGAGGCCCGCAGGTGCCTGGCCTAGGGAAGCCAGCACTAAAAAGATGTTTCCTCTTTCTGCAAGGTGGAAGGAGCCCACAGGTATCTGCGCCCTTTTCACAGAGGCTCTCCAGGATAGGACATGTGGAAATAAAGAGATTTCTGTAAACAAGGGAGTCTGTCCTTTTTCTGGATTACGCTGCTAACAGAACACGTGGAGCTTATTCCTTCTGAATTTCTGGTTTTGAAGGTGTCTGCATTTGTTTTAGAGTAAACAGGTGGCCTGAGGGTATTTTAAAACATCTAGGCTATGAGACCGGACCTGGCTATCATCCCTGAGTTTAGATGAGAGTATCATGTCATCAGAGTCATTTAAAATGGACTGACAGATTGGCCCATGCTTGCTGGGCCCTCTCATTTAATTCTAGTTAGACCGCAAAGCAGCGTGGTTCCTACCTATTACACAAAGCCTTGGCTCTGACCGCTGTTCTCAAAGTGTGGTCCCCAGACCATCAGCATTACCTGGGAACTTAACTGGAAATGCAAATTATCTGACCCAGACTTACTGAATTAGAACCTTAGGACAGGGGCTGTGATCTGTATTTCAATGAACCCTGCCTGGGAGTCTGACACATTGTGGCATTTGCTGAACCTCAAGGCTGCGATCTCAGTGACAAGCGTGAGGTTTTGAGATCTACTTCTTAACTAGACAGGAGGTCCTGAGCCCTTGCTGGGTTAGGGAGGCATGGAGCTTTCCTAAAGGACAGGGAAGGTGTATGACAGGCATAGGGCCCTAGGTTTTGGTAGATGTAAGCAACATTGGGGGTTGGGGAGAGAGGGAGGGAGCCAGAGAGGCAGGGTCAGGATGAAGAGTGATTGAAGACCTGGAAATCTTTATCTAAACTGCTTAATAAGTAACACCTGGGTGAAGTATACATGGGCTCTTTCTATGCTGTTCTTGTGACTTCCTGTGAAGCTATAATTATTTCCAAACAAAAAGTAAAATCATAACAACACCTAAGAGCTGCTGGAGTTTTAAAGTGCTGACCTATTTTGTTCATATTTAAGTTGGAGAAGAAAAATAATTAGCCTTTCCCTGAGTAACTCTTATAACTATGTGTAGTATAAATCAAATTTTCTTTGAAATCCTTTTTAGAAACAAAAGGTCTGTGAAGTTGATGGAACCTCTGTGTCTTGCCATACCTGTGTAGGCATATTCTGCTTTTGGGGGTAGGTGTTTTCTAGGGATATATGGGAACAAGATAGCTTGCATTTCCAGAGAATAAGACTGTGTTTTGAATAGAAGGTTTTTAACTTCACCAGGTTGGATGTTGAGACAGATCCTGCTCCTTTGGATAGGGAAGAGAGAAGCCTCAGCTCCTTTTTAGCTGTGGCATGAAGACCGCCCCCTGCTGAGTGGACATGTGCATGCATCTGCTTCACACAAATCCTCTTCCCCTCTACCCCTGTTCCTCTTTGAAACATCTCTAAGTGCTTGGTTGGAGGCAGAATGAGACCGTGCATGTTTAAAGACCAAGCTGGCAGGAAAGCAGATTCTTTAAAGGAACTGTTGTTCTCTCTATTGGGGGAGGAAGAAAATTTAGCCAGATCTTTGGCCACTTATCAAGTGCAGTAGCTCCACAGGAGATTTGAGTAAGAAAGCCCAGCCTGTCCTCTGGGGAAGGAATTGCAAGCAAATGCCAAGAGTAACTCTACTTTCAATGAAAGTCAGAAGATCACAAAATCCAGAAGCACAGATGACCCTCTGGAAACATTGCATTTGTGCTGTCTAGAGGGAGCATGAGGTATGAGAAGCTGAGAGAGAGGAGCTATGGGAAACACACATTGCACCTTCCATTTAATTATGAGCTGAAGGACCATTTTCAGATCTCATGATACATATATGTCTTGTGTGTTGGAATAGTTATCCCAACTCAGACATTGAGTATGGAGTTGTGTGAATTTATTTTTTCGCTAGTCAACGGAGATAGAGAAAAGATTGCTGTAAATTTCTGGGGCAGGTGGCAAGCTGGTTTACGGAATGCAAGGCGATGAGAACCTCTGGCTTACGGAAAGTAGCATGAATTAATAATCATTTAATTGGTTCCTCCATTATGTTGCTGGTTTGGGAGATGGAAGTTTAGATGGAGGGGCTGTCAGTGATACTTTTTAGCTAAGAGTCTGATAGTTGAGAGGTGGGGGTGGTGGCTGCCTTTGGATGCTCCACAAGGTTCAAATGTCAGGCAGCATCCCAGGCCCTCAGTGGGCTCACCTCGGGACCCCAGAAAGGAAGAGGATCAGCACTTTGGTGATTACCACCTCCAAGAGTCACTCTACCATGAAGAGATGCAAAAGAAACTTCCCAGTAACGTGGACACCTCAGTGCCTGCCCAATATCTCACCAAGGGAGGGAGGCTGCTGGCCAGAGGGTTACTGGTCTGCATCATAGGATGCCCACCATGCCAATAGCTCACTGGTGTGTTGAGTGATGAGAAGATGAATTTTGCTCAGGAAACACAGAAACTAATTCTGCCAGTATGTTGGTTTTCTTGGAGGGCAAGTGGATATCTTGAAAATGAGGGACCTTAAGGTTCCATATTTACTTCACTTGCAATTTTTCTTCAGGTTTATCTTTGATGAAGCAGCAGCTCCACACCTTACTTGGCTTCAGAGTTGTATAGAGTTACTAGATGAGAAATGAAGCCTGTGTTGGCATTAAAGTCCACTGGGATTGCAAGGACAACTCTTAAGTTTTCCGTGGCCAGAATTTCAGTGATTCGGATGTCGAATTTGTTAGCAAAGATTGGGATCACATGAGAATTTGTTCTAGCAAGAATGGTTTTATCAGGTAAAGTTATAAGGGACTGTGAATGTTGAAAGGCTGTGCTTTTACCGTCTTTGGCCACTTTACAAGCTTTCTAAGTGATACTGTTCCTTAAAGTAAGTCACTTTCTACATGAAGTTTTGCTAGCCATATTTTAATTATTCTATATGCTTATGATATAATAAAACCATTTCTTGCAAATTTCAAACAAAACTTTGCATGAATGCTTATCAGCTCTCTTCCCTATTCCCTCTAACTAGCTTGAGTAGAGGGGTAACTTTTGAAGTAATTATTTTTAGAGGTTAAATACTTCTAAAACAAATATGATAAAATCAAAGGATATCTGGAAGTTGGTGTCTCCATGCATAAATGATTTTCCCCCTAAGGGAGCCATGTATTGACAACTGTGCTTCCCTTTGAAATGAAATACTTTTGCCTAGAATGCAGAGGAGCCCAAGAGGATAAAATAGACAATCATGAACAGGTTTGTCTCTCTCAGTATTTGTCTTTGTGAGTTTTAGTTGGCCAACTCATCACAGTATGAGGAGAAGTGGTGACTGTTGGCCCAGAAAGCCGACTTTTGAATTTCTGAACTCCATAACAGGGACATGCTAGTCTTTCCTGTGCCTCATCAGCGCGCATTGGGTAGGGCCACCGTCACACTAACAAGCAGAGCAAGTGCTTTCTCACTCCCTAGAAAGTCTGTGTGGCGTAGAATCCATAGCGAGCACATCCGGTTAAGTTTGAGTAGGAGTTTGACCCAGGATTTCGTTGTCACAATATCCCATTTTCCTAGCTTTATAGAGTTTGTCATCTATAGTGCATTCAGTTGCATGATTCCTTACCACATTTTTATCCCCTTTGAAATCCCAGGAGCCCAACATGTTGCCTGTGGAAGATTCTCTGAGATTTAACACATATTTTCATATTTTATAGCTGCCAAAATGAGAGAAATTGCTTTTACCAGCAAAGTAAAAAATATCATCTGATGTTTTGCACAGTATAGAGCCAATACCAACTTTTTCATGGACGGTTGAACTTAACTGATAACTATAATATTAAAAATGAAATGACTGTGAAAAACTTATAAAGTGGTCCTTGATGTCATCACCTAAAGACAATGATCATTCTAGTCTTTTTTTCTAATACCTGCTTTTTACATAGCTGTAACATGAGATAGTACACATTTTATCTTCTTTTCTGATTTGCATTCTCAATGATTTTTCCATATTGCTTCATAGCAGTCAGTGTTAATGTCTTCTAATACTCAGTAGAATGGCTGTACTATTGTTTACTTACACCATGCCCTACTGTAAGATATCTAGATTGTTTCCAAATCATTTTGTCATTATTGTACAAACCAGTACAGTTACTAACGCTTCAAGTTGTTTGTTTTTTTGTTGCCAGTATAAACCAAACGTTCCAGGCAGCAATTGTCTGAACTATGTCTTGTCTCTGGAGTGCATGTATTTCCATTTCACTTATGTGACATCATAGCAGGCTTAAAGAGACCAGTAATTGATTTTTAAGAGTGTTTTGTATATTGTGACATGTCTTCTGGACTTTAAGTTTAGAAAAGCCTTCAAAGTGGGAAACTACAGTACTTTCTCTCTTGGTATTCATCAACTTCATTTACTTATGCCTATGATGTATGCTAGTGACAGAACTGACGTAGAAATTGATTCTGAGACTCTCGCCCTTTTGAAGTTGTTCAGAGAGAAGAAACTTGAGAGAACTTCTCACTGTGGCCTGTGATAAACTCTCATCTAGCATGTTGATGGAGAACTTGCAAAACTTTTTTTTTCTTTTTTTTTTTTGAGACAGTCTTATTCTGTCACCCAGGTTGGAGTGCAGTGGCACAATCATGGCTCACCACAGCCTCAACCTCCCAGGCTCAGGTGATACTCCCACCTCAGTCTCCTGAGTAGCTAGGACTACAGGCACCCACCACCACACCTGGCTAATTTTTGTAGAGATGGAGTTTCACCATGTTGCCCAGGCTGGTCTTGAACTCCTTGGGCTCAAGTAATCTGCCCACCTCAGCCTCCCAAAGTGCTAGGATTACAGGCGTGAGCCACAGCACCTGACCAGAACTTGCACAACTGTTTGCCCGTCTACAGAAATGTTGTAACGACTTTGGTACCATGGCATGATAGGGATTGACATTTTAATGTCTAAGGTCAATTAAGGGAGGGGCATGGGTCAGCCATAGTTAATTCTTACGAGCCATTCCCACATTACTCACGGAAACACAATGAGATTGTAACTGGATGTTTATAGAATCTGTTATAAGAATGGCATTGCTTTATCTTTAGAGAAGGGGCCAGTGAGCTGCAGGTGGCTAATGTCCACTTCTAGACAGATTTGATCTGATAAAGATGAAGATTGTCCTAGATAGAAAGGAGATGAACCTGAAGTTTGTGCACCAGTGGATGCAGCATTTCATGTTAAAGCAGGGCTGTTGTATACAGGGAAGAAAGAGAAATGAGTGAGCAAGTGGTGATTTTATTTTTTAAAACACTTTATAATGGGTCCTTAGCTCAAGCTCACAAAAGAAGCTTTAGAATTCCAGAGCAGTTTGAGTTTAAAAAAAAAAAAAAAAAAAAAAAGAAGTTCCCCTCTCCATGCAGGGGGAAAGAATAGTGGCTTCTGAAACCAGAATTCTCACCTCTGCAACCTCACCACAATTCATCATGTGTTCAGCATTCAAGGAAGAGGATGGACTCTTTGGTCCTATGAGGAAACTAATGCTGCACTGGGTTACTGTGTTTGCTTTTCAGCTCTGGGAGAGAGATGAGTTGGGTGGTCTCAGCCTCGGTGCCCATTCATCCACACTATTGAGCAAGTGCACAATTGACTCATTCCATAGTAGGGGGGCAGGTAGATTGAGGGCATTTACAAGGCAGTCACAGTCCTGTAAAACAGGTGTTGTTTTTAGTTAGGCAGAGTAACAAAAAGATGGGGATGGGTGTATGGAATAGAATCTATGTCTTAGTTTGCCTCTACTGGAAGGAGGAGCAGACAGCAGCTTTTTCCTAACTATATATACCCTGAACATAACCTAATGCCTACTGATTGGGGTTCACAGTAGAGAAGGTAAAGAAATGGCTGTGACGAATAAACACTGAAAGTATTATTTGATGCGCTCACCCACGCCATGTTGAGAATACATTTGAAGAGTTAATATGTAGAAGATAACCACCAAGCAAAAACCAAAATGATGCAGAATAAGGAAGTTTATGGGCGCAAGGGAACTTAAGTTCCTGAAAACATTAATTAGACTCCAAATGTAGACGTGTTCAGGAGCAGCCCATCGCACTGCAAGGTCTAAAACCTGCCAACGCAACGTTCCGTAGGATCAGGTCTGAGCGGGGCCAGGAGATGGGAAGTGGGCCATGGGGGAACTGGTGTAGAATGTTACAGCACCTAGTTAATCGGCAGCCAGTCCATCACATTAAACATCCAGCCGTCATGTATTACCTTTCAAGTGAAAATGAATAACTCCCATTAAGAGCAAAATGGGTTTGAAGTCGATTCGAGACAGATTAAAGTACTGTTATGAATGTGTGTGTTGGGAGGAGGAGGATCTGTGTGTAATATGCTTGTCCTTGTACTTTTTAAATAATAGATGCCCTACAAACTTATGTAGACCAGGTTACCAAGACACTGGGGTTAAAGGTCACAATATGTGCATTCTGGGAAGAGCATCAACTTCCTGGAATATATTTCCTGCATCTGGCAAATTTTTCTTTTCAAAATTATATTGTGGCCTTATGATTTTAATGAATACAATTGATTTTCTAAAATTGTTTATTAAAGTAATGACAGCATCTTGGTGTCCACATCAGAACAAATTTCAAACCCAAGCATAAATGGAAATACATGACAGATAACTAGACAGGGTAAAAAAGAAAGCAGTTTAACAGGGAATAAAAATTGGGCTTTCTAATTCAGTGACCTGAATGCTGAGTCACATTATTTTTTCATGAGGGCAGTGGGTATGTATATTTTCTCACTACCACTTTTATTCTTACTGCTTTAAGCAAAATTCTGAAAAATGGAGTCCCACATTCAAAACAAATGAAAGAGCCAACACTCAGATATTGACCAGGTTATGGAACAATCAGATCCAACCACACTGTGTTTAAACTGGAGGAGCCTTGCTTATCCTGGATAAACCCTCAGCCTGGCTGTTTTCTTATCAAAGTGTTTGCCTCTACCAGAAGGAGGAGCAGATAGCAGGTTTTTCCTAACTATAAACCTTGATCCTAACCTAATGCTTACTGATCAGGGTTAACAATAGAGAAGGTAAAGAAATGTTTCCTTTCCAACCTTCAGAGAACTCCTTCCACCAGCACTTCTGTACATGCTGTGTGCTACTCAATCCTCATGGGCTGCTCCTCTTTAATTAGTGTTTGGTTTTTTGGTGGTATAGGCAAGAGGGGCGTGGAGCCATGGTTTGGGCAAGCTGATAGGAAACTTTCCCTATTCCCACCCACTCTGAATAAACTCTTGAGTCTGGAGCATTGGCTAGATTATATCCTGGATTCAGGCCCTGCCTAGTTCCACTCCTCAATTATATTCTTCCCCAAAAGCAAACTGCTGAATCCAAACTTGATTTTTTTCCCCCACATATTTGGTGTGCTGATACTCATGTGAACCTTTCTCAAATCACATTTTTCATGTTGCTGGTGCTGTACCATGTTGTGATTCCAAGAGGAGGGACAATAGAGTTGAGAGCACATCTCTTCTTAGATTTCTGAAGCACAGCATGTCTGGTACTGAGGTTGGCAAAGCAGCTGGTGAGACTTTCCCACCCACCCTCAGCCCTACTGCCCCGCACAAGCCAGCAGATTGTGTCTAGATTGGGGGAGGTTAGAACAGACTGAATTTAACTTAATCCAACTCCAGAGCCTTTTATTCCATTTCTTTGCCTTCTTTTCCTAATGTTCAGTTGTTAAAGTAGTGACAGAAATTCATGGGGGAGAAAGAAACACTTGCTTCTTTTCCAACATGCTTGATAAATCAGTCCGGATGTTCATCCTTCTTGAATTGTGGTGTTTTAAGAAAATCCTGTGCTATAAATGAATGTTGATTTTCACCCAACACAAACCCTCTGGGAGCTGGCCTGGTCTGGCTGCTGTATTGCATCTTCTACTTTCTCTTCTAGCATCGTCCAGCCAAGCAGAGAAGGAGCTGACAGATTCTCCTGCAACCTCCAAACGCATCTCCTTCCCAGGTAGCTCAGAGTCTCCCCTCTCTTCGAAGCGACCAAAAACAGCTGAGGAGACCAAACCGGAGCAGGTGAGGCTGGAAGGGACTCTGCTGGTGGGGAGGTGAGGTGTTTTAGACATTGGTAGGGAACAAACTTTTGGGTGGGCGGACTTGGGGGCATACACAATTGCTCAAAGCAGTGGGTATGTTCCCCACAGATGTACCAGTGTCCCTACTGCAAGTACAGTAATGCCGACGTCAACCGGCTCCGGGTGCATGCCATGACGCAGCACTCAGTGCAACCCATGCTTCGCTGCCCCCTGTGCCAGGACATGCTCAACAACAAGATCCACCTCCAGCTGCACCTCACCCACCTCCACAGCGTGGCACCTGACTGCGTGGAGAAGCTCATTATGACGGTAAGGCAGCCAGAAGCAGCACCCTATGGTCTTTCTCCAGGGTCAAAGGTGACGCAGTAACATGGGCAAGATACTGTGTTATTGGACGAGAAAGCCAGTGTAGAGTTGGAAATGTCAGAAAACAGTCCTCATTCTGTGACTTTTGTTGTACTGTCCCTGCCTTAGACTTGGCATGACCATAGCCCAAAGTGCTGAACATGTTTCTCAACCTCCCTTATCATCCTCTCTCCCCTCAGGGGACAGAGGTATGGATTAGCTAACCATTTATGTGAAGAAATCATTATTCAAATTCTTTAAACCTTTACTGAGCAGGTCATGGACTAGATTGCTCTTACCTTCATTGTGTCTCATTTCATCCTCATAACAAATTCTGTTTTTGTTTTTGTTTTAAAAGGGAGCCAGGCACACTAGCTCACACCGCTAACCCCAGTTCTTTGGGAGGCCATGGTGGGGGGATTGCTTGAGGCCAGGAGTTTGAGACCAGCCTAGGTAACATAATGAGACCCCCGTCTCTACAAAACATATTTTAAAATTAGCCAGGCTTGGTGGTGCATGCACCTGTAATCCTAGCTACTTGGGAGGCTGAGTTGGGAGGATCACTTGAGCCCAGGAGTTTGAGGTTGCAGTGAGCTATGATCAGGCCACTGTGCTCCAGCCTGGGTAACAGAGGGAGACTCTCTCTCTTTAAAAAAGGAAAAAAAAAATTTTGGCACATTCCCATCAGCAGATAAGGAAGCTGAGGCTCAAAGATGTTAATTGACTTGATGCCATTTGTAAGGAGCAGAGATGAGATTTGAACCTGCAATTTCCAACTCTAGGGGTAGCCCTGTAATGGAGGAGTTTCTCAGTGGATACTTTGATTTTCAAAGCAAGAAAATGTTGAGATGGATTTGCTGATTCGTGAATGTGGGTTTTGCATTTGAACATGATATTGCTACAACTGCAGATTTTGAAAGCATGCCCCTGAGTGACCACTATAAACATGGCCTAATTAGTGTAAAGATGTAAATCTAACTGTAATATGAAAACTTTTCAAAATAGTGCCGGTGATGGTGATGTCCTACTTTTGACTATCTGGTGCTGTTATGAAAGTCATTTCCTGGCCAGGCGTGGGGGCTCACGCTTGTAATCCCAACACTTTGGGAGGCCGAGGCAGGCGCATCACCTGAGGTCAGGAGTTTGAGACCAGCCTGGCCAACATGGCGAAACCCTGTCTCTGCTAAAAATACAAAAATTAGCCAGGCATGGTGGCAGGTGCCTGAAATCCCAGCTACTAAGGAGGCTGAGGCAGGAGAATCAATTGAACCCGGGAGGCAGAGGTTGCAGTGAGCTGACATTGCACCACTGCACTCTAGCCTGGGCGACAGAGCGGGACTCCGTCTCAAACAAACAAACAAACAAAAAACACCAAAGCCCTTTCCTGATCATTAGAGGAAAAACCACCAAAAAGAACTATTCTCACCTCTTCCTTAGCATTATTTTAGCAGTGGAGTAATAAGAAGTTAATTTGATTGCCGTTTCATGTGAAGATACCCAGAGAGGTAGTCTGTTCACAACTGCACATTATAATGTGCAGGTCACAGACATGTCACTTCTAGGCATTTCCTATTCCATTTGGTTCTGCAAAAATTAATGAATAATGTTGTAAGTGATGTTTAGTCGTGAAGAACATATAATCGATGATGCATCAAGAGAACCTTAGCAGCCAATGGGAAGCTCAAAGGTGACCTAGCATGAGTTGCCTTTCAGAGGTCTTTTAAGTATAAATTAACTTTCTGTGGGTGTTTTCAAATTAGCTGATGAACATTGTGTAAAGATTCTGTGTAAGTGATAACCTCCTTCTGTGGACCCATGGGTTTCTGTGTTACTGGTTTCCTCAGCTTTCTCATCAGCCTTGGAAGTAACAGGCCTCATTGTACTTCCCAGTTGATGGACTAGAACCATGGGAGCCTGAAGGAACAGAAAGAGATGTGGGGAGGGAAGCATTGTCAATACTGACCTACATTTTTCTTTTACTTAGGTGATTGTTTTTGCTATTTTAATATAAATCTAGTCTAGGGACTGAGCCTATAGTAATCTGCACGACTGGTTTACATTAGACAGTAAAAACTTCATTTATATATCTCTAGGGACTAGAGTATAACTTATATTTCAAATATTCATTGTCATATTTTCATAACAGCAATCGCAAGGTAAATTTCAAGTGGCAAGTGTGGTGGTCATTGTGAATCTTCATTTACCAACAGAGTCTTCAAGGGCAGGATATTACTTCTGTGTTTGCTTAGGTAGCAATCCCTAAGATATTTCTGGAAGTTACCCATTAACTAGCACCTTTGGAAGCAGTGATCCTTAACCTTTATGGAGACTCTCATGAAAGCTATACAACAGCCATACTGGATTATTCTTTGCACACCAATGTTTGATAACCACTGTTACCCTCCATCAAGTATTTTGCAAATATAAAATTGTATGTACAATGCCAGGGAGCATAAGGATATATCCATGGGACTGGCCAATAAAAACTGTTCTAGAACCCCTGACAATGTAATTATGTAGGAGACACTGCTCCCTAAAGCACTGCTGTGCTTGGTACCTTGTATAGAAACCCCTATGTGCCTAATCTTTCCATAGCAGACCATGGAAATGTTTTCTAGACATTTCTGAGAAGTATGCAGGTTGTGGGAAATGCACTGGTAATAGGAAGTCAATTTGTTAGCAACAAGAGAAAGTTAATGGATTCAGGAATAAAGTTGAAAGTTATGAGAAATATAATCATGTAAGTATTTTACTTTTTCCCGAAAGATGTATATGCAAGGATGAGTTTTCTCTTTGCATGGGAAGATGGAGGTATGGCATGGCTGTCAGTATTGAACTGGTCTGTCCAGTCATGGGGATAGTTTGCATTGAGCCAAACTATGCATTTCTATCTCAGTCCTTTAGTTCAGCAGGAAAAAAATGAGCAACCAGGGTTGTTAGAAGGAATTTGTGGGCCTACCACAAGGTGAACCCGAGATCCTGTTTGAGGACTGGAATACTGATGATCCTGGTCTCTGCCCTGATGAATCAAAGCAGATGCCAGTGTCTTTCCTCTGAAAAATTTGGTATAAAAATGGAATTTGCAATTGTTTTAAAAACTAAGTGATTATAATGAACCTATGGTTAAAATCATGTCACGGGAGGGTATCTTACTGTCATTTTGTTAGAAAATTGGCCCTGGGAAAGTATTGGTTAGGCTCTCTAACGATATATCTGTTTGTTCATGGCCAACTACAGCAGGAAACTGAAAACAGCATGATGAAAAATGCCCCTCTAATCAGGGCTCCATTTTCTAAACCATATCGTTAAGGAATGGCCAGTTCTACGGTCATTCATCCTCCAGGAGAAGAAAGTTATGTCTGCTTTGTCCCTGAGTGGCTAGGATGAATAGCAGCAAGAGGAGTGAATCTTCTTTCTTTCCAAATGGGTTGACTGAGTTAGTTGCCGTTGGCTGCAGAATAGGAAAAGCTTGCAAAATCTCCCAAACAGATGATTCCTGGCAGACATGGGGTGTGTCCGGGCTATTTACAGCTATAAATTCTGGTAAATATATTTTGCTGTCTGGGTCCAAAGTCTCAGGATTTAGCTTGAGTTCGGTTCAGTCCCACTAAAAGTAAATTCCACCCTGATAAATGGAAACAGATTACTTTCTACACGTCTTTCCGTTCAGTTGTAAATGGAGTGCGTTTTGAGGAGGCTTCATTTAATAATACCTTATCAGACAGCTTTCAGGAACCTGCAGTGTCTAATATGTCTGTTGCTATGGTAACAGCTGCTTGCTTATGCTCTGCATTTCATATCTATGTCTTCCATGGGCCCCCTTCTTCTTACTGATGAGGGGGCTTGAGAAATATTCTCCACTAGGAACAATTGCAGTGCTGGCCCTCCACTATGGAGACCGCACCCACAGCACTTCATTCTTCTTGGCCTATTGGAAACAGAGCTGCAAAGAGTGTCTCTGCACACGTCATATGAAAAGGAAATCTATAAAGCTTAAGGGAGATGAGACAAGGGCCCCTCCACAACTGGCTGGGCAGCCCGCCCCTAATGTCAGTTTCACATAAGAACTCTCACCTATTTACAAAGAAGCTTGAGATTTCAAATTGGTGAAAGAGATGTAGGAGCTGCTGCTCAGTGCCCTTATTTTCCTATTCTTTCAGGAAAGGAGGGTGGAAGGCATGGGGCCCATGTTTCTGGCCCCTGGATGAGAATAGGAAAGACCACCTACCATGCATTTCAATACTCTTAAATTATTCTAATTGATCACTATCTTTCTAAGTGACAGGACATACCACTGGGATCCTGAAGCACTGATATGGGGAAATTCTCTTTGTTCTTTCATCATTTAACAAAATATGACCTCACAGTGGAGATGGGATTGGCTCCTGGGCAGCTTAGGAACATATTCTCTAGCCCTTTGTCTTCGCTCCCTTTGGTAGTTCTTAATTATTCTGTATTTTTTTACCTGCACAGATTTCCCTTCCATGCTCCTGGCCCTGTGTTGCCTGCACTTTTCTCTGTATCTCTTTTGAGACCAATAGTTTGTAACCTTGTGATTTTTTTTCCATCAGTGTCTGTGACTCTCTATGCCTCATGTGTGCCTGTGTGTCTGTGAGTCTCTGGGACAGGCTGGTCATCTGGGGCTCTAGGGCGGCCACTGGCCTGGGGATAGTCACACCCACCTGGGTACCAGCTCTCTCTCCTTGCCTGTATCTTAAGAGGAAGGTAATGAAAATAATCGAGGTTCATTAATTCCAAGCCCTGTGAGATGATAGCCATTTGGAGCCTGTTTGCCAATTAGATGGTCTAAATTAGAAGTGACCTTGGTATACTGCCACTGCTTGCCTCTCAGTCTAATGAAGCTTTTCTCTCCAATTCATTCTCCTCCTCAGTTCTCACCTCTCTCTGCGCACATGTGTATAACTCTTCATGTGTTTCCTGTTCTCCCATCTACCTTTTCAATCCTCAGTTAAAAAAATCTGGTCCTGAGCTACATTTGTTTCCAGCCCACATGAATGTTAACACGGCCCTACAGTATTTTCTTTTGAGCTTGATGTATTTAAAAATTGAATGAACTACCATACAGAAGGAGTTTTAGAAAAGAAACAAGAAGGCCAAAGTGGGAGGATGGCTTGAGTCCAGGAGTTCGAGATCAGCCAGGCAAACATGGCAAGACTGTGTCTCTACCAAAAAAACAAAACACACAAAAAATTGCTGAGAGTGGTGGTGTGCACATGTAGTCCTAGCTACCCAGGAGGCTGAGGCAGAAGAATCACTTAAGCCCAGCAGTTCGAGGCTATAGCGAGCCATGATCGTGCTACTGCACTCCAGTCCAGGCGACAAAGTAAGACTATCTCAAAAAAAAAAAAAAAAAAAAAAAAAAAAAAAAAGAAAACAAAGAAAAGGAAATGGGACAAGGAGAGAAGAAGCTGGGCCTTTTAGATACCATGGTCCAGTTCTCCGTGGGAGGCAGAGGTTGCAGTGAGCTGACATTGCGCCACTGTACTCCAGCCTGGGTGACAGAGCGGGACTCTGTCTCAAACAAACAAACAAAAAACACCAAAGCCCTTTCCACATGTAGAAGGGCAGTAAAGGAGAGTGGGGAACATGTTCTCCCTGGCACATGCAGAAGGCAGTAAAGGGGAGTGGGGAACCCAACTCTGAAACTACTGGCAACAGGCGCCCTGGTTTGTTGGCTATAAGTGTGCAGACACCAGCTAGTGGGCCCCAGTGGCTGTCTAGGTACAGGACAGGAAGTGAGCAACTGGCCTCTTGCTGGAACAGCTGGCTTTAGATATACCACTAGCTAGACTGCTCAGCCCTAAAAGCAGCTGGGTTTTAACTTCATGCTTAAATGACCAGCCTCATCCACAAGGATGTAGAGACTAGCTTGGTCTGTGCCAAGGAGGTCTGTGTCTGAGGTCTCTCTTCTTTTGTCTGAGTTTCTTCATTCTATTCATTTTCAATTAAAGGTAAAGGATTTGAGGCATCCTTGGGAGCCTAGGTATTAGCAAATCTACACTTTCACCTGTAATAGTGGGCTTTTCAGAAATAAGTCCTTAAAGTAAGCAATGCCAAAGCGGTAGGAATAAGGGTGTCAGAGAAACTAGTTTCACCACTTTTGCTAAGAAAATATCTCTGCTGGCGAGGCATAGTGGCTCATGGCTGTAATCCCAGCACTTTGGGAGGCTGATGGGGGAGGATCCCCTGAGGTCAGGAGTTCGAGACCAGCCTGGCCAACAAGGTGAAACCCCATCTCTACTAAAAGTACAAAAAAAAAAAATAACTGGGTGTGGTGGTGCACACCTGTAATACCAGCTACTCGGGAGGCTGAGGCAGGAGAATCACTTTAACCTGGGAGGAGACTGTAGTGAGCCAAGATCGCGCCATTGCACTCCATCTTGGGCCACAGAGCAAAACTCTGTCTCAAAAAAAATCTCTCTGCTTTCCAGCACATGGAAAGTGTCGGGGGCATCGATCTAACCTAGGCAAGCCTGTCTGCAGGTAGCCTTGAGAGATGAATTGGCATGAGCAGTCCCATAAGAACTTAGCAAAGGGTGACCTTGGCTGCACAGGGTGTTGTATTTGGCCCTTCCACATCTGTGACCTGCAGGGGTTGGTGTAAGTGGCAGGATGGTGTTCCTTATCACTCCAGCTTCTACCAAGAAATTATACATTTCAGCAGCCCCTCCCAAATGTCAGAGTGGGAGACTAGTCCCATACCTCAGACCCTGGGCTGTATAAGGTGTGCCCTGGAGGCTTTAGGGTACACTCACCTCATAGAATCTTGAAAAGCATTAAAACATAATCCGAAATAATAATGAACCAAACTAGGAAGAGCTTGGAACTATGTATTTATGAACCTATGTCGCTTCTCCTAGTAGATCAAGGGCAGTTCACTTGAGTACATGGACTTCCTTCTGGGGAGCTTGTGATTTCCTGAAATTATCTGGAATACTTTTTCTGTGAAAGTATTTTCCTAGGAGTCTGCAACTTGTATTAGATTTCTAAGGCTTTTGTGACCTCTAAAGGGTTATTTATTCTGCATCATAAGCTTTTTGGAGACAGGGACTTTTGTCTGGCTCTCTGCATCTCAGAAGCATGCAGCAGCACATGGATCCTGTACAGTGTTTACTTAGTAAATGATGGTCAATTAAATGAACTGAGAGTCACTCAAGGCTCCTCTTTCTCAACTGTGTTATTTTGGAAGTACTTAAGTGTAGAACGCTTCTGCTTCTATTATATATGAAAATTGCTTATACTGGGAGGTTTTGAGCACGGGAGTAGAACTCCACGTTTCTTTTGTTACGCATGAGACCTGTTTGTTAGGAATATGTCAGAGCCACTGTTTGTTTCCAAATTTTCTGCACTCCAGTCAGCTGATGGTTTCTTCCCAAGTTTCCATGAAACCTACAAGTACTCTGGGAGGAAGGTAGCTGAACTGGCTCAGAAGGTTTGGGAGGAAAACGTGGTGTCTAGAAGATCACCATGGACTGCCTTTTGCATGGCAGAGGCCAGCCTTGAGACCCAAATGTTGTAATGGCTGTAATCAATTGAATTTTCTTAACCAGAAAAACTTTTGTCTTCTTGTTACTTCTCAGGTTTATTAGTGAATAGAGTGGGGAATATAATTTAATATATTAAATGTTTATTGATGTATGGATCATTGGAATAATCAGTGTGGATGGTACATTCAATGTAGAAAGTGTAGGTGTTTGGGCTGATGTATACTGTCATCTGGCCAAACCTTAGAACTTTTTTTTGTTTGGCTTTTGAGTCCATAGCTGGAAGTATGGACATTGTAGGATTGTGGCCAGAGATAGAGAGAAGAGGAGAAGGGGAGAAGGAAGAGAGAGAAAGCATGTATATTGTTCTGCAGGAAAATTGGTGGTAGGACCAGTTATTTGAGGGCCTTTGAAGTCTGGCATACTTGGCATGACCCTGGTTATGCTATAACCAGGTTTTGTCTTCTCATAAACCTACATGTTTCAGTGTTGCTGGCAAAAGGGAAGTGAGTCATTACCTGTGCTCAGCACAACTGGGATGGATTGATTG
The DNA here is from genome assembly GCF_003255815.1 of Theropithecus gelada. Taxonomy (NCBI): domain Eukaryota; kingdom Metazoa; phylum Chordata; class Mammalia; order Primates; family Cercopithecidae; genus Theropithecus; species Theropithecus gelada. The sequence continues at coordinate 29,332,459 of NC_037688.1, forward strand.
ATTGATTGACTGGAGACAGAATCTCACTCTGTCACCCAGGCTGGAGTGCAGTGGCGCAATCTCAGCTCACTGCAACCTCTGCCTCCGGGGTTCAAGCATTTCTCTTGTCTCAGCGTCTCAAGTAACTGGGACTACAGGAATGCGCCACCACGCCTGGCTAATTTTTGTATTTATAGTAGAGATGGGGTTTCGCCATGTTGGTCAGGCTGGTCTTGAACTTCTGACCTCAAGTGATCCACCCACCTCAGCCTCCCAAAGTGCTGGGATTACAGGCGTGAGCCACCGCACCCGGCCGACAGCTGGGTTATTACTTTCCCATTTTCAGCTATCCATTAGAGACTATGACTGGGACAGTCTGAATTCCATGCAGTTTAGTGGCCAGATATGACTGGAAAACAAAGGGCGTGCCAAGGCAAGTGTTGAAGGAAGTCTGCCTTTGGATATATATATCACCTCAGTGAGCAGAAGGACTCCTCAGTGTGCTCTGTTGATAGGATCATGTTTGTGGCTCTTCAAGATGAAGCATGAAAGCTTTGAGTAAAAAGCTTTGGAAGCTGGTAGGAGAGGGAAGAGTGGGGCAAAGGCATGGGAATGTTAGTGTCTGACTGACATGGGGCCCTCCAGTAGCCTGTGTAGCAAGGCCGCTTCCATTCTCAACCTCTGTTCAGACACATGTGCAGACAGACCCCACCTGCATTTCCAGATCCTTGGGATTCTCTTTAGGGATCTTCCTGTTTGCCTCCTGGGAATTTCTTGCCCATCAAAATTTCATGTACCAACCCCCACTTTTTTTCAGGGAGAGTTTGGGTACACTATAGATGAGAAGATGCAGGTGGATAAAAGTAGTTACTTAAACACATATGGGGCAAGACTTACAGGTTTGGAGGCCCAGATTAAGATGCAGAGGAGCATGTGAGGTTGATGATTATATTTCGGGGAGAGTTAATTGATGGAAGGTGAAGGCAGACAAAGAACCGCTGCTTACTGCCTTCTTGAATCCCAATCAGGAATTATGATTAAAGTCGCAGCGAGACAACAGAGGGCTGATGAATTGGTGTCTTTTTTTTTTTTTTCTTTTTTGCCGTCATTCACACTTGATTGACTTCAACCTTTCAAGTGCAAAAGTCTCTCTTTTCCATTATTATTCATAGCCATCTGAGTTTTTCTAATTAAAGTGTATGAAAACAATTACTGATCCGTCGTACTGAGTCTGTTAGAGGGGATGTCTGCCTTACTGTAATGCGTATGAAAAGCCCACAGTTTTCTATAATGATGTGCAGCTGAGGTGTTAGATAATTTTATTCTTTTTTACTCTGTAGGGCTTTTTTTTTTTTATTTCTCATGATTCATTTTTCATAATTCCTAAAGATCCCAGGAAAGGACTGATCCTGCAGCTACAACCGAGAAAGGAGGTGGGGGGGAGTCTTTTTTCCTTTCCCTTTCTCCCCCTCTTACCCCCAACCTCGTGCTCCCCCTCGGCTGAGGACTGTAAATTAATCGGTGACCTTTCACTTCTCAGATTCCCGCTGGACTCCCCAACCACACTGGTCAGAAATGCCTTCTATTAAAAAGAAAATAGATGGAATGAGTTTGGCAATCTCTACTCCATTCCTAACGGTTCATCAACAGCTAGCCTTAACCAGCTGCCGATGAGCTTTGTGTGAGGTGCAGATGTCTGTGGAGGCAAGAATGCTATGTCACACACATTCACCTGCCATGCACCTGCTCTTCGTAAACACAGCATTTCTCAGAATGCTTCTCCATAGTGCCTGTTGCTTACTTTTTGCACCCGCTGGCACCTGGGTTGCTGAAATGATTCTAATACCCCTAGGGGTGATGTGGAGTTATCTTATGTTGATGGGGGTGGCTGTCTGGGTTTCCTCTAGTTGTCAAGCCTATTGCTGATGATTCTAGTGGACATTTCAGTAGCTATTTTGAGCAAGGCTGGAATCTTCACAACCATTAAAAACTAATAGTAATGTATTTAAAATATTTAATTTTGAACAGAAATCTAAGTATTCCAATCTTTGCAACAGATAGTGAAGATGTCTGTGCAGTACGGTTGTGTTTGATGGAAAAATAATGTCTCCAACTGGGGCTGGGCACCATGTAGAAAGGTTAGTGGTGACTGCAGTTTCTGGTCCTGTAGCTTCTAGGTCAGTCCATTTCTCTGGCTATCATCAAATGGGAGGCGGTTTCTAATTCATTTGCAATATCATCGCCACCTACCCTTCCCACCCCATATCAGGCAAAGGAATATTGCTTCTTTTTGAATGAAGAACCTTTGATTTTTCCATTGGATATCGAGGGCTGCTTATCACATTAACATAGGGCAAATGATAACTTGTTTGGACAGGCTTCTGGCTGTATGGCAGGGAGACCTAGAGAAATACCTGAGGCTCTACCCAAAAGTTGCAGCTGTTTGGATCCAGGCGATTTCCAGAATTGCTGTATTGAGAACAAATGGCCATGGTCAAGGTGGGGCTTCCGTGTTGTAGAATGCTGTGCAGGCCACCCTCTATGGCTGAGACATTGGTCAGAGGTTCCCTCTGATGTTGTATACCTTGGGCAGAGACTCCAGAAGAAATCGTGGCTTAAGTGAGTCACAAAAAAAGGCTTGTTTGTGCTTGATGTCAGCTTGTAAAGGGTTACAAATGTTGTTTCCTGGAAAATCTGCCAGCATGTCTGCGTGTCCTTAGCCTTCCCTTTGTTCTCTTCTTTTCTTCTTACCCTTTCCTTCACTCTTACTCCCCTCCTCCTCTTGCCTGAATACATTTTGAAAACAGTACTACAATGCTCCCTGCTTCAAGATTACAGTGTACTTTACTAGGTATGATTTAATTAGGGCCCTTATTATGTTTTCAGCAGCTTAAGGTGGGCCTTTCAACTTATCTACCTAATTGGTTGCACAAGAAGTTTCACAGCCCATGACAAAACATTGTCAGTGATCAAAGTCAAAATTCTGCATAAAGGAAAAATATTAATAATAAGATTATTCTTCAAGTGTGCACTGCTAATTATGTCCAGAATGTAACCGTAGAAACACTTTTGACTGATGTGAGCTTTGTCTAATAAACATGAATCTTCAGTGAGCTATGAAAAGTGAGACACCTCTAGCTTTTCTGAAGGCTAATTTTGCTTATTAAATACTTTTTAAACCTTTTCCTATTTTGTGTTGCTTTCCTCTCCATTTGACTCGCCTTGCTCTTCTCAGGTGACCACCCCCGAGATGGTGATGCCCAGCAGCATGTTCCTCCCAGCAGCTGTTCCAGATCGAGATGGGAATTCCAATTTGGAAGAGGCAGGAAAGCAGCCTGGTCAGTATCATTATAATTGAAATAAGATGGAATGCCAAAATGTTCATGGAGAAAGGCTTTCAGGAATTCTTTACAATACTCTTAAGGTGAATGTAACTGATCAGGAGATGAGGGGCACTGTCATTAGCTACTTTATACTCTGGTTCTTGGCATGTATTTGTATATTACTCACATGGTTTAAAGTGAGAGAAAATCAGTATGAGAACCAGTGGAAGTCTGGCAGAGACACATGCGTCCCCTTAAACTATACAATTAGGGAGTGAATAAGCAGAGACTCAGTCAGTAGGCCCCACCGTCGTAAGCCATTAAACACTGTATTTCTGAGGACTTAATTAGTAGGGACTTGTGGGTTGATTTCTAGGTACACTGGATTAGTTGTCTTTTGTTCTGAGTTTTCTGGGATTGGATTAGGATGAAGCACAGAGGTGCCTTTGGAAAGAACACTGCTGTAGACATGTATGCTGCAATAGTTGGTGCCACATAGTGTTTCCTGGCTAGATGGATGGTTAGACCTCTGTGAGGCTGTCCTACATCTTTCACTTCTAAGGTGGGAAGAGTTCTAAGTTGGGAAGAGTTGGCCACACTACTGCCCCGCCTCCTCTCTTTCTTGTGAGTTTTCCATATCAGACAATGGACAAATGACCTGATAAAGGGTCTTGGTATTTATAGGTGTGATGATCTCGTTGTAGGAAAAAAAAAGTATTTTAAATAATTGAACACTTGAATGTTCATTGCTTATTGAATAGAGATGGCAATCAGAAGTCACATTATAATAAGAAATTAAATGCCTACAAATATGTATCCCCAAATTTCTTATATTACAATGTTCAGCAGTTCTTGTAAATTCCTCACAACTTAGGACAGCATTAATTCACATATTCTACACTTCAGATCTACTGTGCTAAATTCTTATTACATAAAAGATGAACATAAAAGGGAAATCCAGTCTAAGATCAGTAACCTTCAAACCAGTTCTTGAGAAATTGAGGATTCTGAGTCAAGCAATTAAATGCTATTTAAAAGACTGTTAGATCTGTGATATGACATGGGTCTATTATGCATTGAAACTTTTTGTATTTCCTTTTATTCATCTCTGTTCATGTGCACCCTGTTTATAATATGTGCTCTATTGGAGGAACAAAAGAAAGCAGGAGGTGCTCCGCAGAGATTCTGTCATTCAGGTTGGGCACTTCCCTCATCATCAGATTCTGTGTTCATGAGGCCTGACTAGGTAGACTGCTCTGGGTGTCATCCTTGAAACAAAGCCTTCTTTATCTTTGGGTTTGATTTTTTTTTTTTTTTTTTTTTAAACAGAAACCTCAGAGGATCTGGGAAAGAACATCTTGCCGTCCGCAAGCACAGAGCAAAGCGGAGATTTGAAACCCTCCCCTGCTGACCCAGGCTCTGTGAGAGAAGACTCAGGCTTCCTCTGCTGGAAGAAGGGGTGCAACCAGGTTTTCAAAACTTCTGCTGCCCTTCAGACGCATTTCAATGAAGTGCATGCCAAGAGGCCTCAGCTGCCGGTGTCAGATCGCCATGTGTACAAGTACCGCTGTAATCAGTGTAGCCTGGCCTTCAAGACCATTGAAAAGTTGCAGCTCCATTCTCAGTACCATGTGATCAGAGCTGCCACCATGTGCTGTCTTTGTCAGCGCAGTTTCCGAACTTTCCAGGCTCTGAAGAAGCACCTCGAGACAAGCCACCTGGAGCTGAGTGAGGCTGACATCCAACAGCTTTATGGTGGCCTTCTGGCCAATGGGGACCTCCTGGCAATGGGAGACCCCACCCTGGCTGAGGACCATACCATAATTGTTGAGGAAGACAAGGAGGAAGAGAGTGACTTGGAAGATAAACAGAGCCCTACGGGCAGTGACTCTGGGTCAGTACAAGAAGACTCGGGCTCAGAGCCAAAGAGAGCTCTGCCTTTCAGAAAAGGTCCCAATTTTACTATGGAAAAATTCCTAGACCCTTCTCGCCCTTACAAGTGTACCGTCTGCAAGGAATCATTCACTCAAAAGAATATCCTGCTAGTACACTACAATTCTGTCTCCCACCTGCATAAGTTAAAGAGAGCCCTTCAAGAATCAGCAACCGGTCAGCCAGAACCCACCAGCAGCCCGGACAACAAACCTTTTAAGTGTAACACTTGTAATGTGGCCTACAGCCAGAGTTCCACTCTGGAGATCCATATGAGGTCTGTGTTACATCAAACCAAGGCCCGGGCAGCCAAGCTGGAGGCTGCGAGTGGCAGCAGCAATGGGACTGGGAATAGCAGCAGTATCTCCTTGAGCTCCTCCACGCCAAGTCCTGTGAGCACCAGTGGCAGTAACACCTTTACCACCTCCAATCCAAGCAGTGCTGGCATTGCTCCAAGCTCTAACTTACTGAGCCAAGTGCCCACTGAGAGTGTAGGGATGCCACCCCTGGGGAATCCTATCGGTGCCAACATCGCTTCGCCTTCAGAGCCCAAGGAGGCCAATCGGAAGAAACTGGCAGATATGATTGCATCCAGGCAGCAGCAACAACAGCAGCAGCAACAGCAACAACAACAACAAGCACAAACACTGGCCCAGGCCCAGGCTCAAGTTCAAGCTCACCTGCAGCAGGAGCTGCAGCAACAGGCTGCCCTGCTCCAGTCTCAGCTGTTTAACCCCACCCTCCTTCCTCACTTCCCCATGACGACTGAGACCCTGCTGCAACTACAGCAGCAGCAGCACCTCCTCTTCCCTTTCTACATCCCCAGTGCCGAGTTCCAGCTTAACCCCGAGGTGAGCTTGCCAGTGACCAGCGGGGCACTGACGCTGACTGGGACGGGCCCAGGCCTGCTGGAAGATCTGAAGGCTCAGGTTCAGGTCCCACAGCAGAGCCATCAGCAGATCTTGCCGCAGCAGCAGCAGAACCAACTCTCTATAGCCCAGAGTCACTCTGCCCTCCTTCAGCCAAGCCAGCACCCCGAAAAGAAGAACAAATTGGTCATCAAAGAAAAGGAAAAAGAAAGCCAGAGAGAGCGGGACAGTGCCGAGGCGGGAGAGGGCAACACCGGTCTGAAGGAAACACTGCCAGACGCCTTGAAGGCCAAAGAGAAGAAAGAGCTGGCACCAGGGGGTAGTTCTGAGCCTTCCATGCTCCCTCCACGCATTGCTTCAGATGCCAGAGGGAATGCCACCAAGGCCCTGCTGGAGAACTTTGGCTTTGAGTTGGTCATTCAGTATAATGAGAACAAGCAGAAGGTGCAGAAAAAGAATGGGAAGACTGACCACGGAGAGAACCTGGAAAAGCTCGAGTGTGACTCCTGCGGCAAGTTGTTTTCCAACATCTTGATTTTAAAGAGTCATCAAGAGCACGTTCACCAGAATTACTTTCCCTTCAAACAGCTTGAGAGGTTTGCCAAACAGTACAGAGACCACTATGATAAACTGTACCCACTGAGGCCTCAGACCCCAGAGCCACCACCACCTCCCCCTCCACCCCCTCCACCCCCACTTCCGGCAGCGCCGCCTCAGCCAGCGTCCACGCCAGCCATCCCCGCATCAGCCCCACCCATCACCTCACCTACGATTGCACCGGCCCAGCCATCAGTGCCGCTCACCCAGCTCTCCATGCCCATGGAGCTGCCCATCTTCTCGCCGCTGATGATGCAGACGATGCCACTGCAGACCTTGCCAGCTCAGCTACCCCCACAGCTGGGACCTGTGGAGCCTCTGCCTGCGGACTTGGCCCAACTGTACCAGCATCAGCTCAATCCAACCCTGCTCCAGCAGCAGAACAAGAGGCCTCGCACCAGGATCACGGATGATCAGCTCCGAGTCTTGCGGCAATATTTTGACATTAACAACTCCCCCAGTGAAGAGCAAATCAAAGAGATGGCAGACAAGTCTGGGTTGCCCCAGAAAGTGATCAAGCACTGGTTCAGGAACACCCTCTTCAAAGAGAGGCAGCGTAACAAGGACTCCCCTTACAACTTCAGTAATCCTCCTATCACCAGCCTGGAGGAGCTCAAGATTGACTCCCGGCCCCCTTCGCCGGAACCTCCGAAGCAGGAGTACTGGGGAAGCAAGAGGTCTTCAAGAACAAGGTTTACAGACTACCAGCTGAGGGTCTTACAGGACTTCTTTGATGCCAATGCTTACCCAAAGGATGATGAATTTGAGCAACTCTCTAATTTACTGAACCTTCCAACCCGAGTCATAGTGGTGTGGTTTCAGAATGCCCGACAGAAGGCCAGGAAGAATTATGAGAATCAGGGAGAGGGCAAAGATGGAGAGCGGCGTGAGCTTACAAACGATAGATACATTCGAACAAGCAACTTGAACTACCAGTGCAAAAAATGTAGCCTGGTGTTTCAGCGCATCTTTGATCTCATCAAGCACCAGAAGAAGCTGTGTTACAAGGATGAGGATGAAGAGGGGCAGGACGACAGCCAAAATGAGGATTCCATGGATGCCATGGAAATCCTGACGCCTACCAGCTCATCCTGCAGTACCCCGATGCCCTCACAGGCTTACAGCGCCCCAGCACCATCAGCCAATAATACAGCTACCTCCGCTTTCTTGCAGCTTACAGCGGAGGCTGAGGAACTGGCCACCTTCAATTCAAAAACAGAGGCAGGCGATGAGAAACCAAAGCTGGCGGAAGCTCCCAGTGCACAGCCAAACCAAACCCAAGAAAAGCAAGGACAACCAAAGCCAGAGCTGCAGCAGCAAGAGCAGCCCGAGCAGAAGACCAACACCCCCCAGCAGAAGCTCCCCCAGTTGGCGTCCCTGCCTTCGTTGCCACAGCCTCCTCTGCAAGCGCCCCCTCCGCAGTGTCCCTTACCCCAGTCGAGCCCCAGTCCTTCCCAGCTCTCCCACCTGCCCCTCAAGCCCCTCCACACATCAACTCCTCAACAGCTGGCAAACCTACCTCCTCAGCTAATCCCCTACCAGTGTGACCAGTGTAAGTTGGCATTTCCATCATTTGAGCACTGGCAGGAGCATCAGCAGCTCCACTTCCTGAGTGCGCAGAACCAGTTCATCCACCCCCAGTTTTTGGATAGGTCCCTGGATATGCCTTTCATGCTCTTTGATCCCAGTAACCCACTCCTGGCCAGCCAGCTGCTCTCTGGGGCCATACCTCAGATTCCAGCAAGCTCGGCCACTTCTCCTTCAACTCCAACCTCCACGATGAACACTCTCAAGAGGAAGCTGGAGGAAAAGGCCAGTGCAAGCCCTGGCGAAAACGACAGTGGGACGGGAGGAGAAGAGCCTCAGAGAGACAAGCGTTTGAGAACAACCATCACACCAGAACAACTAGAAATCCTCTACCAGAAGTATCTACTGGATTCCAATCCGACTCGAAAGATGTTGGATCACATTGCCCATGAGGTGGGCTTGAAGAAACGTGTGGTGCAAGTCTGGTTTCAGAACACCCGAGCTCGGGAAAGGAAAGGACAGTTCCGGGCTGTAGGCCCAGCGCAGGCCCACAGGAGATGCCCTTTTTGCAGAGCGCTCTTCAAAGCCAAGACTGCTCTTGAGGCTCATATCCGGTCCCGTCACTGGCATGAAGCCAAGAGAGCTGGCTACAACCTAACTCTGTCTGCGATGCTCTTAGACTGTGATGGGGGACTCCAGATGAAAGGAGATATTTTTGATGGAACTAGCTTTTCCCACCTACCCCCAAGCAGTAGTGATGGTCAGGGTGTCCCCCTCTCACCTGTGAGTAAAACCATGGAATTGTCGCCCAGAACTCTTCTAAGCCCTTCCTCCATTAAGGTAGAAGGGATTGAAGACTTTGAAAGCCCCTCTATGTCCTCAGTTAATCTAAACTTTGACCAAACTAAGCTGGACAATGATGACTGTTCCTCTGTGAACACAGCAATCACAGATACCACAACTGGAGACGAGGGCAATGCAGATAATGACAGTGCAACGGGAATAGCAACTGAAACCAAATCCTCTTCTGCACCCAACGAAGGGTTGACCAAAGCGGCCATGATGGCAATGTCCGAGTATGAAGATCGGTTGTCATCTGGTCTGGTCAGCCCAGCCCCAAGCTTTTATAGCAAGGAATATGACAATGAAGGTACAGTGGACTACAGTGAAACCTCAAGCCTTGCAGACCCCTGCTCCCCGAGTCCTGGCGCGAGTGGATCTGCAGGCAAATCTGGTGACAGCGGGGATCGGCCTGGGCAGAAACGTTTTCGCACTCAGATGACCAATCTGCAGCTGAAGGTCCTCAAGTCATGCTTTAATGACTACAGGACACCCACTATGCTAGAATGTGAGGTCCTGGGCAATGACATTGGACTGCCAAAGAGAGTCGTTCAGGTCTGGTTCCAGAATGCCCGGGCAAAAGAAAAGAAGTCCAAGTTAAGCATGGCCAAGCATTTTGGTATAAACCAAACAAGTTACGAGGGACCCAAAACAGAGTGCACTTTGTGTGGCATCAAGTACAGCGCTCGGCTGTCTGTACGTGACCATATCTTTTCCCAACAGCATATCTCCAAAGTTAAAGACACCATTGGAAGCCAGTTGGACAAGGAGAAAGAATACTTTGACCCAGCCACCGTACGTCAGTTGATGGCTCAACAAGAGCTGGACCGGATTAAAAAGGCCAATGAGGTCCTTGGACTGGCAGCTCAGCAGCAAGGGATGTTTGACAACGCCCCTCTTCAGGCCCTTAACCTTCCTACAGCGTATCCAGCGCTCCAGGGCATTCCTCCCGTGTTGCTCCCGGGCCTCAACAGCCCCTCCTTGCCAGGCTTTACTCCATCCAACACAGGTGGGTTCTGCTCTAGCAGATCGTTTCAGGGCTAAATAGCTGCCCAGTCAGCATTCTGTTCTGTGGATACCACCCAAACCCTCTAAATGCGGGGCAGATGGGAAGTTTCCCTTTCTAGTTCTTTGAAAGCAACAAGACTTCAGTTCATTCCTGTTGAGTCTCTCAAGTGCTGGTGGGTCAGGGATGGGATCTCCTGGTTGGAACAGTCTCCTTAGAAACCACTCTTATCCCCTATAATAGGGAAAAACTTGAGGGTCCTGGTATACTAATTTCTGGAATATTTCAAGAAACAAGTTTCCATCATAGATCCTTTCATTCAGTCCTTGTGAAGATGCTGATCCTATCGAGATATTTGTTGTAAATATAAGACACCTGAGTTAGTCCTAGCTAATTCTGGATTATGCCCTAAGAAAACTGGTCCAAGAGCATTTAAATCAACTCTTTGCTCTCAACCTAGGGTCCCTGCCTTCTTGAGAGAGCTACAGTGGCAAAAGAATTGCTATTAGGGCCAGGCGCAGTGGTTCATGCCTATAATCCCAGCACTTTGGGAGGCCGAGATGGGTAGATCACGAGGTCAGGAGATCGACACCAGCCTGGCCAACATGGTGAGACCTCCGTCTCTACTAAAAATACAAAAATTAGGTGGTATGCACCTGTAGTCCCAGCTACTCAGGAGGCTGGGGCAGGAGAATCACTTGAACCCTGGAGGCAGAGGTTGCAGTGGGCCGAGATTGTGCTACTGCACTCCAGCCTGGCAACAGAGCAAGACTCTGTCTCAAAAAAGAAACAAACAAAAAAAGAACTGCTATCAGAAAGAAGCTCTTATGTGTAGATCCTTAATGTTAGGGTTCTCTTCTAGCCAGAACAATAGTGGCTGTTTCTAACAAGATAACTGTTCTACTGGAATGCACTGACCAGGAATCTTGTATTGGGCAACATGGTTCTGCTAAAATACTGATGCATGTTTCAGAGGTCCTCAGTCACCTCTTTTTTTTCCTTTTGCCCATTTCCCTTTCCTTGCTCCTGCTCATTGAGAATCATAAATACTTGGTTGGCGCTCTTATAGTCTCAATAGGGAGTTTTGCAGTTCTTCGTACATACCTCTCATTTTCCCTTCTCTGTCCTCACATCTCTGGATCCAGCCATCTTTGCTAAATTGGACCTTCACCTCCAGGGTCCTGTTAGGCTTAGACACAAGTCTGCAAATTCCCCCCACAATGGCCTGAATTGATTAGTTCCCGTTTACCAAAGGAGAACTCCTCCTAATGCTACCTTGCTTTCAAAATGTGTCCCTGTTCCCAGGGGTTAAAGCAGCTGTAATGCTTCCCACAGCAGTCTTAGTTTCTGGTTGAATTAGTTCCACATTTTACACTTTGGGTGGTGTTTTACCAAACATGAGGCTACTGCATTCCTGGTCCCCATTTCTTATTCAAAGAGAATAAGAAAAGAAAGCATTAAGACATAGAAGTTGTTGCTTATATGTGTTGACAAGCCATGTCACAGAAAGCCAGCTAGACATAAGCCAGGAAACAAACTATGGAAAACAGCACATCACTTAATTACCCCTGCAGCCCAAAACCCTGGCAGAGGGGCTTGGGAAGACTTAACACATCACAGTAATGTGAAAAAAGGAGAATCAGAACGTATGATTTATTCCGCTTGTTTTACAGATTGAGAAATCTGAGGCCCAGAGAGGTCGAGACCATTCAACAAGCTAGGGTAGGAGCTAGAGCTCCCACCTAGGCCTCTGGGCTCCCAGTGCTATGTGCTTCTTCCACAACACCCAGTATGAGCCAGTGAGTCAACAGGTATATGTTTAGTGCTACTCAGGTTCTGACCACTTAGAGTGGACTCAAGATAGAAAGATAAGCTGCAGACATGCCCCAGTTATCATCACCTGACCATAACACAGCTCTCAAGGAACACTGGATCTGGATCTGGAAGGGAAGGAACGAACTTGTGTTTATTTATTTATTTTTTTTTGAGGCGGAGTCTCCCTCTGTCACCCAGGCTGGAGTGCAGTGGCCGGATCTCAGCTCACTGCAAGCTCCGCCTCCCAGGTTTACGCCATTCTCCTGCCTCAGCCTCCCGAGTAGCTGGGACTACAAGTTACAAGCTTAGGTTACAAGTGTCCCAGGGTCACACGTCTGATGTGTGTTACCATATCACACAGGGTCAGTGTGACTCCAGAGTTGTAGGAGTAAGTCTTGGGGGGATGAAGTATCTTGCCAGATTCTGATCTTACAGATCAGAAAAAGGATGTCACAGAGTTGTGAGTATGTTGAGCTACTGTGTCTAGCATGACTAGTGCAAGGCTTGGTAAATAGAGATTTGTAAACATTTCTTAAAATGTGAACCTTTTTTTTTGAGACGGAGTCTCGCTCTGTCGCCCAGGCTAGAGTGCAGTGGCTGGATCTCAGCTCACTGGAAGCTCCGCCTCCCGGGTTTACGCCATTCTCCTGCCTCAGCCTCCCAAGTAGCTGGGACTACTGGCGCCCGCCACCTCGCCCGGCTAGATTTTTGTATTTTTTAGTAGAGACGGGGTTTCACCGTGTTAGCCAGGATGGTCTCGATCTCCTGACCTTGTGATCCGCCCATCTCAGCCTCCCAAAGTGCTGGGATTACAGGCTTGAGCCACCGCGCCCAGCCGAACTTGTGTTTATTAAACATCTATTATATGTCAGGCCCAATGCTAAGCTTTTTCTATCAATATGGTCTTTCATTTAATTCTTATAATCATCTATTGTTGAAAGCTGAGGTTACAAGTGTTCAACTGACAGTCCCAGGGTCACACGTCTGATGTGTGTTACCATATCACACAGGGTCAGTGTGACTCCAGAGTTGTAGGAGTAAGTCTTGGGGGGATGAAGTATCTTGCCAGATTCTGATCTTACAGATCAGAAAAAGGATGTCACAGAGTTGTGAGTATGTTGAGCTACTGTGTCTAGCATGACTAGTGCAAGGCTTGGTAAATAGAGATTTGTAAACATTTCTTAAAATGTGAACCTTTTTTTTTTTGAGACGGAGTCTCGCTCTGTTGCCCAGGCTAGAGTGCAGTGGCCGGATCTCAGCTCACTGCAAGCTCCGCCTCCCGGGTTTACGCCATTCTCCTGCCTTAGCCTCCCAAGTAGCTGGGATTACAGGCGCCCACCACCTCGCCCGGCTAGTTTTTTGTATTTTTTAGTAGAGACGGGGTTTCACCGGGTTAGCCAGGATGGTCTCGATCTCCTGACCTCGTGATCCGCCCGTCTCCGCCTCCCAAAGTGCTGGGATTACAGGCTTGAGCCACCGCGCCCGGCCGAAATGTGAACCTCTTATATAGACCATCAGTTGAAGACACACAGTTTAAGGCTTTTTGACTGAATCTCCTAAAAGCCTGGAGCCATAGGGATGGAGAAATCTCTAGATACTCCTTCCTTGCCCCACTGATCTTTTGGCCCCGGCTCCAAACCTAAAACTTAGTGCAGGATCATTGCCTAGTGGAGACAGAGCCATGTGCCAAGTTTAGAACTCAGAGTCTACTCTCTCTCTGTCTTGTTTGTGCCAATTTAACCAAGTCTTTACTAAGCTTTTCTGAGTAGAGTCACACATATCTTCTCTGGTGTCTTATGTGCACTGAGGACACTGGATGATGAGATGCTGAAGGAACCTTCCTCCTTAGCTATCCAGTATTAACGGATGTTTGGGATTGGCAATTTGAAGCAATCTTGTTCTTTCCATCTGAAATATGAGGGTTTTGATGGTCAACACTGTACCACGATAGCCAGAAATCAGCAGTCTTCCCCCAGGTCTGGGCTTCAGAGTGCTTTTTCTTGCTTTTTTTTCCTCAGTGTCATGTTATGGAAGTCCTTCCCCAGCTTTCTAGCAGAAGGTGATCCAGATGAAATAAGATTGTTTTGATTTTGCATTTTGGTATCCTCTGAAGAGATGTACATACCATCTAGTTTCTTGGATATGGTGAATATAGAGGTGTTCTGAGAGTTGTTGCCTGTGCGATCCTCCTGTCTGTTTCCTCAGCTTTTCATCATCCAGCACACTCTGCACGCCACCCCCATGCTGTCCTTCCCTACTATCTTGCTAGTTTCAACATACCTGAAGCTTGGAGTAGCATCCACAGCAACACCCTCTTGCATTACCTTGGAACTGATGACTCAAACCAGGAGATAGCTATGGGTCAGAAAAGGTATCAGGCTCTCAGGTCGGTGAAGGCATTGCAGGAAGTGGTGGTAGATTAGGGGTGAGTATGATCAAGGATGGGGCTCTAGTCCATCAGGGCCTGGTGACACGGTCAGAGATCTTTGCTATCCATAGGCAGTGGTGCTTGGGGTAGGTTGTGATGTCTTGGGAATTGGTGTCAGTACCTTGGGCTGTTCCATTTTCTGACATGGCTTTTATCCTTTTCCTGTGGTTGTTTCTTAACTGTCTACAGTCCCACTGGCCCTCCTGTGTTATCATTCAAATGGGCAGGAAGAGAAGGTGGTCATTTCTCCAGCGGATTCCAGAATCCTATTCCTAGGTGGTTATACTGTTCAGTAGACTTGTGGAAGCAGATCAGCTGGGCCAAGGCACGGAAGCAATTTTCCCTGAATGGATTGTTCTTATTTCTTCCCAGGCCCTTCCTCCACACTTTCCTGTTCATCATCATCTCTCTACCCTCCCAAAGCATCCAGTCAACTGCAGCAACAGAGGTCCGAGAGGAGGAACACATGTAGAGCCCGTTTTGTTTGTTCATGTGGCCGTGCTAGCTTTCTTGCTTTTGTTCTCTTCTCTCTTCTGTTGTCACTCTCCTCCAGATAACTTCTCTGGGGACCTCGTGGCCATACTATTTCTGTGATGAAGGCCTTTGGTGCAAATGGGCCCCAGCTAGAAACAGCTGGCTTTGGGGCCTCTAGACTAATTGCAGTTGGGCAGCGTGAATGGTAGCTGGGAGTGCTTGGCAAAGAAAATGTGAATTAGCAGGTGTGGCACATTGGGCAGGAAGGTGTTGGAAGTTGTTTGGCTGAAAGAGGAAGCATGGGAGCTGACCCAGGACTGAGTCCTCATTAGAATAAAAGGTTGTCCAGCCCTGAGCCTGGTGGGATACTTCTGTTGAAAACATTGGTTTTGAGAGGATCCTTCAAGCCTTGACATCATCTCAGACTGTGTGCCAGTGACACTGGTAAAATGTCTTGAGCTTCAGCCCTACCCCTGCCCAGACTGACCGGTGATTTCTGTCTCCATTCCTTTCAGCTTTAACGTCTCCTAAGCCGAACTTGATGGGTCTGCCCAGCACAACGGTTCCTTCCCCTGGTCTCCCCACATCTGGATTACCAAATAAACCGTCCTCAGCATCGCTGAGCTCCCCAACCCCAGCACAAGCCACCATGGCGATGGCCCCTCAGCAACCTCCTCAGCAGCAGCCACAGGTGCAGCAGCCTCCCCCGCCGCCAGCAGCCCAGCCGCCACCCACACCACAGCTCCCACCACAACAGCAGCAGCAACGCAAGGACAAAGACAGTGAGAAAATAAAGGAGAAGGAAAAGGCACACAAAGGGAAAGGGGAACCCCTGCCTGTCCCCAAGAAGGAGAAAGGAGAAGCCCCCACGGCAGCTGCAGCCACGATCTCAGCCCCGCTGCCCACCATGGAGTATGCGGTGGACCCTGCACAGCTGCAGGCCCTGCAGGCAGCCTTGACTTCGGACCCCACAGCATTGCTCACGAGCCAGTTCCTTCCTTACTTTGTACCAGGCTTTTCTCCTTATTATGCTCCCCAGATCCCTGGCGCCCTGCAGAGCGGGTACCTGCAGCCTATGTATGGCATGGAAGGCCTGTTCCCCTACAGCCCTGCACTGTCGCAGGCCCTGATGGGGCTGTCCCCGGGCTCCCTACTGCAGCAGTACCAGCAATACCAGCAGAGTCTGCAGGAGGCAATTCAACAGCAGCAGCAGCGGCAACTACAGCAGCAGCAGCAGCAAAAAGTGCAGCAGCAGCAGCCCAAAGCAAGCCAAACCCCAGTCCCCTCGGGGGCTGCTTCCCCAGACAAAGACCCTGCCAAAGAATCCCCCAAACCAGAAGAACAGAAAAACGCCCCCCGTGAGGTGTCCCCCCTCCTGCCGAAACCCCCCGAAGAGCCAGAAGCAGAAAGCAAAAGTGCGGACTCCCTCTACGACCCCTTCATTGTTCCAAAGGTGCAGTACAAGTTGGTCTGCCGCAAGTGCCAGGCGGGCTTCGGCGACGAGGAGGCGGCGAGGAGCCACCTGAAGTCCCTCTGCTTCTTCGGCCAGTCTGTGGTGAACCTGCAAGAGATGGTGCTTCACGTCCCCACCGGCGGCGGCGGCAGTGGCGGCGGTGGTGGTGGCGGTGGCGGCGGCGGCGGCTCATACCACTGCCTGGCGTGCGAGAGCGCGCTCTGTGGGGAGGAAGCTCTGAGTCAACATCTCGAGTCGGCCTTGCACAAACACAGAACAATCACGAGAGCAGCAAGAAACGCCAAAGAGCACCCTAGTTTATTACCTCACTCTGCCTGCTTCCCCGATCCTAGCACCGCATCTACCTCGCAGTCTGCCGCTCACTCAAACGACAGCCCCCCTCCCCCGTCGGCCGCCACCCCCTCCTCCGCTTCCCCCCACGCCTCCAGGAAGTCTTGGCCGCAAGTGGTCTCCCGGGCTTCGGCAGCGAAGCCCCCTTCTTTTCCTCCTCTCTCCTCATCTTCAACGGTTACCTCAAGTTCATGCAGCACCTCAGGGGTTCAGCCCTCGATGCCAACAGACGACTATTCGGAGGAGTCTGACACGGATCTCAGCCAAAAGTCCGACGGACCGGCGAGCCCGGTGGAGGGTCCCAAAGACCCCAGCTGCCCCAAGGACAGTGGTCTGACCAGTGTAGGAACGGACACCTTCAGATTGTAAGCTTTGAAGATGAACAATACAAACAAATGAATTTAAATACAAAAATTAATAACAAACCAATTTCAGAAATAGACTAACTGCAATTCCAAAGCTTCTAACCAAAAAAAAAAAAAAAAAAAAAAAAAAAAAAGGAAAAAAAAGAAAAAGCGTGGGTTGTTTTCCCATATACCTATCTATGCCGGTGATTTTACATTCTTGTCTTTTTTTTCTTTTAATATTTAAAAAAAAAAAAAAAAAAAAAAAAAAGCCCTAACCTGTTACATTGTGTCCTTTTGAAGGTACTATTGGTCTGGGAAACAGAAGTCCGCAGGGCCTCCCTAATGTCTTTGGAGCTTAAACCCCTTGTATATTTGCCCCTTTTCAATAAACGCCCCACGCTGATAGCACAGAGGAGCCCGGCATGCACTGTATGGGAAAGCAGTCCACCTTGTTACAGTTTTAAATTTCTTGCTATCTTAGCATTCAGATACCAATGGCTTGCTAAAAGAAAAAAAGAAATGTAATGTCTTTTTATTCTCAGGTCAATCGCTCACACTTTGTTCTGTTTTCAGAATCATTTTTTTTATATATTATTATTTTTTTGTTTTTTTTTTTGTTTTTTTTTTTTTCCAGAAAAGATTTTTTGTTTTGTTAATTTAAAAACGGGCAGAAAGTATTCAAGAAAAACAATGTGAACTGCTTTAGCTTTCTGGGGATTTTTAAGGATAGCTTTTCTGCTGAAGCCAATTTCAAGGGGAAAAGTTAAGCACTCCCACTTTCAGAAAAAAAAAAAAAAATAACCCACACACACAAAGAGTGTTGAGGACTTGTAGCTTAAAAAAAAATAAGTTTTAAAAACTGACTTTCTGTATTTATGATAGATATGACCATTTTTGGTGTTGAGTAGATTGTTGCATTGGAAATGAACTGAAGCAGTATGGTAGATTTAAAAGGAAAAAAAAGAAACCTTTTGTGTACATTTAGCTTTTTGTATGGTCCAGCTGACAGCTCCTCATTTGATGTTGTCTTGTTCATTCCTAGCAGATAGATTGCAATCCGTTGATTCGCCTAAGCTTTTCTCCCGCTTTGTCCCTTAATTCCACTTTCTCTTTCCTTCTCCCACCTCCCATCCTATAATCTCCCACTTAAGGTAGCTGCCTTCATTTCTTAGAGGGAGCTGCAGAATTATTTTATAAAACTAAAGAAAGAATTTCAAGGGATTCTAGGGGTCATTAGGATCCTCACAGATTATTTTTGGTTGGGGAGTTGAAACTTTTTAAAGGCATATAATTCTAGTTACCTGTGTCTGTTAGCCTTGTGCATTTATTTTTTTATTTATCCTTCTTTTGGCCTTTTCTTTGTACCCCTTCTTTTCCTCCTTGTTTGGTAGATGCTTCAAATATTCTTTTCCTTTACTAAAGGATTTGTTTCCATTTGTGTAATTGGCTGTGTACTTTTATTTTCTAAAAAAGTTTTTGGTTAGGGATTTGGTTTTTGGTTTTGTATTTGTTTTTTCTTTCTTCTCTCAGAAAAAAAAAATTTCATGCTTTAAATAAAATCCAAAGACACACCCTTTCACTGCTGATGCAGAAAAAAGGGAAAGGGTTCTTGTTACTTGAGAATTTGTTTCTGATTTAAACAAACAAGACTTACTTAAATAAAAGAAAGAGAAAAACAAAAGATTCCCAGGTTGTTATGTGCTTCTTCTGCAAGCAGAGAGGCAACTGTTAATGACAATTCCATATACCAAAAGACACATTTTTTACTTCAAAGTTTTGTCCTTGTGTTAGGCAGTCTGAGCGGCGAGTGATCCGGAGCGCAGCCAACAAAGCAGCAGATAGCAATGTACAGAAAGCAAAAAAGGAACCGTATGTGAGGCACTTGTTTATGTTAATATCCATATTCCTGTAACACACACCCTTTCTCATGTAAAAAAATAAAATAAAATAAACGGTCTGAACTTTGAAAACTTTGTGCTGCTAAAACATAGATTTTGGAGACAAATAGATGCTTTGCTGTTTCACTTTCATAGCTAAACATCAACAGAAACCATCTCCCCTTGCCCCCAAAGTGTGAAAACCTTCTCCCCTTCGTTTTCTTCCTTATGTTTCAAAAGGGAACTTTGAAGACTGTGAATGCAGGTTCCATTGGTCACCTTTCGGGCTTCTTTCCCCAGTGCTGAAGCCACTCATCGACTTTGCAAAAGACTGGAGCATTCCAAGATCTGAAAATGGATTTTTTTCTTTTTTTCTTTTTTAGCCGGGACTATTTTATTTTTATGAATTTTAGTTTAATGAAATAGTAGATCCTGAAATGTTGTACATATTTCTAACTAGGCTGATGCACAGTGCAAATTCCTTTTTTAACTTTTTTTTAAAGTAGAAATACTAAAGAATACCATCTAACTATTCATACCAGTATCCAGTTGTAGCATAAGGTGTCAAAAGCAAGTACGCAAAACATTTACTGTTTTAACGAGCTATTTCCTTTTAACAAGAAATCTTGTATTTCTCCCTGTGTTTGAGATGAACATTTTTAAATTTTAAAGTTGTACAGTTTTTTGTTTTCCATTATTTTATCTTGTTTGTAACTCTATGAAATATATATATATTTTTTGCCATTTAACTGTTGTATGTTACTCTGTGTCTGTACCATATAGAAAAAAATTGTTTTTGTTTTTGGTTCTCTATGTGATATCAGTTAACAATTTAACACTAGCTTTACCTGTCAAATTCTGCTAGGTCTTCTCTGAAAACGTTGTTTTTAAAAATGATACTGCTTGGTAATAGTGCAATTTCTATCCCTTTCCCTCCCCCCTCAACTTTAAGTTCTTTTCTTTATAATTTTGCTGCACCCTCCCTGATGGTTTGGGTTTTGGTTTTTTTTGGGTTTTTTTTTTTTTTTTTTTTGGAGCTACTATGCCATCCTCCCTCTGTGAGGCAGAGTGACTGTCAGTGTTTTGTTACGCCATGCCTTGAGCTGTGGGTGTGTCTGGCGACAATAAGGTGGTTGAATA
Organism: Theropithecus gelada; assembly: GCF_003255815.1. NCBI lineage: Eukaryota > Metazoa > Chordata > Mammalia > Primates > Cercopithecidae > Theropithecus > Theropithecus gelada. The sequence goes on from NC_037688.1 coordinate 29,352,417, forward strand.
GATTGGCTGAGCATGCTTCCACCCACCTAGTGGTATCAGAGGGGTTATGTGATTGTTTCAACCTGGAGTGGGTTGCACCCTTAATGCTTTCCTCTACAACTAAACCGCCCACATATATGTTCATTGAAAAAAGTAAGAATAATTCTCAGCACTAACCCAGAAGTAGCAAAGCAGTCAGTGATGGTGAACATTAGAGGTCAAACATGAGTTAGATGTTTGTGGGCTGACAGCCACCGTGGCTATGACCAGTACTATTTACAAAGCATGAATTCACTACAATGCTCAACTGTTTAGCTTGATCTCACTTGGGGAATTTATTCCTGTCTGCTGCACTGTAGGTAGCTGGGTAGGATATATTTCCACTTGCTTTTTAAATTAGTTCTTCACCTCCATTGACACTTCGTTTTTTGGTTTTCTCCCTATAGTATGGGTTGGTGCTAGACACCAGTCTGTCATAGCACCATACTGACTCAACGGAATGGGAGTTATTTTATCCATCTTTCCTCCATCCTTCCAAAAACCACACATCTACATGAGGAAAAGTTTAATACATCTAGGAATTTTTTTTTTAATTAAAAGCTATTTAAAGAGATGAATGTGGCCAAAGTTTTACACAATTGAAAATAAAGTAAAACAGACGGCATGTGTTTAAACCTGAGTTTATCAGGCATGGCAGGAAGTTGCAGGAGAGAGAGGCAGTGACCCAAGCCAGTGCACTTGATGTTCATGGACATATATTTTTTTTAAATAATAAATTAAAACATTTTAAATAGAAGCATAAATTGAGTTGGTGGTTTGTTGGCGCTGAGATACTGCCCACTGTGAAACAAAGCTTTGACTAGTTTTTTGTTTGTTTGTTTACTTTCTTCAGGGGGGAGGGGGGCAAGTTTGGGTAGGAAAGAAAGCATAAATGAACGTGACCCTGAGGTGAAGAGGTATATGAACAGCCTTTGCAATGTACAAAAAGAAAAAAAAAAACAAAAAACAAAAAAAAAATAGAGCAAGTGAAACCAAAAATGATGTTCTTGGTGTTTTTCTATAATGTAGTCTTGTTAGCTTTTTTGTTACTGTAACAATGCTGATCTCGAACTGTACCAAAATACATGGAGACTAACAAACAGAACCACATGGAACTTTCAAACTGAAAAAAAAAAATTTGTCACGAAAACTTTGTTGTCATAGTTAAGTTGATTGTAGATGGTAATTGAATATACTCCTTTGAAAATATTTCATCAAGTATGTTTCCTGCTCATTGTGATACATTAAAAAAAAATATGAGCAAAAGTTCCTGTCTCTGTTACCAGATTTGTGCACATGCATGTGTGTGTGCAGGAAAGAGAGTTGATGGCTGGCAAAGTATAAATGTGAATACCTTGAGGTTATGTGTGCAGGGAGTACTTATCCCGAGGTACCAAAGGATGTACACAAGCTCTTTAGTGTTTCTAAAGATGGTTGTATTTCCCATCTCCTGGGGCTCATGAATGTCATAAATTTGGGCCATGATGCTGTCTGTGTTACTTCATTGGGGGGGGTAAGCCTGATAACTTGAACGATATTTGGCCCCAGAGTGCCCTAATAGCAACTAGATTTTTAATTCACATATTTATATGAAAATTTTTTATGCTTGACACAATTGCAGGCAAAAAAAGTTTTACTGATAGCCAGTAGAAAGGCAGGTTCAACTTTTTTGAAATGGGAATTGGATCTAGTGTTTATGACAGAAGGATATGAACGGTAAGTTGAACCAAGTGGATGACTGACTACATTTACCTGTCCTAGCAAAGGACTTTTCCAAACCTCTGTTAGAGCAGAATCTCTCTTGAGAGGTCCAGTCTGCACAACAGCAGTATCAGTAATGTCTGCATACAAGAGATGATTCAGTCCTCTTACCAAAAACCCTCCCCTACCACAGCAAATGCTTGAACTTCATTAATAAGGAGTGCCTTTAAGATCAGGCCTGAAGGCCTTCCATTCATCTCTAATTTATAGCCACAGCTAATAAATAATTTACAAAACTTTAGCGGGTGGGCCTGGATGACATTACAGACTGGCTATGTCACTGTAAGGTCTACAGCATCTGCCCTCTGTCAAAAGAAGTATTTTCTTCCCCAGGAGTTGAGCTACAAAATCCTCTTCTATTGGCTCAGACAGCCATTTTTCTTAGTTTCTGCAGCAGGCATTCAAAAAGTAGTGACCCTATTAACTCAAAATTTCAAAGAATTCTACAACTGACACAGGTATTACTAGTGCTCAGGGAGCAAAGGTGGTTCCCTGGCCAGCGCTGGAACCTCTACGCCAAATAGGTAGTGTCACTGTCCCTAATGAAATCCAATCTTTCCCCAAGTGGTGTACCTTTCTTTTCAGTGTTCCTGCAGAAGTGGATGGCTTCGATCTCGCTATGTTTTCTTGGCACCCAGTTAATGTTTCTGATCTCTCTTCCACCCTTTGAAAAGGTACAGTAGGATAAAACTTGTTCAGACCCAAAGCCACGTCTGCCTTTCTAAACTATAATTATTTTAGGATCTGGCAGGATTGCATTGAAACATTTTAAACGGAACTGGTTTTGCAGAGAGGTTTTGCTCTTTGGAGGAAGGTGACTACAATTCAAATTCTCCTATGGATAAATTTCTAACAAGAAAATAAGACAAAACTTTATTGATGGTTGAGCCCTTTGTATCAGAGAATCTCTGAGCACCTAAATTACACTAAGGAAGGGCTGGGTAAGAGACCTGAAGCTCTTTCTGTTACTGGAAAGGCTATTTTTCTTAAGGGAAAAGAAGTCCTCCAATCTGGCTTCAATATCATCCTCATGTGGATGAATTAATGGCTTTCTCTCCCTTGGAAAATGAAATGGCAACATCTGAAAATGGCAGATATGTGTTAGGTAGCTGTTTCTAATTCTGCTTTAAAGAAATGTCTGTAGTGCCTAACCCCTGTTATAGACTAATGACCTTCCAAATCTTACTTTTAACAAGTTTAGACTTTAAGTTACAAGAGCACAGGCAGTTTAAGAGTCAAGTTAAAAGGATGAGAATTTTGCACCTGCTGCTCTACTCTGCAGCCTTAATTACAGCAGGACAGATGTGCTCACTCAGCCTCCGTACATTACTGCTGGGGATGAAACAGCCAAGGTTCTGGAAAAACTTGCAAAGAAATCAGTGCTCTCAGAAACAGTAAGGCAGAAGCAGCTTTCCATTCCTGTCTTCATGATGAAGGTCGGTATTTTCCTTCCCTCCTTCCTTTTTCATTCTTTTTTTAAACTAGAGGCATCTGTTTTTAGGATGTCCTAGTCAGTAAGCTTGGGTTCCTCTGAATCTGTCTTCTTGACTTTTTAAATTATAAGCAACATAAATAAATTTGCTTTTGATCCTTTATGTATGTTCACTTCTTATTCTATGTAGAAGAGATGAACAAAGAGGCTATTTAATTCAACTTTTCAATCCCTTATTAACATGGGAATGAAAAATCTCAGATGAACTGTTTTACTTTTGGGCCAAGATCCCTTGGCCTGAGAAGTGAGTGCTGAGAAGCAACTAATAGTAACAACGGAGAAAGGCATCGGTGGCTATTCTCTACCTCTGCAATGTTCACAGCTTTTATTTTTTTTAACATCATTCTTCCTTGCCTTCCTACTCAATACTCTCCTAAGCCCCCTCACACATTGCTGCTCTTTTAATTCCTGTGTATGCCTTGTATTTGCATAACACTTGTAAAAATATTTTGTAAAATTACATACTTCTTGTTTGTTCCTGAAATGTTCTGTAAGGTAGACAAGGTGGGTGACATTTATCCCCAGTATTCAGGACAGTGAGGTAATGAGGGGAGAAGGCACTAACCAGGTGTTTAGCCTTCATCCAGTGCTCTTCCCCCATCACACTATCTCTTGAGAAACTACAGAAGAGTGAGAGTGGGGGCTCCAGAGTCAGATTCATAGGGTTCAAATTCTGGCTCCATCATGGTGACCTTGATTGAGTTCTTTATTCCCACTGTGAAATGAGGATAACGGTACCTGCTTCATAGGGTTGTTGTGAATTTTAAATTAATATACATAAAATGCTTAGGACACTGCCTGGTACATACTAAGTGCTAAAAATTAGTTGTTACTATCAGTCATTATGACCTCTCCATGTCTCCTTTCTGTAGACCCCTTGGAACTGCTGCTTTCTAACCCTGGCTTTCCTTCACAGAGGTTTGGGAACTGCAGCTGTAAAGTTAAGTGCCATCAAGCCTCTGTCATCGTTTATTTCTGATATTTTCCTGTCTGTACATATCTCAGAGGGTGCAGAGATCCTTTAGGAGGTTTCTGCTTACGAGTTGTACAGGAGTATGGTATAGGAGTTTGGATTATAGTATTTCAGTGCCCACCATGTAGTAATTAATTTGGACATGAGGAAAAGATGGCTTGTAGTTTGCTTTTGTTTCCAAGACTATATATGTCTGTTTCACCATGCCTTGAAAGATGAGCCACTTAGATGTACGGGGTTACAGAATAGGGAAAATAGAATACGCTGTGACAGTTTGTCCACTGCCTGATTTGAGGTGGTTCAGATGTGCAGGTTGAGAGGTGTAGCATCTGAAATGAGACTCCGCATGAATTGTAGGTGAAACAAAATTGAAAGGGGAATACACGCAAAAGAATGCAGCAAGAGGATCTCTTCACCCCTAGACCCAGGAAGAAGTTTTAAAAATACTATTATTGGAGTAAGCTGCAAAGTAAATATTTAAAAGATGCATGGGGAAAAAATGGGTAAAAACTAAATCAGCACAGAGAAAAGACTTAGAGTGTTTCTACAATAGCCTCTGCAGATAAGAACTCATCAGGTTTTAGGATACAGGCTTTAGGAGGCTATTGCCCTATATGTGAACTTTGTCTATTTTTAATCAGAACAATGATGGCCTTAGAAATAAAGTTGCCAATATTGATATCAGAGGGCTAGTAGAGGCCTCTTTATTAGAGAATGACTGGTGGGTGATTTTTCTTTTTCTCTGAGGATAACAACCCATAAATGTAGCTTTGTCATACTACCTCTAGATAGGACATTATCATACAGTGTCTTCATTTGTTACATGGTTGTAAGTTTGACACTGTTTGAATAGTTAGCAAAGTGTGATTTGTATTCAGCTTAATTTATCTTTTTTTTCTTTTTCTTTGAGTACTTTAAAGGTAATGCTCCACTGGTGCCTCATTTGCATGGTTTCCAATAACAAATCTGCTGTCATCCTTATTTTTTATGTATTTTTTTTCTCTAGTTGCTTTTAATTTTCTCTTTATCACTGATTTTATCACATCACAATTTCATTATGATGTGCTTTGGTGTAGTTTCATTCACGTTTCTTGTGCTTATGGTTTGTTGAGTTCTTGGATCTGTGGGGAATTACTTTTCATCCAAATTGGAAGTTTTTCAGCCTTTATTTCTTCACACACATTTTGCCTGCCCCTTCTCCCTTCACTTTCCCTGCTACCATCCCCACCCTGCCCCCACAGGGATGCCAATTATATAGGTATTAGGCCACTTGAAGTTAACCCCTTACTTACTGATGCTCTAAGTTTCTCATTTGTTTGTTTGCTTTCTTGTTTTGTTTGCTTACTCTTTGTGTGTTTCCTTTTGGATAGTTTCCAATGCTATGCCTTCAGGTCCACTAATATTTTCTTCTAATCTGCCATTAATCCCATCCAGTGTGTTTTTTCACCTCAGATATTAAAGCTTTTATCTTTAGAAGTTTAATTTTGGTCTTTCAAAATATCTTTCATGCCTCTCCTCAAATTTTGAACATATGAAAAAACAGTTACAATAATTGTTTACCATCATCCTCTGCTAATTCTAACATCTGTGTAAGTTCTGGATCAGTTTCAGTTGATGGTTCTCATTAAGGCTATTATTTTTCTGCCTGTTTGTATGCCTGCCGATCTTTGATTGGCTACTAGACATTGTAAATTTTACCTTGCTGGGTCCTGGATATTTCTGTATTCCTATAAATTTCCTTAAGCTTTGTTCTGGGATGCACTTATTTGGAAATACTGTGATCCCTTTGGGTCTTGTTTTTGTTTTGAGCAGGACCAGAGCACTATTTACTCTAGAGCTAATTATCCACCACTACTGAAGAATGATCATGCTGATGCTCTACTCATATGTCCCATGAACTGTTCCCCATCTTGTATGAGCATCGAGTACTGTTCCCTTTTTTGCTTTCGGCTGGTTCTTTCCAGGGCCAAAAGTAACTGGTACTTTTATGAATACTTATGAGGGACCCCATGAAGATCTCCAGGTTTTCTCTTTCCTGTGGCACTTTGTCCTAATAATTCTAGCTGCTTTGGTCTCCCTAGACTCAGCTTTATCTCTTCAACTCAGGGAATCAGCTGGGCTTCACTCAGGTTCCTCACCCTGTGCTGTGGTCTGGAAACTCTTTCAAGGCAATAAGGTGGGATAATCATAGGGCTCACCTTGTTTGTTTCTCATCTCTCTGGGATCGCTGTCCTTCACTGTGTGATGTCTAGTACCTTGAAAACCATTCTTTTATATATTTTGTTCTGTATTTTTTGTTGTTGTTGTTTCAGCTGGGAGGGCACATCTGGTCTCTATTATTCCATCTATGCTAGAAGCTGAACTCAAATTCATTTTTTAGATATATGTGGTAAGAGTCCTGCATACCTTTCCAAAGTGCTGCCAACACTTATGAAATTTCCCAAAAGGTTTGAACACAGGAACCTGAAGTCCCCAGCAGACTTCTCTGGACATAAGGTGCTGATTGACCTCTTAAGATTAAGGTTGCAACTAATTCATCCTTTTGCTTACAATGATCAGAAGTGGAAGAAAGGTAGGCAAACATATGAATTCTTCTAGCCACCTTTTTTGCTTTGCCATAATGCCACATAGAGTGGGAAAACCATCTCTTAGGTTTTGAAGTTGTAAGACGGCCCAGAAATATGAGGGAGCAGATGTATGACTGACCCTAAAACAATATATTAGCTCTTTCCCCTTAACTACAAGAGTTACCACTATTCATAAAGTTATTATAGTCTTTTTTTTTAAAGAAAAAAATTTCAATGTCTTCCTTCACACAGATAATTGTACAAGCTAACCAAATATGGCTCAAAGAAATCCACTGATTTGAAAGTACAGCTCTCACTCTGACATGAATTCACTGCACTGAGTAATAGAAGGGAGTGAGAAAAGTTAGACCCCAGCAGAGGCTAGTCATTTTGGCTAAACCTAAATAATGTCTTCTGTATGTTTATTTATTTTGCAAAACTTAGTTCCCACTTAAACTGGGCATATAATACGTCCATGATAAGTGAAATTCTTAAAGTGTTAACTCATTACCTGCTTTCATAACTCAGTATTTGTTCCAGGCTACGTTTCTCACTATACTTATCTGTGGATAATCTGTTCCACCAAAACCAGCCTACCTTCCAAACATGCCCTGTACTTTCCCCTCTACTTTTACAGGCTTATCTAATGTCATTTATTCCACGACATTTACTCTCGTCATATCTGCCCAATCCTTTTTCTGATACCTTACAGTGGCACATGAAATACCTTGTTTGGCAGTGCTTCATGTATGTGTCTTATCCTTAGGTAGTCTGATAAACTACATTTACATTGAATGTTCATGTAACTGAGTAAATTAAAGAATGAATGAAATACAGGGTATTCACTCTCACCTTTATGCTAAGGGGGAAAAAGTCTTAAGTGAATGAATGGGTATATATTAAATTATGTAATTTAGGATGGAATGGTTAAAAATATGTTTAGTCCCCAAACCCTCTGTAAAGTAGAAGGAGAGAGACATTTTTCAGTAAGGAGAGAAGTAATGGAGAATCAAAATCAATTTAAAAATTAAATTGGACAGATTAAAAACTATGCTAGATAAACATTTTATTTAGATTATTCTAGGTAAATATTTTATTTTTAAGGGAGAAAATGATTACAATAAAAAACAGTCTAGATATTTGGAAGTACCAGACAAAATCCTTTATAGCGGTCCCCAAGTTGAAGGGTGGTGTTAAATACTATTGGAAAAGAGTTACATGGTTATGTTTTTCTAATTAAAATGGAAATGTTTTTAGAATATTTGAAAGCTAGGCCTTACCCTAAACCTAGAAAAAATACCAGAATATCACCCTAATAGACAGTTAGATAATTATGAAGTCTGAAATCTGCCTTCAGTCTTTACTAGCTGGTAGATTAGGGGAAAGGAAAGATACATGGATTTTTTTTTTTTAAATAGAGACATGGTCTCACTATGTTGCCCAGGCTTGTCTCAAACTCCTGGTCTCAGGCAACCCTCTTGCCTCAGCCTCCCAAAGTGCTGAGGTTACTGTGCTCAGCCACATGAAAAATGTTTTGATTTTTCTATCTGTAAAATCTCACACCAATGAAATTTCCACGTCATGCATAAATGCAATAGAAAGAAATTGAGTACAGAAAAGACAGATGCAGACTTCTTGAGCTCCATTTAGTGGAGCTACATGATCTGAAAAGCTACAAGAGGGCCAGGCGCGGTGGCTCAAGCCTGTAATCCTAGCACTTTGGGAGGCCGAGACGGGTGGATCACGAGGTCAGGAGATCGAGACCATCCTGGCTAACACGGTGAAACCCCGTCTCTACTAAGAAATACAAAAAACTAGCCGGGCGAGGTGGCGGGCGCCTGTAGTCCCAGCTACTCGGGAGGCTGAGGCTGGAGAATGGCGTGAACCCGGGAGGCGGAGCTTGCAGTGAGCTGAGATCCGGCCACTGCACTCTAGCCTGGGCTACAGAGCGAGACTCCGTCTCAAAAAAAAAAAAAAAAGAAAAAGAAAAAAGAAAAGAAAAGAAAAGCTACAAGAGTTTTTCATACTCCAATTGTGTGGATAGGGGGCTGCGGGCAAGGCAAGGGGTCTCTGGTAAGATCTGAAAGGGATGAAACTGAGTTCCCTTTTAGGACAAAACCCACAGTAAGAAGAAACTACAGGCAAGAGAATTCAAACTGAGCAAGACAGGGGCAAGAGGGACTGAAGATAAAGGGAGGGGAAGAGACCAAGAATCCTTGGAGAATGAGGCCATGTTCTTGAATGCTTCATGAAAACAACATAAAGCTAGAAGGACCACTGGAGCTGTGAAGCTAAAAAAGTTATCCCAACCTATCTGTTTCTCCTAAAATTCAGAAAACTAGTTACACATGAAAATGATCAACAGAAAAGGACTGTGGTTGAATTCCATAAAAATTTATTATAAGAAAAAATGGTAAAGAGCAGAATAACCTTCCTGCAGTTAACGAAAGAAAAGACATGCCCATAAAATACGTAAGTTATGTAGCCAAACTTTTCAAAATGAGCCAATGAAAAAGTTTTAAAAGATAAAAGATATAAAAGAACAGCATCAGAATTAGAAAAATCTACAAAATTATCATTTTTCCTGCATCCATCAGAGAGCTGAGGTTAGATAACAATGAAGAAAACTGAATTCCAAAAAGGAGCAAGCCCCTTCAGGAAGAAAGAAGACTCACAACTACCTTACCTTTAGCACAGCACAGGAGAAAGGGCCACTCTAACAGCCTATAAGGAGAAATAAAGTACAAATGTGACAAAATATTAATGACCAACTGAAGGCTAGTTCAGTATGGAATACCTGGGATGAGGGTGGGGATAGACATAGATAAGTGAGTTTAGCATTCACTTGCTACTCTTTTCCATGGGCCTCTATCAGGCCTACTGGAGGTGATCAGCTAATGTTAGGGAGCAAGCATTAAGCACAGCCTGTTTCACAGGACCTTCTCCCTTACAAAGCAAAAGCACTGGAGGAAGGAATAGCTAACCCTACTGCCCCATGGACACGGGCAAAAGACACTTTGTGGCGAGAAAAAAGAGTAGAAGGAAAAAAACCCTACATCCCTGGGGCAGAGGCAGGAGCAGGAAAAGGTCTTGGGTACAGGATCCTACACCAATATCCATCAGGTATCTGCTACCACTAAGGGAGAAGCAGAAAACTCTTGCCCAACACCAACGACTCAGAGTAGAGTTTGCTGCTATGGGGAGGAGGAGCAGGAACACGGAGGAAGTCCTTTTGGGAAAACTCTTGCCCAACACCAACAACTCAGAGTAGCGTTTGCTGCTATGGGGAGAAGGAGCAGGAACACAGAGAAAGCCCACTGCCAAGTGCTTTTGCCAGGGCCTGCCTATGATGGACGCTAGATCTGGATCACCAAGAATACCCCCTTCCTACTCCTACCATGAACCTAACACTGAGTGAGAAAAACCCACTGTATGATACCTAAGCCTCCACCCAAAACACATGGCAACAGCAGCCCACAATTAGAGGATTTGAAGTGTATGGTATACTGAGGTTACTCTTCTTGACTTATTGACTCAATCCTCCAACAAACAAAAAGCATATCCCTATCTGGGCATAAATACTATTTACCTTACTCTCTACTGTTCTACACACAATGTTATAAAAAAGCAGCAATCAAACATCATGTCACTATCTATGGAAAAATATAACATTAGTCAGGCATAGTGGCTCATACCTGTAATCTCAGCACTTTGGGAGGCCAAGGTGGGATGACTGCTTGAGCCCAGGAGTTTCAGACCAGTCTGGACCACATAGCAAGACCTTGTCTCAACCAATTTTTTTTTTTTTTTTTTTTTTTTTTTTAGTTAGCCAGGAATGGTGGCATGCACTTGAAGTCCAAGCTACTTGGGAGGCTAAGGTGGGACGATCATTTGAGCCTTGGGGAGGTGGGGTCAAGGCTACAGTGAGCCGTGATTGGGCCACTGTACTCCAGCCTGATCCTGTCTCTAAATCCAACTATCAATTCCTAAGGTGTTACAGGCTGAATTGTGTCTCCCCTCACTCCCAGATCCATATATTGAAGTCCTAGGAATGTGACTGTATTTGGAGCTAGGGTATTTAAATAGGTAAAGTTAAATGAGCTTATTGAAGCGGGCCCTAATCCAACATGACTTATAAGAAGAAGAGATAAGGACACAGGCCCAGGGGTAAGACCACATGAAGACATCACAAGATGACAGCCATCTACAAGCCAAGAACAAAGGCCTTCAGAAGGGCCAACATCTTGAGTGTGGACTTCCAGCTTCCAGAATTGTGAAGAAATAAACTTCCGTTAATTCTTCCAGCCTATGGTATTTGTTTTGGCAGCCCTAGAAAACTAATACAAAAGTTATATAAAGAATAGAGGAACACATTAAACTACAGCACAGGGACACAATAAACCAAAAGCAGACTGTGGGAAAGTCTCTATATTAAACAAAGAGATTTCTTCTTCAAGTAAATTGCAAGGAGAGTGAGGACATTGGAAGGAAAAAGCTTACGCATTAAAATATACCTAAAAACTATATTTTTAAAAACAATGGCAATATAAATGTAATTGGATCCTGATTCAAACTGTATATTTTTTAAAGTTATGATATTTAAGACAATAGAAATTTGATCATGACTAGACATTTCATAATATTAAGAAAGCATCATTTAAAGGAAAAAGGAGTATGAAAATTAAAGTCCAGGGCCCCTACAAAAGAGGATTCTAACAGGAGACACCTTACACTATAAACTAGGACCAAAAGAGGCTACAACCTTGAGGTAGCCTCGAGGGGTAATCCATAGATAGAACAGGCCTCATCCAGATTGACAGTCTGAGTTCAAATTCACTAGGAAATCCATGGAATCGCAAGATTTAAAGTTGGTTTTCTGGACTGATAGTAGCCAGAGTTACCTGACACAGCAAATATAAAGCTTCAGTAGAAGAAAGTACATTCATTATATACCTAAAATTATCTCTACAAATAATTTTCAAACACAGTATTATGTCTGTAATTTATTCCTTCCAGTGGGTTCTTGGTCTCTCTGACTTCAAGAATGAAGCCGTGGACCCTTATGGTGAGTGTTATAGTTCTTAAAGATGGTGTGTCTGGAATTTGTTCCTTCAGCTGTTCAGATGTGTCTGGAGTTTCCTCCTTCCAGTGGGTTCGTGGTCTCGCTGACTTCAGGAATGAAGCCGCAGACCTTCGCAGTGAGTGTTACAGCTCTTATAGGTGGCGCGTCCAGAGTTCTTTGTTCCTCCTGGTGGGTTTGTGGTCTCACTGACTTCACGAATGAAGCCACAGACCCTTGCGGTGAGTGTTATAGCTCATAAAGGTAGTGCGGACCCAAAGGGTGAGCAGCAGAAAGATTTATTGTGAAGAGCAAAAGAACAAAGCTCCCACAGCATGGAAGGGGACCCAAGCAGGTTGCTGCTGCTGGCTCAGGTGGCCAGCTTTTATTCCCTTATTTGGCCCCGCCCACGTCCTGCTGATTGGTCCATTTTACAGAGCGCTGATTGGTGCGTTTACAATCCTTTAGCTAGACACAGAGTGCCGATTGGTGCATTTTTACAGAGTGCAATTGGTGCATTTACAATCCTTTAGTTGGACACAGAGCGCTGACTGGTGCATTTTTAGAGTGCTGATTGGTGCGTTTACAATCCTTTAGCTAGACACAGAGTGCTGACTGGTGTGTTTACAATCCTTTAGCTAGACACAGAGCGCTGATTGGTGCATTTACAATCCTTTAGCTAGGCGGAAAAGTTCTCCAAGTCCCCACTCGACCCAGGAAGTCCAGCTGGCTTCACCTCTCAGTATCAGCTCACAAAGATAAATAAAACACAAGGAAATTAGACTCCATGAGTGAGAAACAGGAGACAACAGAAATAGAGCCTTAATGACTTAGCTGTTCAAATGATCAAAGGCAGAGAATGAAATGACTATGCTGAATATACTTGAAGAAATTTTAAAAAGAGCTTGGGGATGTAGTCACTGGACAAGAAAGTAACTTCAAATGACAAAAATACAATAACTAAAATTAAGGACTCAATGAATTTAACAGCCGACTGGGCATAGTTAAATAACGAATCAGAAAACAGAACAGAAGAATTTACCTAAAATGCAGAACACAGAAAAAGAAAATACAGCTGAAAGGGTAAGAGATACAAAGCACATGGTGAGAAGGCCTGACATATATTCAGTCAGTGTCCCAGATAGGGAAGAGAAAGACAATGGTAAAGAGCCAGTATTTGAAGAGATAACAGCTAGGAATTTTCTAGTAATACTGAAAGACACAAATCCAGAGATTCAAAAATGGAAAGTAGAGAAGAAAAGGGAAGAAAATAATTATATAGGCCAGGCACAGTGGCTCGTGCCTGTAATTCCAGTACTTTGCGAGGCTGAAGCAGGTGGATCACTTGAGATCAGGAGTTCGAGACCAGCCTGGCCAACATGGCAAAACCCTGTCTCTACTAAAAATACAGAAATTAGCCAGGCATGGTAGCACATGCCTGTAATCCCTAAGGAAGCTGAGGCAGGAGAACCTAGGGGGTGGAGGTTGCAGTGAGCTGAGATCTTGCCACTGCACTCCAGCCTGGGCAACAGAGCAAGACTCCATCTAAAAAAAAAAAAAAAGATTACAAAAAAGAAAAGAATTATACATATCAGAGTGAAGATGCATAAAACCAAGGCCAAAGTAGGCATAGAAAGCAGACTTGTTATCTTCAAAGGAATAGCTTTTAGATAGTCAATTGGTTATGTAACACAAGCAATGGAAGCCAGAGGACAGTGGAATAATATCTTCAATCTGCTCTAATAAAATAACTACCAACATAGAATCCTATACCCAGAAAAGGATAATTTTAGAATAAAGGCAAAATAAACACATTTTCAAATGAACAAAAACAGAGTTTGCCACTTGTAGACTGATTAAAGAATGTACTTCAATTAGAAGGAAAATGATCCTAGGCAGAAGATCTGATACAAAAAAGACATGAACATTTGAAAAATATTGAAACTGTACATAGGCAAATCTAAATGAATACATATAGTATGAAACAATAACTATGTAGCTTGAAAAAACTATATAGAAATAAAATACACAACATTAGCATTTAGGTTAGGAGAGGGTAAATAGAGTTAAAAATCTTTTAAAGTTATTGTTTTGTCCAGGAAGTGAGGATAATTATTATCATTAGCCTTTATATGTAAATAATGATGGTTTTAAGTCTTAGGCATTTACGAATTTGTATTTAATACTCAAAATTGCAAGGCAAATGAGAGGCGAATATTCCATGAGTTCAATACATGGTCAATAAATTGAGAAGGCATTTTTGCCATAGAGGGGAAAACAACATTCAGAAAAAAGGTAAATATATTTTAATTTTCAAAAATTCATTAGCAAAATAGAATATATCCATTAGCCAAACTTCAAACTCTACTGTTTTTAACAACAACAAAAGTCCTTGAGTACTACTGTTTTTACTTGCTTGAGTCAGATTTATTTAGGTATAATCAACATACAGAAAAAAATCATCCTTTTCAGGTACACAGTTCTACGAGTTTCGACAAATATGTGTGTGTGTAATCACACATATTTTAGTGTGTAATCACCAAATATAAAAATAAATACTAAATTGTTTCCATTACCATCAAAATGTTCCCTCCTTTGTTGTTAATGCCCTTCCAATCCCCAACCCAGGGAACTACTAATCTGTGTTCTTTCCCCATAGCTATATCTTTTATAGGATATAATATAAACAGAAGTATATAGTATGTAGGCTTCTAGTATGTAGACTTTTGTGTCTGGCTTTTCTCACTAACCATAAGACTTTGGAGATTCATCTATGTTGTTACATGTATCAGTAGCTCCTTCTTATTGCAAAATAGTGTTTCATTGTATGGCTATGCTATGATTTAACTATCAGTTCATCAGAATATGAATATTTGGGTTATTTCCAGTTTGGGGCAATTTTTAATAAAGTTGTTATAAACATCCATGTTTAGATCTTTGTATGAATGTATATTTTCAGATATGTAACTCTTACTCTGTGGCTTGCATTCTGTGTTCTTTGTAATGCCTTTTGATATGCTGAAGAAGTTCTTAGCATAGCCAGATTTATCAGCACTTCCTGTTCTCATAAATGATTTTTTTTGAGACAAGAGTCTTACGCTGTCACCCAGGCTGGAATGCAATGGTATGATCTCAACTCACTGCAGTCTCCATCTCCCGGGTCAAGCAATTCTGGTGCCTCAGCCTTCCAAGTAGCTGGGACTACAGGCATATACCACTATGCCTGGCTAATATTTTGTATTTTTAGTAGAGACAGGGTTTTACCATGTTGGCCATGCTGGTCCCAAACTCCCAACCTCAGGTGATCTGCCTGCCTTGGCCTCCTAAAGTGCTGGGATTACAGGCGTGAGCCACTATGCCAGGCCTCATAAATAATTTTCTTTAAAAAAGAAATCCCCCCTGCCCCAAGGTCATGAAAACGTTCTTCTATATTATCTTCTAAAAACTTTATTATTTTGCTAAAAGGGATTTTGGGTGTATAGTCTGCCTTAAAGTCATGCTACATAGGGGTCCAGTTTCATATTTTTTTCATACATGGATAAGGAGAAAAGGTAGAAGAAAATCTTTGTGACCTTAGGTTATCAGAGATTCTTGGCTTAGTCACAGAAAGTAAATATCACAGAAGGAAAACTGACAAATTGGACTTGAAATTCAAAGCTGCTGCTCTTCAAAGTACATTGTTAACGGTACATTTAAGTCTTAAGCCCTTTTCTATATTTGTGTATTTTCTACAATAAAAGGATTTTTAAAAATACAACATGGATGCAGAACAAGTTACACAGTATGCTAACATTTGTATAAAGCAATAAATAACATTTATTTTATATGTATATATACTGTATCTATGCAGGAGTATATGAGAGAGCATGCTCGTGGCAAGCAAGCACACATATTGAGTATATGATGGACTCACAAGTAACAACTGTCACTTTTGAGGAATTGAGAGCATCAGGGATGGGAGAGAGACTTAATTTTTATTGTATTCCCTTTTTACTGTTTGAACTTTATACCAAGTATATTACTTTTACAAAATGTGTTTTAAATGTTATTTCAAAAATAACAAAACAAGAATTACATGTCATGCCGGATGTGCCTAATATTACAGTGGGCCAAGAAAACTGGTCCATCTCAGGTTTATTTTAGTGAAGAAGAGATTTAAATATAAATGTTGTTTCCTGACACCATAGCTTATTGCCTTGGGCTCTTTTGTAGCTGGTTACATCCCTGATTTTAACTGGTTTGGTACAGTGATGCCATAGTAAAGTTTTATACACTAGTGATGAAGTTACTTGGGAACAACAAAACCCAACAGGTTATTTGACAAGGCTTAAAAGTAGCCATTGATCTACTTTGGGTTTCATCTTGATGTTTATTGGAGATAAAGGCATTTCTCCATTTCTCTCCCAGAAACCTGGAGATTTACTCCCATTCATATCACTTAAATATAATGGCAAAGCAAACCTACTAAAGCAAATGCCCAGAATCATGGGGTAGCTGGCCCAAACAGTCTTATGGCACTGTGGCTCATGCCTATAATCCCAGTGCTTTGGGAACCCAAGGAAGGAGGATTGCTTGAGACAGGAGTTCAAGACCAGCCTGGATAACATAGTGAGACCCTATCTCTACAGAAAATTTTAAAATTAGCTGGGCGTGGTGGTGTCTGAAAGTAGTCCCAGCTACTCAGGAGGCTGAGATAAGAGGATGGCTTGAGGCCAGGAGTTTGAGGTTGCAGTGAGCTATGAACGTGCCACTGCACTCCAGCATGAATGATACAGCAAGACCCTGTCTCAAAAAATAAACAACAACAACAAAAAAAAAACAGTCCTAAGAGTTCTCTAAAAATTACTTCTTGTTGTTTTAGATTGCTGTAAGTGAATCACTGTGGGCTTTTTAAGTACTCACAAAAGCTTTTCTAGATGGCAGTACTCACAGGAGGAAGAATTGAGACACTCAGAATGAAGCTCCTACTTAGTAATGTGTTTAGCAAAGTAGTAAAATTTTAGTAATGTTTTAATGTTAGAAATATGAAAGAAAGAAAATTCTATGCAATAGTTAACAACTGATTCAGCTGAGAATACTTCACTTAATCCCCTTTCCTAAAGGCCCATTATGTACAGCTTTTGTTTCCACCACTAGGTCATCCTGTTCTATTCTCTTGCTTCATCCTCAGCTTGCTGTCTCAAATCCTTTTTTGAATGAGGACAACATGTGCACACTCCTCAGGCGTGCTCGCTTGCTTTCCTTTCTCTCTCCCTTCCTCCCACCCTTGTGTATGGGGGGAATGGGGGTGGGTTAAGAGCCCACTTCCAATGACTGATTATAAATGCCCTTCCTTATAATACACTGAGGGAACCACAGGACATCTTTTCCTCTTCTATGAATTTCCGTAGTCAAAAGCTCAAGGAGGGTAGTCATGCTGCTCAAACCTTTTTTTTTTTTTTTTTTTTCCTTCTTCTTCTTCTTCTTCTTCTTCTTCACCTGCTGAAATGTTCTTTGGTAAAACACACCATAACATAGTATGATAAAGATAAATGAAGGACATTTACTGAAGGAAATGAAATATTTTCGGAAACCTCACTTCTGAAATTTCTTTTTCAAGAATGATCTATGTCATAGTTTGGTGTTTTGTTTTTATTTAGTTTGAAGTTCCATTTGATATAAAGACTGGCTATATTAACATACAAGAAATGGTGATTTCCTAGCAGGAATTTACATACTATTTCCTACATTTTGATATCTAAATATAACCAGCACGACTAAACTCTATAAAGGTAAGCACTCAAGATCAGACTAATTTATTCAATTTTAGGTTTGGACTCAGCACTTTAAAGCCATGCTCTTTATTAAACGCCATGAAAGAGTGAATCATCACAGATTCTTGGCTGATGTAGTCGTGAATTCTATCAGTGGTCATTCTCCCTCTACAGATAAGCGAGATTCAAAAGCCAAGTGTGTTTTTGTAAGTAACCACCTTGTTCTTGTCTTCTCTACCATAACTTTGAGAAATTATGACATCCACTCTGTATTAATGTGATAGTTCTTATAATGAGAGAAAATATGTTTTTAAAAAGAAAAACCCAGGCCATCAGATGTTCTAAGAATGAAATATCATATCTAATTATGTGACAGTTTTGCTACCAATATCTACCTAACAGTCCCCTTTCTTCAGATAAAAACCTCAAATTCTGCACACATACGTGTGTGTGTGTGTGTGTGTGTGTGTGTGTGTGTTTAGAGACAAGGTCTCGCTCTGTCACCCAGGTTGGAGTGCAGTGGAGCAATCACAGCTCACTGCAACCTCGATCTCCTAGGCTTAAGCAATCCTCCCGCTTCAGCCTTCCGAGTAGCTAGAACCATAGGTACCACCACCATACCCTGCTTGCTTATTTATTTATTTATTTACTTAGGAGACAGAGTCTTGCTGTGTTGCCCAGGCCAGTCTCAGACTCCTGGCCTCAAGCAAATGCCTAGAAATGACTGACTTGGACTGTTGCTGCCTTTTGTTTACCTTTTGTTTGCTTGAAGCATTTCAGGACTTTTCTAGGATTTATCAATTGCTCAGCACCTTATAGGTTGTGCAGGATGAGGACTGGAGAAGTGGAGGACATCCTTATGACATATATTTGTTTTCAGAGAAGGCTGTGTCTCTGTTTATCATTGCAGGCAAAGAAGATTTGAATCTGAGACATTGTAAAACTTGAAACAGAGTTTACAATCTGTGCTTGAGGCTCCCAAAGACACCATTCAACACATCTCACTATCCTCTAACAAGGACTGCCCTGTGACACATCTGAAAGAGAAACGACAATTTTATTCAGACTCTTCATGGACTAGCCCTCTATTTAGGCAACTGCATAATATCTAGATCTTTGATATCATATCTGAGAACAAAATTTGTCAACTGTGCAGCAACCAGATTATCCTGGGATATAGTAAAATAAACCACAAACTACTTTTTTTCTATTTATCGGGCAGAGCAAAATGATATCGCTTCCTTTAAATCTGGGTTGTTTCCCTTTTTCTTACCTAACCAGCCCTTCAACCTGGGGCTGGAACTGATTGGGACTTTAAAATGCTTTGTTACCATTCATTCTTTTCTCTAATAAGCACAATGGTTTACTCCCTTTTGAGGCAGGGGCCCCGTGTAATGAGTCAATGCTTCTGCTAACTCCAAGAACCCTTAATTATTTCCACCATTTTCTCCATATGTTTCCATCACTGACTGTGTGAATCAGAGGCAGGCTGCTGGTTGTCAGAGACTGGAAAAGTCACTGGCCTTCCATGTTGGCAGGGAACTGAATTCTGCAGCGTCTGTATTCATGGACAGAGTATCCTGTCTCAGAGTTTATGCAGCACCTTCTGTTTTTAGTTTACTGGTGAACGGGGCACATCACAAGAACTTGGAGTGCAGCTAAAGCCAAATCAGACTTGACAGAAAATTATTAGCAGGGTACAGAAGGAAAAAAGATCCCCCTTCCTTTCTGTAATCAGGTTAATATGTGCATGGAATGTTTCACTTAAAAAGGTAGTGTGTTTTGGCAAAGCTGGTTTCTTAAGTAAAATTTCAGTTCCCATTATGCGAGGCTATCCACTGCTGCCCTGGCAGAGCCTTTGATCAGTGAACTCAGTGGGGGAGAAGGGCATAGGCATATTAATAACTTCAACATGTGGCCCTTCAGCCCAGCTGCACCCTGTCTTGGAAAAAGGCCAACTGGAAAGGGTTTTCTTAACATGACCTGTATATGCGTATTTTGGAAAGGGGAAAGAGAAGGTAGGGATTCAAAGAAGGAAATAAAATCTGGTTTTATTGTGGTTCTTTCTCTTGTCCCTATTACCTATTTGGGGCATTCTACTACTACATATGTGGATCCTGTGGAATCTGGCTCCATCTTCAACTTTTAGTATCTTTGTTCCCCCTCCTTAATATTATAAAAATTAAAACTGGGGGTTTAATTTACATACCAGCTCAGGACAAGGTTAAGGAGAGGCATGAGGCACCATAAGAATCTACAGGGATGAGAGATTAATGGAAAACAGGTGTCTGAAATAAGAGCCCAGGGTCCATTTTGCCAGGATTGTATCTTTTGCCCTTTCCCCTCTGCCCTGGTATTTTTTTTTTTTTTTACTGTTTAATTTTAACAATCACAGAGTTTAGGACTCATTACATTACTGCTGCAAAGTAGAGGCTAGCCTGCTCTTTTACTGTGTGTTTCCTTTTATTACTTTATATCATTCTCCTTTCATTTTCTACTTCTGAGAGGTTCATTTTCCTTGTATCCCTGTCTGATCCTGAAAAGGTTCCTGAGTGACTCTTCATCATGGTCATGGAGCACGCTTCAGTTCCCATCACAAGTGGCTATGCAATGATGACCTCGGCTGACATTCATCTCACATTCCCTCACCCTCCTCCTCTTCTTTCTTCAGTTTTATAATATTCTTATCATTTTCTTGATCCAAACCTCCCATGCTTCCAATTTCCTAGCTGCCTGATACCAACTTGTCACAAGGGATTAGCAGGGAATGATCCCAGAGGTGGGATGCAATACCTAAAGGCACTATATAAGTTAGCATATAGATTTGACTTCTGTAACAAAGGCCAAAATATTAATGGCTTAAGAGAGTCGTTGATTTTTGTCTCATGTAACAATCTGAGCATTAGCAGCATGGGACTGAAAAGATGACACCATCATTTCTGGTAACGGAACTCCTATCCTTTTGCTTTCTGATTTTCAACACATGGCTTACATTTTGTAGTCTAGGATTGCTTCTCCAGTTCCCATGCCCACATTCCCATGTAGGGAGAAAAGTGAGGGGAGGGCACAGTCCTTGCATCTTGAAGGTGTTAAGTTTTACTTATTACTTCTCATATCCCATTATCCAGAACCTAATCACTTGGGTACACTTAGCTACCAGGCAGAATGGGACATAAATTCTTTACCTGCTGGCTTTCTTTGGCACAGAAACCTACTTAGCATTTTGTCTCAGACAACTATGGCAGTTGTGAAATTGTGAAATAGTTATAAAACTGAACTATCACAGTTATGTTATCTTCTTGGAAAGGGTGAGAATTAGAAGAACAAGTAACAGTGTAATGGCAATGTTTTCCTTTTGTTTTTGAACTACTCTTCTTTGATCATCTCAGTTCATTTATTCCTTCAACAAACTAAGCTCTAGACCTATAAAAGCTCCCCCAACATAAACTCTACTTTTATGTATCTTCACACAGGCATGTGAAGGAGGCAGACAAAAACACAGGTGTGCATGCTGGGGATCGTGAGTTCAGTAGGACTCTAGTAAAGAGTTTCTACAAAGAGTGAAAGGAAAGGAGCTAGGCAAGAATGAGATTAAGATCAGGATAAGGAGATTCAGATTTATCCTATACAAGGCAATAGCAAGATATAAAAGATAAATTAGCAGGAAATACATGGATAAATTTCTTTTTTAAGGACAGAACTCCTCTATAGAAGAGATACTTGATCAATGTGACTAAATGAAAAGTTTTTAAAAACTTTTTGGCACCCATTGTGGAAGACAGTGTGGCGATTCCTCAAGGATCTAGAACTAGAAATACCATTTGACCCAGCCATCCCATTACTGGGGATATACCCAAAGGATTATAAATCATGCTGCTATAAAGACACATGCACACATATGTTTATTGCAGCACTATTCACAATAGCAAAGACTTGGAACCAACCCAAATGTCCATCAGTGACAGACTGGATTAAGAAAATGTGGCACACAAGCACCATGGAATACTATGCAGTCACAAAAAGGGATGAGTTCATGTCCTTTTTAGGGACATCGATGAAGCTGGAAACCATCATTCTGAGCAAGCTATCGCAAGGACAGAAAACCAAACACCACATGTTCTCACTCATAGGTGGGAATTGAACAATGGACACAGGGTGAACACCTGGACACAGGAAGGGGAACATCACACACCAGGGCCTGTTGTGGGGTTGGGGGAGGGGGGAGGGATAGCACTAGGAGATATACCTAATGTAAATGACAAGTTAATGGGTGCAGCACACCAACATGGCACATGTATGCGTATGTAACATGTACCCTAGAACTTAAAATATCATAATAGAAAAAAAATTTTGTTGGCACAAACATCATGAAGAAAATCAAAAGATGAATGACAAATGTGAAAAATATTATCTACACATATGAAAGACAAGGAGCATATTATCCTCATAAAATACAAAAGCAAATAATCTGAAGACCAGTAACCCAAGAGAAAAGTACCCAAAAGATATGAACAGACCCTTCACAGAAAAAAATGATTTACTATTGACTTTCAAGTAAAGGAAATAAGCTCAACCTTACATTAAAAAATTAAAACAAACACTTGATACACTACATCCAAATTCTGCTCATACACCATATTGGTAAGTATTGTAGGGAATAAGCACTCAAGGCAAAAAGGGTTACTCAAAATGAAAGGAATGCTTTTTAATAATAATCGTTTTAAAGGTATACCCCGCTATGGTAAATAGCCTCTAAAATAGCCCCCAATCCCTGCTTCCTGGTATTCATGTCTTTGTATAATCCCCTCTCCTTGAGTGTGGGCTGGACTTACTAACTCTCTTATAACCAACAGAACATAGCAAAAGGACAGAGATGTCATTTCTGATATTAAGTTACAAAAGAATTCTGGCTTCCGTCTTACTCACTCTCCTTCTTTCTTCCTTACTTACTCTGAGGAGGACCAACTGCCCCACTGTGAGGTGCTCTGTGAAGTGGATTCTCTCCCAGTTGAGCCTTGAGGTGACTGCAGCCCCAAATGACATTTTGATTACAGCCTTATAAGAGACTCTGAGCCTGACAGTCCAGCTCAGCCATGCCCAATCCCTGGTCCACAGAAACTGTGAGATAATAAGAGCTTTCTGTTTGAAGCCACTAAGCTTTGGGACAATCTGTTGCACAGCAAGAGATAACTAATACAGACTTTGGTACCTGGAAGTGGGGTGCTACTTTGGCTTTGGAACCAAACATGGGCAGAGGCTGGAAGCATTTTGAGGATTCTGTTAAAGAAAGCTCAAGTTGCCTTGAAAGACTATTAATAGAAATCTGGACTTTGAGGATGCCACCAGTAAGGGCAAAAAATGAAGTCAGGAACATGTTATTAGAAGGTGGTAAAACAGGGATCCTTTTTATGTCATGGTAGAAAGCTTAACAACACTATTGCCTTCAGTAACATGGAAAGCAGGATATGCATTGAATGAACTGGGTGACCTAGCTTAGATTCCCGAACAACGTGTTGAAGTTACTGCCTAAGTTGTTATGCTGTTTATTGTAAAATGTGAGATAAATTGAAGGAATAATGGTAAAATAAAAAGAAATCAGGACTGGAGAGGAGAATTCCAGGAAGATGGTGGAGTAGAAAGTAGGAGAAATTATCTTCTGCAGAAACTAGCTGATGTAACTATTCTGGAACTCTGGAGTCTATTCAAAGACTTGCAACATCCAGACAAAGGCTTGGACAGTTAATTAATTTTGTTCAATTTCAGTTCTTAACCTACTAGCTTGCCCACCCACTAGCTCCAGGGCAGGCAGTTACACATGTGTTCCAGCAGCAGCTTATACACGACTTGTAGAGGCATGGGCAATAAGGGGTCTGTCCTCCAGATATAGAAGATCTGTGCTCTGATGACTGATTGCTACTTCCGAAAGCAAAGATGGAGACACAGAAGAGAAGCCATTATTGCCACCCTCACCATGATTGCTGTAAGCTCCTTCCCCTAGAAGTGGCTGAGGCAACTTCTAGAAGATTTAAAAAGCCAACAGATTTCCCCTCTTCAGTTTTCTCTTTTTCCCCTTTTGGGAGTCAGACATTTAAGGACTAGGACATTCAAAAGCAACTACATATAAAAGACAATTTAGAAAGTAATTACACATATTTAGAGAAAGGTGCCAGCTAAGAAAAGACATAAGAAACCTTAAACTTACTGATCCCAGGCACAGAGAGAGCCTATACCAATTTGAAAAAGAAAGAAAAGCAAACTCTGAGAAAGGAGAATCTGATTTCCAGACTTTCCACATTATAAGATTCAAATCTCCAGTTTTCAACAACAGCAACAAAAAATCACAAGGCATAAAAAGAAATAAAACAGTATGGCCCATACAAAGGGAAAAAATAAATCAACAGAAAACGTCCCTAAGGAAGACCAGATGGTGGACTTATCAAAGGCTTTAAAACAACTGTCTTAAAGATCCTCAAAAAACTAAAGGAAAACATGGAGAAAAATGTTTTAAATGTATATGAACAAAGAAATATCAATAAAGAGATAGAAAGCATTTTTTAAAAATCTCAAAAGTGGTTCAGAGCTAAAAAGTGCAATATCTGAATTGAAAAATTCACTATAGGGATTCAAAGGCAGATCTGAGAAGGCAGGGAAAGAATAAGAAAACTTGAAGATAGGACAATTGAAGTTATTAAGTCTGAAAAATAGAAAAGACAGGGAAAAAAGTGAATACAGCCTAAGGGACATGTGGGACACCATTAAGCTGACCAACATGTATGTAATGAAAATCTCAGAAAGAGAAGAGAGAAAGAAAAGGCAGCCAAACATTTCTGAAATTTGATGAAAGACATGAATATAGAAATCCAAGAAGCTAAACTGATGCTAATAGGATGAAATCAGAAGCCAGTATCAAAACATACTATAATTAAACTGTCAAAAGACAAAGACAAAGAATCTTCAGGCCAGGCGTGGTGGTTCATGCCTGTAATCCCAGCACTTTGGGAGGCCAAGGCGGGTGGATCACTGGAGGTCAGAAGTTTGAGACCAGCCTGGTCAACATGGCGAAACCCCGTCTCTACTAAAAATACAAAAATTAGTCGGGTGTGGTGGCTCACTCCTGTAATCCGAGCTACACGGGAGGCGGAGGTTGCAGTGAGCCAAGATTGCGCCACTGCACTCCAGCTTGGGTGACAGAGCAAGACTCCATCTCAAAAAAGAAAAAGAATCTTCAAAGCAGCAAGACTGATGCACGCATTACATACAAGCGTTCCTCAATAAGGGTATCAGTAGATTTCTCATCAGAAACTTTGGAGGCTAGAAAGCAGTATAGGATGATACATTTCAAGTACTGAAAAAGAGAAACTATCAACTAGAATTCTACATACAGCAAACTGTCCTTCAAATGTGAGGTCGAAAGTAACATATCCTCAGATAAACAAAAGCTGAGGAAGGTCATTACCACTAGACCTGCCGTTCAAGAAATGGTAAAGGTATTTCTTCAGGTTGAAATGAAAAGACACTAGAAGTTAACATGAAACCATATGAGGAAATAAAGGTCTTAGTTAAGGCAAATATAGACAATTATAAAAACTAGTATTATTGTAACTTTGGTTTGAAACTTCACTATTTGTTTTCTACATGATATGAGACAAATTTTTAAGATTATTAGTCTAAAAGTTAGCATC